>NC_134413.1:40272865-40872865 GCF_038048845.1 Mixophyes fleayi | reverse complement strand
AATATCTTGCAGTAGATGTAAAATATGCCCAATTAAATCAAATATGTTGTGATGAGTAGCATTATTTCAAGGGTAGGCAAAGAGGTTGCAGCTATGTCACCAACAATAGTGTGCAAAAGGATACAGCCTCTGTTTTATTATTTTAACCACAGTTGTAACACACAGGTTGCTTTTCACTTTTCAGCAAACAGTTCAGATAAAGCACAAATTAAAAAAACTTGTCTGAGTGCTAACTAAACAACTGTAAGCACCATGTATGGAATTTGTTCACACAAGTTTATCAACTTGTTACTCACAGTTAGAGAAGTGTGAAATCATGTGGAATTTCACGCTGACAGAGGTTAGTGGTGGAACAGTCCATTTAGAATAAGTGAAGAACCGGTGATACAAATTTCAAGTTTTGCTTCACCATTCCATAGAATGCCATTCCACACTGTATTTGTAAATTCACAGAAATAGGACTGTGAGTTTGAGGAACAGTCATGACCAAACGTTTTGCGAATGACACAAGTATTGGTTTTCACAAAGTTTGCTGCTTCAGTGTTTTTAGACCCTTTTGTCAGGTGTTGCTGTAGTATACTGAAGTAAAATTACAAGCATTTTATAAGTGTCAAAGGCTTTTATTGACAATTACATTAAGTTTATGCAAAGAGTCAATATTTGCAGTGTTGACCCTTCTTTTTGAAGACCTCTGCAATTCCCCACGGCATGCTGTCAATCAACTGGGCCACATACTGACTGATGGCTACCTATTCTTGCCTAATCAATGCTTGGAGTTTGTCAGAATTTGTGGGTTTTTGTTTGCCCACCTATCTCTTGAGGATTGACCACAAGTTCTTAATGGGATTAAGGACTGGGGAGTTTCCTGGCCATGGACCCAAAATTTCAATGTTTTGATCCCCGAGCCACTTAGTTATCACTTTTGCCCTATGGCAAGGTGCTCCATCATGCTGGAAAAGGCATTGTTCCTCACCAAACTGTTCTTGGATGGTTGGGAGAAGTTGCTCTTGAAGGATGTTTTGGTACCATTCTTTATTCATGTCTGTGTTCTTTGGCAAAATTGTGAGTGAGCCCACTCCCACCAGTGCAGAGTTTGCTCAGGAATGGCAGCAGGCAGGTGTGAGTGTATCTGCACGCACAGTGAGGTGAAGACTTTTGGAGAATGGCCTGGTGTCAAGAAGGCCAGCAAAGAAACCACTTCTCTCCAGGAAAAACATCGGGGACAGACTGATATTCTGAAAAAGGTACAGGAACTGGACTACTGAGGACTGGGGTAAAGTCATTTTCTCTGATGAATCCCCTTTCAGATTGTTTGGGGCATCTGGAAAAATGTTTGTCCGGAGAATGAAAAGTGAGCGCTACCATCAGTTCTGTGTCATGCCAACAGTAAAGTATCCTGAGACTATTCATGTGTGGGGTTGCTTCTCAGCCAAGGGAGTGGACTTTTGTAATGTGTTATAAAATTTCCATTCTTATATAGCTGGCCTAGTAGTTCTGAGGTCTGTGTTAAATGAGTTCACACAAAGAGCAACTAAAAGCTCCTGAGATGTAATGGCCATTGATTAGGTAAGTAAGAGTTATGATCAACGGTCAAAGTGGACATTTGTAAGTGGCAGTATGGAAATTTAGAAGTGACAGTATTAAAAATGTAATGCTAATGTAAGTGAATTGAATTTGATAATTTTGCGATAAGGGCAGTAAGAGAAGTGGCTGTATGGCAACCCACCATATACACCCCAACTTCCACCACTGCTTATGATGTTAATAATATTAATAACAAAACATATCAATATTAATTCCTCATATACAGGTACCTTTTAAGTGCTTAGTACTCTTCAACTTAGTATTAAAGTGTTACCAAGATTAATGCAGTAAACTCGCTTGTTCAGAAGAGCACATTATGCCTGGAACATCTGTATCTGTCTTTCCATTCGTGTCTTCCTCATACTTCCAATGGCACTAAGCAAATTTGTTAATTCAATATTTAAAGGGGTGCAGCTGCTACAGGTCCCTCCCTTGTAACCTATGTAGTTTTGCCTTTGGTCAACAACATATTAAACAGAATTATAGCAAGGATATACAAGGTTGACTGAGAAGGTGCAGATATGAGATTGGGTAGATTGGGCCCTGCTCATGAGAGCTTACAATCACAGGTGGATAAATCAGTGCCTCCCACGAGATCTGCACACTCATTCCCTGCCCACTTCAAAACCAGTGTCAGAAGGGGTATCCAGAGGCAGAGCTGGATTATCCATTAGGCCATGTGAGCTTCCGCCTAGGGCGTAATCAGCACTGAGGAGCCTGGTTTACTATGTGCCATTTTATTTGTTTATTTTTTTAGAAAAAGAGGGCGGGATGTGGGCCCAAACCAACATCTTGCCATGAGTCTTGTTTGGAGACTGTCACAAAGCCCCCCCCCCCTGCTATGGGGCGCTGCAATTGTGCATTATGCCCCTGCCTATGATTCCCATACTTTTTAGTGACAGTAAAATTACAGCATTCATGTTAGTTCATTACAGCTGGTATATTGTCTATGATTTAAGCAACCTTTAACCTCTTTTCAACATACCAAGTGTACATTTTTGATTGGGTTTTTATACCAAGTCAAAGAAGAAAGACCTACATAATCGACACCATTGGTAGCATCAAGACTTTTGGGTGCAGGGAAAAGTTTACAAATTGGTGTGACCTATCTGAGTGTGCAGACTTAACTTCAATTTATGTTACAAAGTGTGACTACATTTTTTAACAGCCACTAGCTTATTTGGGGAAATCTTCTTAAGTTTTAATCCATTCAGAGCCATTCAAAGAAAAACAAACAAACAAAGCTTTAACCAGTTCAATGACAACAGACAGAACAAACAAGCAGCAGGGGGAGGAAATCCCAGCAATTTTAGGATCAATAGCCTCCCTGCGTGTGCTCTTAGGTGACGAAAGGTAGTACAAAGCTGCTGTGACTGCTGAGGACAAGAGGGGAAGGGGGAGTGTGAATTAGACAGTATTGTGAAACAAAAAAAGTCTTAGATGGACAGGCAAAAATAATTAAAAAATATTTAGCTGATCCTCTTTATATATGTTTACATATTTATTCACTATATCACTTTACATTTTTCTAGTGTGAGTTTGAAGATCTGAGTCATTAGATAGTAATTAAACAGAGTTTACAGTACAATACCAAAAACCACAAAAGAGGAATATATATATATATATATATATATATATATATATATATATATATATATACATTGACCTGAGCAACTAAAAATGCACAGACAAAATGACAATATACAGCACTAAAGGCCACTTAATTGTACAAACAGCACATGAAAAATATCAATACATATGTGAATCACCATATCAAACTCAAATTTAATAACAATAAAAATGTATACATCTAAAACACCACATAACTCTGTACATACTATATGCTGAAAACATAGAAACAGTACTTCAGCTTATCCATAAGGCTATAACATATACAATTGACGATTAATCTGATCCAGTCACATAGATATATTAATATAAAGTGGAGGTAAAAAGCACTAATATTGACTGTTTCTACAAATTGACTCTGAAAAAGCTCATATCTGATTTAGCCATTTTTGTCAGAAATAAAAACAGTGTATTATAAAACAGAACCCCTTAGACATCAGGGCGATACTAATTTTTATCAGAAACATACCCACATTTACCGATAAACACTCTTTTAGAATACATCCTGTCTAATGGACTCATCTCCCATGATCATCATCATCAGCAGCAGCAGCTATTTATATAGCGCCACTAATTCCGCAGCGCTGTACAGAGAACTCATGTTACTCACCGGACTGTAAGTGCCATTTCCCGTGTGTTTAGGAACCGTGGCCGTCCGCCATGCTGAGGGTCTGCGCATGTGCAGCCCTTATCAAACCTTCAGTACCTGTTGCTTTTAATTGATTGGATGATCAGGCAACCCTCCCTATTTAAACCACCTGTGATCATTACCTGGTTGCCTGATCTTGGAGTCTCATTCCCCATGAGCCTCTGAAGGTGTTCCTGTGTTCCTCGTGTATTCAGCTCCTGCTGATTCCTGTTTACTGCTATTGTGGTTTCCAGACCACTTCAACTCTCCTGTGTTCATCGTGCCTGCACTCAGCTGATTCCTATCTGCTGCCTCCGTTACTGCTACAGAGTTCCTGATCGCCTCAACTCTCCTGTGTTTATCGTGTCAGCTCTCCGCTGCCTCCGTTACCACTACAGAGTTCCTGATCGTCTCAACTCTCCTGTGTTTATCGTGTCAGCTCTCCGCTGCCTCCGTTACTACTACAGGGTTCCAGACCGCCTCTACTCTCCCGTGTTCAGCGTGCCTTCTCTCCGCTGCCTCCACCTCTACTACTGGATACCAGACAGCCTCAACTCTCCCGTGTTCATCATGTTTCCAGTTTCACTTACTACTGCTTCCTGAGTATTGCTTCGTTGATTCTGGATTACCTGCCGTGCGTTGCACCAACCTGATTACCGCTTCCACCCTCCAGTGGTCTCTCCTCCTGCCGGCCTTCAGCCGTTCAGGTATCCCTGCTCGTCTCTCTGACAGCCTGCTCTCCTGAACCGCGGTATGCATACTTTCCATTGACTTTGCTTTTGTATTGCATATCCATCTGGACTGAGTTGTGTTCTCCTCCGGAGCCTCCTATCCACTGAAGCTATTGTTACTATTGACTTTGTTTCCTATTGCCTGGATAGCTATTTTGACTTTGTATACTTCAAGCAGTGCTTGTCAGTTATCGTTGTATTGTGGATATCATCGTGGGATCAAGTTCTGTGTGCCCCGTGTATACTCTGCTTTACATTCATCTCCTCGTGCCCCTCCTCACATATATATTTCAGTGGTACAACTTGCTGACGCAGACCACTGACTCCTGTTCCCTGTGACACCAGTTTCAAGTATCCTCTCACATAAGCAGTGGTACAACTTGCTACACGCAGACCACTGACTTCCCCGTTACCTACTTTCACCTGGATTCCATTCCTTCACTATAGACAGCGGTACAACTTGCTATACGCAGACCGCTGACTCTCACTACCTCCTCGCTACTCCTGTACATTCCTCCTCACTATAGCAGTGGTACAACTTGCTATACGCAGACCACTGACTCTCCTCACGTTTACTTGTCCATCTGGTTCCTCGTGTACATTCATCTACTCATTACCAGTTGCTGCTAGTCATAGACTTTCCTTGAGCATTCTCTCACCATCTGCTGTTTCTCCTGTTCCGTTGTCACCCTGCTACCAGAGAACCATAGTACCAGCTATATTACTCTGGTAAGTCCATCATCTGGTGATATCCTGGGCAAAGACTCCTAGTGCCCGTGACAACTCACTCACACCAGTCCCTGCCCCATTGGAGCTTACAGTCTAAATTCCATAGCATACACGCACACAGACATAGACTAGGGTCAATTTGATAGCAGCCAATTAACCTATCAGTATGTTTTTGGAGTGTGGGAGGAAACAGAGCACCCGGAGGAAACCCACGCAAACAGAGGGAGACCATACAAACTCCACACAGATAATGATGAATGCAGGTTTTTATTTGTTCCCTTTACTATCACTCCCAATTATTATCATGTACCGATAATTGACAGAACCCTTTTTGCACCCCTTGGACATCATGTTATTTCTGGTTTGGGTTCACTAATTTGTTTTATGTTGATTTATTTTAACAACACTGAGTTGCCACTCTGAGGTCATATCTCCATGATTCTAAGTATCTCCTTATTTTGGTTGAAGATATTATTTGGCAGGAGAATTATGGATTCCTTACCCTCGATGTTTAAAATCTATATACCAACATCATTAGAGTTAATATTAATTAGGAATATTTATTACATGGGGGACATCTGCCAGAAAGGCATTAGGAGTTTATCATTCTATTGATTTAATTGTAACTCATAATTTCTTTTGTTTTTAACATTGTATGCTATTTACAGGTGATGGGAACAGTCATGGGGACCTGGTTCACCCCAAACTATGGAAACCTATATATGGGAGCATTGAATCCCAATTTGTTTGGGATACTGGTTTTGGGGTGAACCTGGTCCTTTATGGCTTATTCATTGATTTCTTCATTATTTCAGGGTGAGCATTTGACTTGTGATTTTGTTTCCTATCTCAACACTAATGATCATAATTTAAAATGTTCTCCTACATTTAGTAAAACCTCCATTGATTTCTTGGGTTTGACACTGTCAGTGCAGAGGACCACTGTCATTGTATCCAGCTTTCGCAAAAAGGTGGACACAATTATCTCCACTATAATAGCATATAAAGTAATAACATTATATAGCATAGAAAAAGAAGATTTCAAAAGGCCAGCTAATGCATATTATATGTAATTGTTTATCTAAGAAGGCATTTGAATATCAAGCTAAGGAGATGATTGATAATTTTCTGTAAAAGGGGATTTTAAAATGAATGTACAACGTATGCCAAAAGTACATATGGTTGTTACATTTGTGGTAAATCACTATGCATTACCTGTAAACAAATATGAATGATGGTAAAAAAATATACCATCCATAGTTTCATTAATTGCAGCAATGATAACATTGAATATCTGTAATACATTGGCAGAACCATGAGATCTTTGAGGAGCAGACTCTGAAAACAGACATAACATAATTAATAAAGTACTACTCACAGTGTATCGATATACTTACACTTTGTCACAATAGTTATCCGCGCTTCTTAGAGTTATAAGTGTAGAACATATATCGCTGACTGCTTGAGTCAGTGATCACTGGATGCATCAATTTAATTTACAGTAGTGCACCCTAAAGGCATCAATGAGGCAATAGATCTCAATGATATTGAGATGATATGTATTTAGTTCACATTTGGTTAAAGGTTTTTCACTTTAAAACACATATTTTTTCTTCCTCTACATTTAAGCATACTAGTTGTTGTGATGGCAATTAGACTTGTTTAAAATATCTGGACCATGCTTCTAAAATAGGATACATGTTGTGTATGTGTAGTAATAGATTTAGTAAATGACTAGTCCTTTACCTCTTGTGTTTTCCTTTCTTACTTATCTGAATATTTAAATAGCACTTCATGATTCTAGGGCCTATTAAGCCTAGTAAGAGCTAGATATTTTATATTAACTAATTGAAATGTTCATATTTTTGGTAAAGTGTTAAATGACTAAATCCTCATATCATATATGGTTATTCTGTCAAGTTCAATTGAATTCACTGGGTTAATATATTTTATTTGGTCTTGCGATCATTTTTGCTTGATTGCAAATTTATACTAAATGTCTTATCTAGATATTCATTTTGTGATGGCTGAATTACATGATTTGTTCTCTTCAAATTGCAATAATTGTTTATTTAAAATATAGTTTAAATTTATGTTATTTTTAAAGACTAAAAAGTTTAGGGTCCTTTAGAGTTGTTTGTATTATTTTTTATACCTTATTTATTGATATTATTAAGGGTTGGCTATACTAGAATAGGGTCATACGAACAACATAATTGTTTTAAATAAGTCCTTATAGTATTATTTAAGCTTTCTATAACTTGGTATTGTGCAAGTAAAATATGATTGTCTCTGAGTTTCTTTATTTATTGATTTTGATGTGTAAGTGTATTTGTTTATGTTTATATGTATTTTTGCAAATTTGTTCTTACTTGTAGGCTTTACGAGTTCCGCGAGTCACTGTAGCACCTAGAACTTATAGGAATTAACTATGTATCTTTATATAGAGCATTAATCGTTCTTAAATCACATGTTATTACCCTCTTAAAAACTAGCATGCATATATATATATATATATATATATATATATATATATATATATATATTTAATAAAAAACAGCACTGGCTATTATTTAGCTATTCAAACAAAGGGCTGTCTATTTATGAATAAGGTTCGGGATCTCCTGATGTCACGGGCACTAGGAGTCTTTGCCCAGAATATCACCAGATGATGTTCTTACCAGAGTAATATAGCTGGTACTATGGTCCTCTGGTAGCAGGGTGACAACGGAACAGGAGAATCAGCAGATGGTGAGAGAATGCTCAAGGAAAGTCTATGACTAACAGCAACTGGTAATGACTTAGATGTATGTACACGAGGAACCAGATGGACAAGTAAACGTGAGGAGAGTCAGTGGTCTGCGTACAGCAAGTTGTACCACTGCTATAGTGAGGAGGAATGTCCAGGAGTAGAGAGGAGGTAGTGAAAGTCAGTGGTCTGCGTATAGCAAGTTGTACCACTGTCTATAGTGAAGGAATGGATTCCAGGTGCAAGTAGGTAACGGGGAAGTCAGTGGTCTGCGTACAGCAAGTTGTATCACTGCTTATGTGAGAGGATACGTGAAACTGGTGCCACAGGGAAACGGGAGTCAGTGGTCTGCGTTCAGCAAGTTGTACCACTGCTATATATATGTGAGGAGGGGCACGAGGATATGAATGGAATGGAATGCAGAGGATACACGGGGCACACGGAACTTGATCCCACGATGATATCCACAATACAATAATAACTGACAAGCGCTGCTTGAAGTATACAAAGTCACTATAGAGATCCAGGTAATAGGAAACAAAGTCAATAGTAACAATAGCTTCAGTAGGTGGAAGACTCCGGAGATGAACACAACACAGTCCAGACGGATATGCAATACAATAGCAAAGTCAATGGAAAGTATGCATACCGCGGTTCAGGAGAGCAGGCTGTCAGAGAGACGTACAGGGATACCTGAACGGCTGAACGCCGGCAGGAGGAGAGACCACTGGAGGATGGAAGCGGTAATCAGGTTGGTGCAGCGCACGGAAGGTAACTGGTAATCAACGGAGCAATACTCAGGAAGCAGTAGTAAGTGAAACTGGAAACATGAAGAACACGGGAGAGTTGAGGCTGTCTGGTATCCGGCAGTAGCAGCGGAGGCAGCGGAGGGAAGGCACGCTGAACACGGGAGAGTAGAGGCGGTCTGGAATCCGCCAGTAGTAGCAAAGGAATCAGTGGAGAGCGGACACGATGAACACAGGAGAGTTGAGACGGTCTGGAATCCGGCAGCAATAGCAGATAGGAATCAGCTGAGTGCAGACACGATGAATACAGGAGAGTTGAAGTGGTCTGGAAACCACAATCGTAGTAGACAGGAATCAGCTGGAGCTGAATACACGAGGAAACACAGGAACACCTTCAGAGGCTCATGGGGAATGAGACTCCAAGATCAGGCAACCAGGTAATGATCACAGGTGGTTTAAATAGGGAGGGTTGCCTGATCATCCAATCAATTAAAAGCAACAGGTACTGAAGGTTTCATAAGGGCTGCACATGCGCAGACCCTCAGGATGGCGGACGGCCACGGTTCCTGAACACAGGAGAAATGGCACTCACAGTCCGGTGAGTGACACCTGATCAGTTTCCAGCCAAAACAAGGAACTCCAGGTAAAGGCATTGTAGCCATATGTCATTGTGCAACTTTGCTGCTAATCGATCTTCCTCATTCCAATTTAGGGGAGTGGGGAGTCACAGAGAAGTTTGTGGTATCGGCTATCCATCCGTTCCCACTACAGTCATTTAGTTCAGTGCTGGATATGATTTAATGAGTGATTTACTAATTGGGTTGGACTTTTGCCCTTTGTGACTGGAACAGATTCATCATCTAGTTTATGTATTAGATGTTTATGGATAAATCAAAGACCATTTCTATTTTCTGGTATTTGGTGTCTAGAGAATCTTTCTGTTCATAATTTTACGTGATGTTTTAGATTTGTACATTTTTATTGTTAATATATTTGTGTTTGCTATAGTGATTTTTCAGATAAATTGTTTTCTTGGGTCGTGACTGTATAATTTAGTTGTGGCCCATACCTCTGGAATATTTGTTCTTTTTCTGTGGACAGTATAATAGCTTGCAGTGTTCCCCGAAAGACAAGACACTAATTAACAAGTTCAGGGGGGAAATTATTTAAATAGTACAGTTGGGCCTGAGTTTATCATTCGTGCAAGGTAAGGTTAGTAGGTATTAGTACAGATTATAAAAATTAAATCAAGTTGTGCCTATTTTTTCAGACAGGAAATTGTATGGTGGAAAGACTGAGATCGCAGTTTAAAGTCTGTCCTAATACCACTTTAGGGCTACCTGCTTCACTAATTTAAATGTTTCTCCTAAAATACTAGTCAGTTTAGCTTCACTCATGTTTTAAGTTAATCATGTGTGTGAGAGGAGATCTGTCTTTATTATGAATGTTTTAATTCCATTCCTTTATTTCTGGCAAAAGATGGAGATTATGCGCTCACCTCCTGGTGATTGCAGGAGCTGCAAACAGGACCAGGGATCCCTCCCTAGTAGTACAATAACAAGCAAAGATTATCCTGTGCGCTCACTGGCTAAATGATTGTAAATAATAATAATTTTTGTTGTATGGCAAATCCAGGGCAGCATTTGTACATGTAACTATGTGTTTTAGAATTTATTCCATTGCCTTTTATCTCTTTTAGCTTACAATGTATAGGGAATAATAAACAAGTTATTTATGCCATAGAGTATTGTTTTATGATAGAGGTTACCCACACCATACATCTGGTACATCATACAACAAAAATTATTATTATTTACAATCATTTAGCCAGTGAGCGCACAGGATAATCATTCCTTTATTTCTAACATGCATCTGGATGGTTCAAAAGATGATCCTTTGAAAGAATAAAATGATTTTTAATTGCCAGCACCCATGAAATTCACGTTTTTTGTGGGGAGATAAATGCTGTGTGTCCCTCCACAATATAGGTAATAGCTCGCTGAATTCTAGTTTTTAATAGTTGTTCGTTTTAACATTTGAACAGACATAATACCCAGATTGTCTTCAATATGGGGGGATTCAATAAGCCACGAAGTGCCACGATATGTCTCCAGAACAGTCCGTTTAAACACTTGCCTCAAAGTTTTTCTCTAATCTCTGCTCATTTTCCACTGCATTCCATAGAGTTAAAAGGTAAAAAAGTAAAAGATTCTGTACCGTATCGGCCAGCAATGTGCACAGCCGGACATCGAGGTGATGTCAAGCTGCACCTCGCGGCTATTTGAATCCCACCCTTCAAATTTGAGAAGAATTCGACTAGTTATGTTTTTCATTGCTCTTGTTGCAGTTTAAAACAAGGATATTCCCACAAGAAACTTTCTTTACAAGTTTGGCAATTGCAAGCAAATATTAAACCATTTATATTGTAAGTTAACGAAGGGTACTGTCCTCTTGTGGTTTATGGAAGATATTTCAATATGCAGTACTTTATCAGAGCAAGCATATAGCAGCTCACACTCTTTTTAATATAAGCAGAATGTATTTATCTTTATCATAACCGATCATGTCTCTCTAAAAAAGGTCAAATAAACCTTAGTCATAAATAGAATATATTTCAATTTAAAAGGGTTGTCTACTTTAAAAATCAAACATTATAATAACTTCCCCTTGAATCACCTGGGATAAGATACACTATATAGTTGTTTCCACATATTTAGATTTTTTACAGGCTTTAAAAATCTGCTTTAGTAAGTGTAATAAATAAAGCACAGAAATATTTTCTTTCCCATAATATATTTTAATGAATATTCCAGAGTCAAAATTATAAAAAAAAAAACACATGAAATTATACAATTGGAGTCATGTTTCTACATAATGGGCAGCAATGTATACTTTCTTCATGCAACATACATAATAAAGTATAGTTATGACTCAAGTACTCCATCTGCAAATCTCCATGTTCATGGACATGCACTTAGAGGGGTTGTTCATTTCCATTGCCCTTGTACATGACACAGATTTGATTTATGGATACAAATGTATCCAATGTACACAGCAGCTGACCTGTATGCTACACAAAAGCACTGAAAATAAGCACCTCACACTGGATGATAGGTATGTCTTGTTGAAAGACACGGAAAAAAATCAGAAAGATAAAGTAACGCATTAGTAAACATTACAGAAGGGTATCTACAAGCCAATAAATTTGTCTGCCCTGTTAATGGTATGATGTAGCTTTTCACAGCTGAATGAATCCAAATTCATCTTATACAAAAATAACTAAAAAACTGGGTAATTTTTTTTACACTTTTGATTGAACAGGATGAAAGCAAAGTGAGATCTGCCAATCTGTCTAAAATTAATAAATCACCCCAAAAACATGAAAAAAAGATGTTAAAAATGCAGCTAGAAGGACATTGTCATTTTTAAGTGTGTTTTGACCTGATTAGTCTTTTTGACCATATATAGCAAAAGAAAATTCACCCATGTGTGTCGTATCACTTACAGTGGAATACATATTTAAATTGCTGATGGTAAAACATACCTAGGTATCAGGACCATCCCAAACACTATAACCAGTTTGTTGACCCAAGTTTTATCTCTTTCCTCCACAGCATCAATTTTGGAATGGCCTTGGATCATGACTCTTTGTATACTGTTTCTACATTCTATATTCATTGTATAAAAAAATCCTTTATAAAGGATCTAGTGAAAGGTAAATTACTTAGACTGGTGATGGAGCAATTGGCAGCAATTTCAGGTACTTTTTCTGTGATATACAGATAAAACATATTTTGCAGTTCAAGTTATATAAAGCCATATTTTAAAAATAAATGTTGAATTGAAACAAATATTGGCTGGAACAAATATTGAATTTTCTTTTTGTTTACAATAAAATTAAAAATGTTTAAGCTCATTATTACAGCTTGTTTAAATATACCTGGCTAATGATTTCTGAATAATATCTAAAAAAGCATGTTAAATGTTTCACTCCTTATCTATGTTCAAGCACTCAAACTCAGTTTGTTTGTATTTTTAATATTAAAAAGCTTAATGTACTTCATATAATATATGCATGTTAAAATATAATTTTAATGCATGTTTTGTGTTCTATGAGTTGTTTGCTCCATGCAACTGTGTGATGTGCAAACAGCTCTCCCATAAATTAACTGGCTTAAATTTTACCCCATATGTGCCCAGTCACTCCCCTTATAGTTCAATTAAATTTGAGAGCTCGTCCCATCCACCATACTGTTTTTTTTAAGTTTGCATGCTTAGTGACCTCTCTAAAATATGCAATGTAGAGGCTATTTACACATGGACTGGTGGTTGTTTTGCTTGTAAATATACCATCTTACATGCTGATCATAGACATGCACAAATAGATACAATGATGTCAGATGCATGTGATTTCAATATCACAGGAAATACTGTGATGCTCTGCCGTCTCAGAGCACTTAGGCATGTACAGTGTCTATAAAAGTTACTCACCCCACTTGGACTTTTTCACATTTTGCTGTGTTACAACATAGAACCATGATGGATTTATTTGAAATGTATTCCCACTAATCAACATAAAATACTTTACACTTTGCCAAAATACAAATTCTGGACAAATGGTTGGAGTTTTTCGGCCATCTAAACATTCAAAACAGGTAGTGATATGAGACTCCTGACAAACTACTGTGGGAAAATTTTAGTTCTTGTTGAATGACCGCTGCTCTAGAGGGTCAGAAGCACTGAGATTCAAATTCTCCTGTGACCAGCAACAGCATTGGAATAGAATAGAATGCAAAGCAGTAGTGATTTTAAGAATCTAGCTAATAAAAATGTTTAAAAAAATCCTAAGAATTTCAGCTGAAAGGTTGACTTTAAAAATATATCCATCAACCAAAATATAGTTATCAAACCGGCTGACAAGGGAGGATTATGGATAGAATCAATTATGAAAAGGAGATATATTGATAAATTAAAAGATGGTAAAATGTACGTTGAGATGAAACATGACCTTATAGATAACATTCTGAAAAAGTTAGAACTCCTAAACAAACAATACAAAACACTAATATTAATAGTGATGGTGAAGCCAATTATTTAAATATCAAAAACCCCTTCACTCCGTTTCTTTACATACTACAGAAAATACATAAAGATGCTCTTAATCTCCCAGGTAGGCATATCATAGTTGGTACTAATTCCATCACAGCAAATTTATCTGAACTTATAGATTTTTATTTACAACCTTTATTAATATCTAGGAGAGCCTATCTGAAAGACACTTTAGATGTTCTCACTAAGCTACAACAAATGATATGGGACAATTATTGCTTCCTAGTAACGGCTGATGTTCTATCTCTATATATCATTATTGAGCATCAACATAGCCTAGAAGCCATTAACTGTTTTCTTACTTAGGAGAGGTTTGATATTGCTTTACAAAAATTCTTTCTGGAAAGTATACAACTCATTCTCACTAATATTGTTATTTTAATTATCAGTATTTTTTTACAAAGAGTCGGTACAGCGATGGGCATCAGGTTTGCCCCAAGTTATGCCAATTTATTTATCGCTTATTTGGAAGACTTCAAAGTTTGGCATAATCATTCATTTGAGGTAATTCTGGTGTGCTGGCATCGCTATATAAACAATGTTTTGTTTGTCTGGAGAAGTAACAAGGAAATCCTCAATATTTTCTGTTCTTAATAAGAACATCTACAATATTGAGTTGCGCTTTGAAGTTAGCCAACTTGATGTGAATTTTTTGGATCCAACGATCTATAAAAGATGGACAAATTTATACCAAAGCATACAGAAAACCCACTAATTCTACTTCCTTCATTCCTGCATTTAGTGAGCATTATCAAAATTGATTGAACAATTTTCCTTTGGGACAATTTATCCGACTTAGTAGAAACTGTACAGAAGATCATATTTTAACATCACAGACAGAAGAAATGATAGAACAATTGAAGACAAAGGGTTATTCTAGAATAAATGAGATTGATTGGCGTTTATTAATAGGTACAATTCTCAAAGCAAATACATCAGAACATATTAGAAGTTACTTTGCAAAAAATACCATTATAGGACCATCCCTGCCTGATGATTTACATGAAGGCCCAAAACCTCAAAGACAAATTGGTCAAAAGTGCCTTACCTGATGATAATAAAAATTAATTTAATCAATACCAAAAGTTTTCATAAATATGGTCTCTGTTTAATGTGTAAGAATATCCCATATAATTTTGCCAGTGAGAAAATAACAGAATTTGAAGTCCAGGGATGGACATGATGACATTGATCATTACATGTCAAATTAAAAAAGTGGTATACCTCTTGAAATGTCAAGGTAAAATGTGGTAAACTAACCACTATATAGGATGCACAACACGCTCCTTAAAAATCCGTTTAGTGGAACATTTAAGAAATATTATAAAGGGCCGACACACATTTGCTCTTTAGTCACTTCAAAGAGCATCATCAGTGTTTAGAAAATTTTTTGTGGTATTGAAAAGATTTCTATTTAGGAGAAATAAGGACATGAATACGAGATTAGCAAGATCCAAATTGAATTGGATTTTCAGATTGGACTCTTTGGGAGCAATTCCATTCCCCCTGAAGTACCGCCACGTTATAGATATTACCGTTATTACGGTAAAATTAACCCAGCTTTCTGCTCGCAGCTCCCTGAAAAGCCGGTGTTAGCACTACCGTAATAATGGTAATTACGCACATGATTACCGTAATAACGGTGATAGTTTTTGCATGGCAGTACTTCGGGGGGAATTGAATTCCCCTCCTTAAGTACAAATGGTCTTAACTCAGATTTTGAACTTAAATGGTTCTTTTGACAGAACATTTAGATTAGTTCTTACATTAACAACATTTTTTAGATTAAAACTACATGTTGGGCCTGAGTCATTAAGGAGAGCAAGGAAAAAATATGAGTAAATTGGATCCTGGACAAACCATGTTACCATGCAAGGGGTGCAAATTAGTTCATTACTTTGCACAGAAATCAAATATTTGGGTGCTACATGACAAAAAGCCAGTATTTTCTAACTTTGTTTTACACTGAAACATAAAGTTGATCTAAGACTAGGTATAAATCTGTCCCCACATTTTAAATTTACCTCCCGTTCCAATTCAACATGGTTTTGCCAATGTGCAAAGCTAATGTATTGATACTGGTGGTATTATCTGAAGCCCAATAGCCGAGTAGATATACAGCGAGTAGTCAGACATTTGCCGGGTCGGTACACAAGCGGGTAGCCAGACATTTTGCTATGTCGGTATACAAGCGGGTAGTCAGATGTTTGCCGATTCGGCACACAAGTGGGTAGTCAGAAATTTGCCGGGTCGTTACACAAGCGGGTAGTCACAGGTGCAAGGAAGTGTAGCAAGTAGCAGGAGCTGAGCACGCAGAATACTCAAGTACATGTCTGATCCAGGACACGCCTATTATAGGCCCAAACAGGAAACAGGATCCAAGATGGTTTTTCCTTGATCCCATTCTGACTATCTTGGATATGGGCAAATCTAAGGTCAAGTTTACGAATAAAGAGATCTCTAGTGGTCGGAGGCGCAAATATCAGAGTAATTCCTTATAGTTAATCCTTTTTTATTGCTTTCCTTCATGCTTCAGGCCCATTGTGTGTAACATCCAAAACCGTGTTCACAATTAATCAGAATTTTTGTATTATGATGTTTGCTCTGTTATTTTAAAACTTTAATGTTGTTACTTACCGATTTATCCCTTTCCATAAGGTTAAGGCATTACAATCTGATGAATTTTATTATTATATGTACACGTTTTATTAATGTAAACTGAATTATTTTGTATACAATTTATTTTATTGTGGTAGAACTCGTTTAGTGATGTATCATTGCATAATTGTTCTATCTCATTCATACATTCCATTAATCACTTTGGCTCTATAAAGATCACATAAAGATACATATTACAGTGTCCACATTATCCAAAGCCACTTAGTTTAAAGATAACTGTAATGATAAATGAGAATTTTATATATCTGCTTTAAGGCTTATATATATGTTTATTTGGTATTAATCAGTACTACTTTTGCCAACCGTGCACATCAAGTTCATAATATTCCCTATAGTTTAGTGTTGCTTTATTTTGCTACTCCATTCACTTCTTATATTATGACATATTTTTCTTTTCTACTATGAGACATTTACTGAGATTGTTTTATCTTATTTCTGATCACAGTGTCAAAGTTACATAATCGGAATATTGGTGTGAAGATATTTGATCAGTTTATCTTTATACACATGTTAATTTATATAATTTGTAAGTAATAATGTGTTTATTTACATTTTTATTTCTTTATTTTTTTCATATAAATATACAGTAATTCTTATTAGTAATTATCTTTATATGGTTTACTCTCTGTCTGTATAGGAAATTCCTTATTGGATTTCCAATATCACGTGATCGGAATTGGTCCTTCTATAATTGTGTATATTAAGTTGTAAATGTTTGATTATTAAATTTTTAAAGCCAACCTTTCATCTTGGCTGAGATTCTTATACTAATTTTTTTAACATTTTTATTGACTAGATTCTTAAAATCATCACTCACAATTTGCAAAAACTATCCAAAAAACTCCCTCTCATATGAGTGGTGTTGAATTTTGATGTCTTTTTAAACCTTGGAATAGGAGATTCACTGATGTTGTTGTTGTCAGTATTCTCATTCTATTATTTCTGGTTAAATTGTATTATAACCTTCTTTTGCTCCAGTCTTGAATGACTGTAAGTGATAATAGAATATGTTATGCTAATGTTTTAATTATAATTAATTAGTTCAATGAATCAAATGGACTATAAATAATTGGAAGTTATCACCCTTCTATCATCGCCTTGAAAAAGACCTCTAGTCAGGGATTCGGCGGAGCCAGAACATCATAACCAGCCATAATAATATTGGAGGGTCCTGTCCTCATGGAGACCTGTCAGTTGAGCCCAGCCCAAGTGCTGGCCAGCCAGATCCATACACTCTCTCAAGTTTCTCAAGAACTCTCGCTCTGCCTATGTAATGGAGTTGCTGGATCTAGTACAAATCCCGGTTAACAAAGGCTTACCAGAGGTGCGGAGTCTAACGAACTCCCAAGTGTTCACCAAGAACCGCCACAAGGCGGGATGGGCTTAGCTGCTGGTACGCCTCGCGATGTAGTACTGGCGGAGGGAGTGAGCAGATAGGAGAGTAGTCGATCAGCCGGGACTGGTACACAAATGAACACTAGCAGTACAGAATCAGCAGGCAGGAACCACATCAGACAAGCCAGGTCACGGGCACAAGAATAACGGAGAATAGTCAGCAAGCCGTGTCGGTACACTAAACGCAGTACAGGGAAAGTCACACAAGCAGGAACTGGTATACAGAAATCAGATCTGGAACAGAGGAGTAGCAGGGATTCACAAAGAACCAGGAGCCAGGAAGCATACAAGTTGCTCTGACACTCACCGAGTATCAGAGTGAGGTTTAAGTAATGCTGTAGATTCAAATTCCCCGCCCCGAACTATCGATCATGTGACCGCCAATTCCCTGAAGAAAGAGTTCTGACGCAGAGAGCTGTAGCGCTGGAGCGAGGGCAGATAAGTTAGTGACAGCTTATCAGCTCAGGAGGAAGCCTCTAAATCCAACCCGGCTACTCAAGCCACTGTTTTGGAAACCAAGCTGAACCTTTTCACAATTTCAAAGAAAGTTGCAAGCTTTATTTCGGACTGAGACTCTGTGCCTCTGGCTCAGAAAAACAATGGGTTGAAATTGTGATCTCTCTTCTTCAAGGAAACCTACAAACTTGGGCCTTTAACTTAAGTCCAAGTAACTCCACTCTGCTCACAGTAGGTGCCTTCGTCGGTGCCTTGGGGTTGTTATATGATGACCCTGACCACATAGTTTCCGCCGAGTCACACTTGCAGTTTCTTTAACAGAGCGATGATGGCAGAGGACTGTTATGCAGAGTTTAGATGCTGGTCCACTGATAGTGAATGGAACTTTCCTACCCTCTGTAGTCAATTCAACCTTGGGTTGTCTGAACAAATTAAGGACTTTCTGTTCTAGCATCCTATTCCATATTCCTTGGAGATGCTAATGCATATTGCTATCAAGATCGACAGGTGTATTAAAGAAAGGAAGGTGGAAAGGGAATCTTACTCTTCAAGGTCATCTATAGTACTTCTCTCTGTTTCTGTGGACACCACAGAACCCATGCAGCTTGGGCCTTAATGACTCCCTTCTGAAGAAAATTCCAAGAGATGCTCCCTAGGTCTTTGCTTGTATTGCATAAATAAGGGTCACATGGTTAGTTCTTGCCCTAGAAAAGACCAAGCCTAGTGGATGAGGAGTGGGTTCATCTAGGCTTATAACTGATCTCTCCCAGAAACTCTCTCCTTGTTCCAGCCCAGATCTCCTTCAACGTCCATTCTATTAACTTTTCTGCTTTCGTGGATAGTGGTCCAGTGGATAATTTTTTCTACATAAAATTTGTTGAGTCCTTGAGTCCTAAGGTATTCCTTTCCTGAAGATGGAACCAGTCATCGTGGTCTGTGGTCTGGATGGGAATCCAATTGTAGGAGGTAAGATCTCCAATAAAACACCACTGATTCAGCTGATGGTTGTAACACTTAATTCAGAGAATGTATCCTTCTTCTTGATTACCTGTCCCACAGTTCCACTTATTCTTGGCCACCCATGGTTTCATCATCATAACCTTCTCATCGATTGGAGAAATGACAAGATCATTCACTGGCAGTAGTTTTGCTCTGCCATCTGCTTGTTCATACCCCTTTGCATCCTGCAACCCATTCCTGAGCAATTCACCCACCCTATCATGAGCTCTTAGATGTTCCTGGGAATCTAAAAAGACCGCAGATGTGTTACTCCCACATCGACATTATAAATGCGCCATTGACCTGATCCTGGGATCCAGATTACCCAAAAGAGACTAAAGCCATGGAGGAGTACATAGAGGAGTACATAGGGCACTGGCCCTCCAAATCTCCGGCCAGTGGCGGCTTGCATAAAAGAAGGCGACAAATGGAAGACTGCCTTTAATTCCCAGTTGGGTCATTATGAGTATCTTGTCATGCCCTTTGGTCTCTGTAACTCACCAGCAGTATTTCAGGAATTTATTAACTATGTCCTCTGGGACTTTCTGGGCAGATTTGCTGTTGCTTATTTGCATGACATTCTGATTTATTCTTGATATTTAGAGCAGCTCCAATTACACGTTAAAGAGGAGCACCACTTATTAACAAAACTTGAGAAATGTGAATTTGAGGTCAACCAAATAACTTTTCTAGGATACATCATCTCTCCCAAAGGCTTCTCCATGGATCCTAGTAAAGTCCAGGCCATCTTGGATTGGATACTACCTACAACCTAAGGCAATTCAAAGATTTTTAAGATTTGCCAATTATTATAGAAGGTTAATTTGCAAATTCTCCATCCTAGTGGCTTCTATAACCACCCTGACCATAAAAGGGGCACACACCTCCAATTGGTCTTCTCAAGCCCTAGAATCCTTCATTACCCTGAAACAGTCCTTCATCTCAGCACCCGTTCTTTGCCATCCCAATCTGGAGCTACCATTTATCATTGAGGTAGATGCCTCTTAAGGCGGGCCGATGCCATCCTATCACATAAGCACATTCACGACCATAGGTTGCACCCTTGTGCTTTTCTCTCCTGCAAATTCTCCTCAGCTGAATCCAACTATGATGTGGGAAATCAGCAGGGGAGGGCTGGCAAATTTTAACCTGGGGGGAAGACTTGACTCAGCTGCCTATTTTAAATGGAAAAAATGCAGGTGGCCCAGTGAGCCAGCACAAGGTAGCCCACTATGGGACAGGCCCAGATGGGACAGATGCCCCCCAGTCCAGCCTGCCCTGGGAAAAGGGAACTTCTGGCTAATAAATGGGCCTTCGAAGAGTAGTGACACTGGCTGGAAGGAGCTGCTCACACCATCATTGTTTTTACTAACCTTAAAAATCTGCTATATTTAATCTGCCAAAAGACTCAGTCCCAGACAACCATGCTGGGCCTTATTCTTCACCCGTTTTAACTTTATCATCACCTTCAGACCTAGGTCCAGAAATACCAAAGCAGACGCCCTATCTTGCCGCTTCCTTCCTCAACATCTTTTAGCTCCTGAATCATTACTCGTTATCTTGCCATCATCCATTTTTACTGGTCTGGTTCAAGATCTTGGTTCTCAACTCAGGCAACTACAGAACCTAGCTCCTCCTGAAAGTCCTGCCAATCTTCTGTTTGTCCCGTCACAACTCAGAAAGGCAGTCTTGTCCAAACCCCATGCTTGCAGGGCATCGGGACACTCTGGTATTTCCAAAACACTAGAGATCATGTCTCGTTCAATTTGGTGTCCCGCTATGACTTCTGATGTCAAAGAATTTGTTCTCTTGCACTAAGAATAAATCTTCCAGGAGTATTCCTTCTTGTTAGCTGGTACCTCTACCTATTCTTGACAAACCTTGGACTCATATCTCAATGGGCTTCATTGTGGAATTACCATGGGCCACTTGTCACAATGCCATCTGGGTGGTGGTAGATCACTTTAGCAAGATGGCCCAATTCATCTTGCCCAGCTAACGAGTGCCAGAGCACTGGCCTCCTTGTTTGTCCAGCATATTTTCTGACTCCATGGCATGCCTGTTGACATTGCCTCAAATAGAGGGTTCCAGTTTCTAGCACAATTCTGAAGATCTTTTTGTGCCCTACTTGGTATTAAAGTCAGCCTATCCTCTACATACCACCCCCAGTCTAATGGGCAGACAGAGAGGGTCAATCAGTCTCTAAAACAGTTTCTCCAATGTTATGACTCCAAATTCCATAACGACTGGGCAGCCCTACTACCATGAGTGGAATTTGCTTATAACAATGCGTGTCACACTTCCACAAACATATCTCCATTCCTCTGTAACGTTGGCTTTCATCTCAGGGCTAACTCTTTATCTGCCCTCACACCCACCAATCTCCCTGAGGTGCGTCACACCGCCTCACACCTCAACAGTATCTGTCGATGGGTCCACTCTACCTTGCTTCATGCCTCCATCTATTCTAAGTATTTTGCTGACCATCTCCGCAGGAGCTGTACCTTCAATGTGGGCTATAAATTTCGACTATCTACCCAGAGCATCAAACTTCGACAGCCTTGTAGGAATTTGGGGGCGAGGTTCATCAGGTCTTTTGAAATCATTAAGCAAGTGAACCCTGTTGCCTTCAGATTCAGACTTCCTAGACCCCTGAGGAAACCCAATACTTTCCACTGTTCTCTTCTAAAAACCTTTGTCCTTTCCAATAAGTTCAGATCTTGTCATCCTTGTAGACCCTCTCTGATCAAGGTTGATGGTCAACAGGAATTTATAGTGGAAAAGATTCTAGACTCTAAGAAGGTACAAGGTCCATTGGAAGGGAAATGGTCCACAAAAAAGATCTTGCATCCTAGAGAAACATTTACATGCTTAAAGACTGAAGAAAGAATTCTTTAAGCAATTCCCAAACAAACCAGGATATAGGGGTTCCTTAATGGGAAGTACTTCCCCAAGCCACCTTGCTAACCGCAGCGGTTCATGTCCTACCTGAAGCCGCCTCTCTTTACTTTCTGGCTGTTGCCTAGGCTCTTGTTACTTCCGCTCCAGCTTCTGACAGTCATGATTGCAGTCTCCTATGTGTTCACGGGGGTGTACTCTTTGTTTCCCCTTCTGATTGATTCTTCAATGTTTAAATGGCAAGGAGGGCTTACCCTCCTTGCTGATTATAACATCCTTTGCCTTGCAATTTCTGTGCCTGTTCTGAATTTGTATTCTGCTGTTTGATCACCTGTTACCTGACCTTTTGGCTTGCTATCTGCACCATTCTTGTTTGCTGTCTACCCTTGACCATTTGGCTTAGTTACCTTGACTACCATTGTTCGCTGCCAGCTCCTGACCCTTCAGTCCAAATTGAGACTCTCCCTGTCTGTTTCTGACCTTTTGACCCCTAGCCTGGCTCTAGAGGCTTCATGTGCTCACCCCTCAGTAGCGTTCCAGCCTCTTACTTCTTGCTACCCTTTCCTCGATATATGCTTTGAGTGTAAGTCCTGGGGGCATCCGAGTACCTGTGAGATTATCCATCTTTATGGGAAAGGTGGCTGAAATAGGTGAAGACCTCTGCTACAGTAACTGTTCTAAAATACAGGATTTGGGGGGAACTGTAACAGGACTAATGTATTAATTCCAAGGAATATATAGGATTATTTGGAACACTGCTCATTCATCTTTGTTCCCTTGAGCTGTGATTTCTGTGCTTTAGGTTTGGTGAAACTCTGTTTTTGATATAGCAGCCACTAATAGGAGTGCTCCAAATTGTATATACCTTTTCTTCTATATGTTTAATATATAGTTACTTTACACCTTCTTCATTATAAGAGAAAGCTGCAGTAATTTTATGTAATATTGCCACAGGTATCACTTGCCACCAGTCCAATATCCACTGCTGTACTTACATGTTTGCCTAAAAGTGGAAGGGAGTGGTATGGCAAAATCTCTCTAGGGTGTACATTATCGCTGTTACTAATTTTTTCTTTACACTTTATTGAAGCATACGTCCAATAATAGTATATGGATATAGAGAAAAATAACTTTTTTACCTTGAAACCCATTGAGATGATTTCCAGGAATGCTCATTCAAGTGACAGGGAAAAGTCACCAGTCCCTTGACTTATGGGTCCACCTTGCAAACACAGTTATGTTGGCATGGGGAGAGGAGGGTACAGGGTCCTTTTCTGTAATCCAGTACTCGTGGCATTGTAATCCCTCCTGGTAGCTGGTACCCCCCCCCCCCCACCCCAGGGACAAGCCATCCTATTAAATGTCCTGCTGCTTACAGAGCACCAGCACCCTACCCTGATTGGCTCAGCTCCCTGTCTATCAATTTAGAGCAGGTCGCTTAGGCTGACAGACAGGGTGCACAGCAAGTCAGGGCAGGGATCTGATCTGTTTCTCCCTCTGTGATGGTTCGACTGACTCACACATTCTTTTTCTTTCTGGTCCTCCCATCTCCTCCCATTTTGCTTGTCCCCTTCCCCTATGTTCCACACTTTTAATGCTGGCTACTGCTGCCCATTCATTCTGGTGTATGTTCTTTCCGTTCCATGATACTGACAGAAAGAGTACTTGCCATGGAGGTCTTGGTCTCATGAGAAGAGGTAATCCTTATTTCGACTAAGACTAAGAGCTTTCCTGCACATTTTTCAGGAAGCTTCAACACGGGTAGATACATGAGAAGAAGCACATAGCCTGACACAGTTGGCAGTGGCAACCATATTGTGGCTGAGGGTATCAGCATGATGTAGCTGGGGGTGGTAGTATGATGTGGCTTGGGCTGGCACAATGTGGTTGGGGATGGCACAATGTGGCTATAGGTGCCATGATGTGGTTGCAGGTGATATGATGTGGCTGCAGTGGCATGATGTGGCTGGAGAATGCATCATGTGGCTCAGGGTGGCATGATGTTGTTCTCACGCATTGTGTATCAGTCACAAGGATGCTCTCCGTATTGTGTGTCGGTTACAACAATGCTGACTACTACTCAGATGGTGCTGGTAGATGTTATATTTGATTATGGCTTTAAGACATAACACATTTGTAGAAGAGCCTTGGCCTCTTTATTGTGTTTTCCCCTTCAGACCAAAGTTGCTATCATGTCATTCAGCAACCACAAATCTTCTTTTTGAGATAATACAGACTGTGTAATAAATGCATTTTACATTTTATTATTTATTAGGTATGCACATTCCAGAATCCAGACAAGAAACCAGTAGCAGGTTGTAAAAGTTGCAATAACATGTAGTAGAGAGTAACACAGTCCACCAACTGCCTTGTTACTTACTCATCTCCTCTCTGCTTTGCTAGTATGGTCACACCTCCAGCATGCTCTGGCCACACCCCTTTGTGCGACACAAAAGCTCTGTCTTAATCATCTATTGAGGGGGCCCCAAGAAATTGCAGTTCTGTGATCTTAAATTCCTGTTGGTGGACCTGAATGCTATGTTGTCCCCTACATACCAGTATCAAAGAGTGTGCCTGGAGGAATTGTGGTTGGCATGCAGAGGGCAAGACAAGCATTCAAAGAATGTATGATGAAGGTTAGTTGATCTGGAGGGTCTCCAAATGAACGACCAGTGTTGCCAGCCTCCAGAGACCCACCTTATAATTGTAGCGATGCTATATATAATAATACAATGATACCGTGACTCAAACTGTGTGAGTGACTAATGTGATCCACCTGCTCTGCCCAACTTATTTCCTGAGTTGTTGGGATTAATAATTTTATTTTACATTTCCTCAAATTCAGTGAGCCAATTTCCTCAATTGTACACATTGATTTCTCAGATTCCCCCCGATAAAGTGTTTTTACTCACCACATACACTCATTGGTCTTGTGCAATGCAATACAATGTTTGCCTAACCAAAGTAATGCTCATCCTAGACAGCAATTGAATTCAAAGGCACACTTTAGATGTACACTGACCAGTTCTATGGCTTTTCTGTGTAGTGGGTAGAACAACGGTTCCTAAAGTGTGCGCTGCGGCTCCCAGGGGTACTGCGGCGCTGTCACTGGGGTGCCGCGACCAGCCAGAGGTAAAAGAAAAAAACAAGAAAAAAACAAAAATTTACCAATCCGCACGGCGCCGGGACCCAGCATCCTCCTCTCTCCTGCAGCGTGCCTGAAAATCAGTGACAAGCTGCAGGAGAGAGGAGGATGCTGGGTCCCGGCGCCGCGCGGATTGGTAAGTGTTTTTTCTTTTTTTTTTTTCATTTTCCTCTGGCTGGCTACGGCGGAGGGGGGCAGAGTGGCGGCAGAGTGATAGAGGAGCATAGAGAAAGGGCCAGAGACTGTCAGAGAGAGAGTGGCAGAGTGAGAGGGGGGCAGAGTGGTGGCAGAGTGAGAGACGGTGGCAGAGAGAGGGGGGCAGAGAGGCAGAGGGGCAGAGGCAGAGTAAGAGGGGCAGAGTGAAAGTGGCAGAGAGAGTGGCAAAGTGAGAGGGGGGCAGAGGGGACAGCATGAGAGGGGGCAGAGGGGCAGAGTGAGAGGAGACAACGTGAGAGAGGGCAGAGGGGCAGAGTGAGAGGAGGCAGCGTGAGAGAGGACAGAGGGGCAGAGTGTGAGGAGGCAGCGTGAGAGAGGGAAGAGTGGCAGCGTGAGAGAGGGCAGAGTGGCAGCATCAGAGAGGGCAGAGGGGCAGCATGAGAGAGGGCAGAGTGAGAGGAGGCAGCGTGAGAGAGGGCAGAGTGAGAGGAGGCAGCGTGAGAGAGGGCAGAGTAAGAGGAGGCAGCGTGAGAGAGGGCAGAGTAAGAGGAGGCAGCGTGAGAGAGGGCAGAGGGGCAGCATGAGAGAGGGCAGAGTGAGAGGAGGCAGCGTGAGAGAGGGCAGAGGGGCAGAGTGAGAGGAGGCAGCGTGAGAGAGGGCAGAGTGAGAGGAGGCAGCATGAGAGAGGGCAGAGTGGCAGCGTGAGAGAGGGCAGAGTGAGAGGGCAGACGGGGCAGCATGAGAGGGGGCAGAGGGGCAGCCTGAGAGGGGGCAGCATGACTGGATGCAGAGGGGGCAGAGTGTGTGGAGATGAAGGAGGTCACAGTCAATAGTTGTCAATTATTCTTTGACGGAAATATAATTGAAAAAATATATAAAAATATTTTTTCCTTGGATCTATGCGTATTATTTTTGCATACAACTAAATAAGTATTTCTGTCCTGACCTAAATACTTAATATGTTTTTTTGACCCAACTACTTCTAAAACAGGACTGCTCGGTAATTATTTTGGAGGGGTGCTTTGAAAAAATTATGGAGACTCTAAGGGTGCCGCGAACTGCAAAAGTTTGGGAACCACTGGGGTAGAATGTTTGTGTGAGTGCTGTCATTACTATAGGATGAGTGAGTGTGCCCTCTCATTTTTCCCAGATCCTCATATTTAACCAATGTGATATTGAAATTTTAATATCAGGGAGGAAAAAAGGAAGAATTGCAGTGAATCCTGTGGGGCACATGAGTTTTCCAACACAATAAATCACTTTGTTTACAATTTGTTTGGTGTGTGTTTTCCTGGTTGTCTGGAGGGAACTATAGCCCTCAACATGATTGGAAAGGATCATAATTTAATTTTATTGTGCTTTTAATTCACTGTAAATAGATATAAGCTTATAAAGAATGCAGATTAAGAAGAAATAGTATATACTGTATTCCATTAAAAGAAATTGTACTATGCAATTATTTTAAGAGAGAAATATTCTAAAATTGCATTTGTCCTTGGAAATGAGGACCAATTTAAAATGATGCATCAATATACCCAAAGTTTTAGCTGATTTGCTAGTATGTAAGGACAGTATTGGAAACCAGCCCTATCCAAGTTACCACATTTACATCATTAACAAGCAGAAAACCTTTATGCAGTATAGCAGCTAAGAGCAATCAAATATTTTTCAAGCAAAGAACGTTTTAATTGAAGTTGTATGTCAGGTTTTTGAGCGATATATGAGGGTAGTGGTAATACAGCACAGCTGGAAAACACTGCCTGTTACATTCCGAGCTGTCCTGCCCCCCCTGCCTTTAGAAGATCGTGTATCCCAAATGTTGAAAGAGTTTTGTACACAAACTGGTCTTATGTGGAACCTCACGCAGGCTGCTTTATTTAACCTTTCATTTTTCAAGCTTTCAGCGAACTTGATCCATTGCTTCTTCTAATGGCATTTTCAATTAAACATAAATTTTGTTTTGTTTTGGGTGAGTAATGAGAGCATATATCGATGAAAAAGCATACATGTGTCTATTCTCTATCCATCCCTTATCATTACATTTATATGATATATGAATGTGGGATGGTATTGCATTTGTTTCACTTTTGACACGTTCTTTGGATTATAAACACAAATCTAACAGGTGGCATGTTGATTAATCAGTGAATATTAGACAAGAAGCTCTCTGTGCTTCCCTTGCATACTAGTTGTAATTTCTCTCTTGAGGTTTTTTTGCATATAGATATTCTAATATCATGTTAAAGAGATCCAGCAGATAATCCCGCATTGTGAATTGTAAATTGCCCACTGCCTCTGTAGCTTACTGAAAAGGAAAGATAATGTATTACATAAAACTGCTTTTGTATTAACAACTAAAGGGTCATTTACAGGGCACCAGAGAGGAAACAAAGGCCCTGGCTTCTTGGGAGACCCTCTCCATGACTATTCATGCAGTCTCGAGTGTGTGATCACATGGGTCCGCATAGGCTGCAAAGGCCAGTGTTGCACATGCAGCATGGCCTTGTGTGGCCACAAGGGGCAGTAGGGAGCCATTGGTCCGTACAATCACTTTTCCCTGCCTATAGTCTGGCTCAGATGGAACCATGAATGGGCAGATGGTGCAGAACCCTATCTGCCCCCACCATAATTTGCAAGTGTGGGGTCCCCAAGGAAAGCTGGGGAGTGGATATAGCATGATGTGGTTTCGGGTGGCATGATGGATTCCTTGGCAGGGAAATAAGACAAAAATATTACCCTAAAGTGTTCTTGTCATAATATAAATATTATTATATCTTACACTTAAAAGAAAAGCTCCCACTATACAGCCAAACAAAAACATGCTTTTACAACAGTGTCTCTTTAAAAAATCCCCAAATCATTGGTGGGGATGGGGGTGATTGCCAAAGAGAATTAGTGCTCTGAGGTCTCAGGAGTTCCAAAACATTGATCCTCAGCTCCTGGTAATACATCATTATTATCATAATCATTAATGCAACAATTCACCCCTATATTTCTGTACACTCTCTGGCAGGTTCTTATGGGTGGAGAGCAAACGCATACAAGTGGCCCTGCAATGAAAAACTGGGCGGGACAAAACCATGCAGGTGTGGTTTGTCTAATGTGGGTGTGGATTATATAGAAAATTAAATATATGAACAATTGTTATGTGAAAGAGCTACACCTACCAGCCCCATCTGACTAGAATTCAAAGCAGAAAAGATTCTAGTGTCTGATATACATACAGAAAGAATTAGATTCAGAGAGCATTCCAGGAACAGCTGTACAATATAGAGGTAATTCTACTGCCTCTATATCCTTATATCCTGAGTACATTGTAGTGACCTCTATATCATACACAGAGCATTATAGTGACCTCTAAATAATACAGAGAGCATTCTAGTAACATCTTTCTAGTGACCAATTTACAATAGACAGAGCATTGTATTGACCGATTTACAATACACAGAGCATTCTAGTGTGATATGCTATTAGTCTATATTGCAGTTATCATGTCATCCATTAGGGAGATATTTTTTCTCAAAAACACCAATGATTTAAGTATACTCTAGCCCAGGGGTCGGCAACTCCCGGCCACGTCAGGCACACGGACCACTTCTATCTGGCACACAGAAGCTCCACAACTGCCTCACTAAAGCAGCCAAAGACACCTGAAACCAAGCAGCTTGGAATGCGCAACAGCTCCCTTTCTGCCATTTGGCTGCTTTAGTGAAGCAGCTCCCAGACATGTGTGCTGACTCCAAAGGTAAGTAGCAAGTAGTAGTGAGTTTGAAGTTGAAGTGGGGGCATAAATTTGTGTCATAATATGAATTAGAGACACAACTATGTGGCATAATATGATTTGGGGCATAACTATGTGGTGTAATATGAATTGGGGGCACAGCCATGTAGCATAATATGAACTGGGGGTTCTACTATGTGGCATGATATGAACTGTGAGCACAAATGTGAGGCATATATGAACTGGGGGCACAACTATATGGCATAATATGAACTGGGGGCTCTAGCATGTGGCATAACATGAATTAGGGGCACATGTATGAATCATAACATGAATTAGAGGCACAACTATGTAGCATAATATGAACTGGGGAATGACTTAGTAGCTATGGATTGCCACCTCAACACAGAACAGATATTTACATATATAGACATTATTATCACTTTCTCAATGTGCAGGTGGTCTGTGATCCTGGTTCCTATATGTGAGGATCCACCGCAACACCAGCTACAAATAACAGGTGTCAGTGCACTGACAACTGCACATTCTTTTTCACTTATTGCAATCAGCACTTTGCTGAACGTAAAGTCAATTAATACTAAGAATTTTGAGAAGGTCCTGTGATCATTGGGACGAAACGCGTCAGCTGTTCATCTCAGTAGATTAGAGTTGTGGCCTTCTATGCATCGTATCATTAGCACTACAAGCACCTTTTTTCAAGTGGAACCATATTACACCTCTTTGTTTCCTCCAGAGTTCTAAGAGAAACACATCAGACGCTACATCGAGTAGCGAGTGTATCACTTTCTCACGAGATCCATGTGATGCGATTATGTCCGCTAGGTTGTCAAACCAGGACTTACTATCGCTTATCCCTCCGGAGGGTTTTTAGCTTCAAATACTGGTAAGAAGCTTTCTTCCTTGCACTTATTGATTCTGAATGGAATAATTATCTACGGATGGAGAAGCTGAGTTTACAATAACATCATTGGATAATACATTTATACTTCCTCTCTATCCTATGTGGAAATCAGGACCTGGTTTCCTAGTTCATTCTATCTACTTGGGATATTTTCTCCCTAATATTGAACTGTTGATTGGATTTTTGAAGAGAGGATATTTACATGTTACATCTGGTGGAGCTTCTCACACGTTTATTGATTTTTTAGATGCCTGGACTAATACCTTAGCCCAGACCATACACTCTGAGATTTATTCGCATTATTTTTTGTTTCATATTTTTTTATTTCTTTATTTCTTTTTCTAATTGATGTGGTGTGTTCTCAATGCATATGTGTCTGCCATACGCTTTGCTAAACATTATTTAATTCTCATGTTAGCTTGACAGGTTTATGCAGTCTGAATTGGCATAATTTCATTTTATTTTTATACATATATATGTTTTTGATTAAACAATAGATTTTAACATGTCCACATATATTGTACCAATATCTATTTTATGAGAATCGTTATTTTGAATGAGTCACTAACAAGTTCACAGCGCCTTTTATGTTTTTGTTTCTTTTGTGTATCTATTGGGGTTGATGGACCTACAAAGAGCTGCAGTGTAATTGTTATTCCCACTTCTTCAAATTTTCAACACATACACACACACATATATATATATATATATATATATATATATATATATGTATATATACACAAGTTAACCCGTGCATGATACTGATGCATTTTTTTGTCAAATAGTGTCAGTATACCAAATTTCAGGTCAATCGGATGAGCCCTTTCTGAGAAAATAGTTTTTTCCACAGACACACAAACACTAACACACGCCGCTACACATGCAGGGGCGGATCTAGAAAATGTTTGTTCCCCGGGGGGATGTTAGGGCGGGGCAATTTAGGCCCCGCCCCCTTTCCGACTTCTGAGGCTGCCGGGGGCTGCACAGTATGTGCAGGTCCGCTCGGCAGTTACAGACAGGGACAGCGTGTTTAAAACACAATCAGAGCAGCCGGGCAGCACACTGTCACTGCCAAACAGACCTGCACATACTGTGCAGCCGTCGGCAGCAAACCCCTGTGAGGGGGGGGGGGGGGATTGCCCCGATCGCACCCCCCGGATCCGCCACTGTACACATGTGTGTTCATGAGGTAAAATTGCCTCACGAAAATGAGTTTGACCCCTCAACTCGTCAATAATGTCAGTATACCAAATTTCAGCCCTTTTTGGAGGTTTTTTTTCCACACACACTAAGAATTTAGTAGGTCAGGTAACCCGTGCATGATACTCATGCATTCTAGTCAAATTAAGCTACTTAAGGTGTTAAAAACTCCCCACTGTCACCCCCGGCAACCACCAACCACTCCCAACTGTCACTTCTCCTTCAAGAAATATATAGGTCAGTGTATAACTCTGCCCAGCAGGTGGCGCTGCAGCTTGTTTTTTTTTTTTTTCACACACAGACAGACTAACACACGCCACTAGACATTTATATTATATATATATATATATATATATATATATATATATATATATATTTATAGGTAATATATTTTTTATGCATTTTTTTATTAATTCATTATATTTTGTTGATTACTAGTGCCGAAGGTTTTATTCCCATAAGGGGATTAGTTGTTAATTAATGCTAAGAGACCTCACCTGTATACAGCCTTTATAAAGTCCTCATTATTATTAATCTTTGCACAAGCAAAATTGAAATCACGTTTCTCTGTTATTGCTTCAGGAATTTGACTGTTTATCGACTTTGACTTTGCCCCTCAGAATTCTACATTTTCCAATCCAACGATTTCAATTTTGTCCCTCACGGTTCTACCTTCTGCAACCTATTAACTTCAGCTTTGTCTCTCATGACCCATCCTTTTAGGATTAAGCAGCTTGGCAAATCATGGTGTGTCTCTAAAAGCTACCCCAGCCAAGTGGATATTTCCTTAGAGTATACAGAACTGTGACATTTTGTGCATATCTCAACATAGACCATGCTGGGATACAGCTATGGACCGACACTTAGAGATAATTGAGATTGGCATCCTGATGCAAGCAATCCTTGCTGCTTATGCCCGCTATGGGTTGTTGGTCAGCCAAATCAAAGAAAAGGAGGAGATAATTTTTGTCCTGGAGCCTAAAATTGATACAACATTGAAATTTGAATTGGTACCCCAAAATTTGCAGGGGATTCCTGATCAATATTTACCTGCAGTTTTAACTACAAGCAAACTTTTTTCCCCCCAAATATCAGATCAAAATGTGACATGTCAACTCCTTGCTGACTGACCAGGCTTTGGTCTCAGCCACACCATTCCTTGAGAATTAGGATCCATTAATGGTTAACTCAAAAGAGTTTTTTGCCACATTGAAGTTGACTTTTGTCTCTCCAGGTCACAGTGACAGTGTGTCACTCACCGGACTGTGAGTGCTTCTTCCCGGACATCTAGGAACCGTGGCCGTCCTCCATCCTGAGGGACTGCGCATGCGCAGCCCTTTCTAAACCTCCAGTGTATGTTCCTTTAACTTAATTGGCAGATCAGGCAACCTCCCTATATTAAGCACCTGTGGTCAACACCACGTGGCCTGATCTTGGAGTCTCATTCCCCATGAGTCTCTGAAGGTGTTCCTGTGTTTCCTCGTTTATTCAGCCCAGCTGATTCCTGTGGTTTCCAAACCACTTCTACCTCAGTGGTTTCCAAACCACGTCTACTACTGTGGTTCCCATACCACAGTTACCCTTCTGTGTATCATCGTGACTGTGAGCTGATTCCTATCCGCTGCCTCCGTGCACTACAGTCTTTAAACCACTTCTACTACTGTGGTTCCCATACCACAGTTACCCTTCTGTGTATCATCGTGACTGTGAGCTGATTCCTATCCGCTGCCTCCGTGCACTACAGTCTTCTAGCCACTTCAACTCTACCATGTATTATTGGGACTGTTAGCTGATGCCTATCCGCTGCCTCCGTGCACTACAGTCTTTCATTCACATCCACTCACCTGTTCATGATTGTGACTGCTAGCTGATTCCTATCCGCTGCCTCCGTGCACTACAGTCTTCAACCTGCAACTCGTCTGTGTTTCATCATCGTGACTGCTAGCTGATTCCTATCCGCTGCCTCCGTGCACTACAGTCTTCAACCTGCAACTCGTCTGTGTTTCATCATCGTGACTGCTAGCTGATTCCTATCCGCTGCCTCCGTGCACTACATCATCATCATCATCATCATTTATTTATATAGCGCCACTAATTCCGCAGCGCTGTACAGAGAACTCATTCACATCAGTCCCTGCCCCATTGGAGCTTACAGTCTAAATTCCCTAATATATACACACACTCACACAAAGACAGACAGAGAGGGAGACAGACAGAGACTAGGGTCAATTTTTGATTGCAGCCAATTAACCTACCAGTATGTTTTTGGAGTGTGGGAGGAAACCGGAGCACCCGGAGGAAACCCACGCAAACACAGGGAGAACATACAAACTCCACTACAGTCTTCAACCTGCAACTCATCTGTGTTTCATCATCGTGACTGTTAGCTGATTCCTATCCGCTGCCTCCGTGCACTACAGTCTTCAACCTGCAACCCGTCTGTGTTTCATCGTGACTGTTTGGCTGATTCCTATCCGCTGCCTCTGTGCGCTTCAGTCTTCAGTCCTTGTCTACTCTCCCGTGTTTCCTTGAGTCTGCTGCCACTATTGCTACCCGCTACTCTCCGTGATCAACAGTTCCAGTTCAACTCTGCTCTCCCGTGTCCCATCGTTACTGCACCTGCTGGTTGCTATTGGCTACCTCCGTGTTTCCGCAGAGACCCGCTGCTGCTACTCCTCAGCGCTATTCATCCATCTACTGCTGATCCGCTCTCCACGCTTTCCTGTGTTCCCTACTGGTCTACCTACCTGTGCGCTGCACCTACTAGATCACCGCTTCACCCATCCAGGGACTTTTGCATCCTGCCGGCCTCCTGCCGTTCAGGTATCTCTGCACTCCTGTCTGACTGCCTTCTCCTGAACCACGGTATGCATACTTCTCATTGACTGTGCTGTGTATTGCATACCTTGCTGGACTGTGTTGGTTCTCCTCTGGAGTTTGCTATCCGCTGAGTCTATTGCCATCATTGACTGTGTTATCTCGTGCTGGATTACTTCAAGAGACTTTCTATATGGGCAGTGTTGTTCAGTCATTTATACATTTATATTGTGCATATTACTGTGGATCAAAGTCAAGGTGCCCGTGTATATATTGTGTTGCAGTCTCTCCCCGTGCACCTCCTCACATATATATTCAGTGGTACAACTTGCTAGTGGCAGACCACTGACCCCTGTTTACAGTTTCACCTGTTCCAGTATCCTCTCACATAGCAGTGGTACAACTTGCTAACGCAGACCACTGACTCCCCGGATACCTCCACTTGGATTCCATTCCTTCACTCAGACAGCGGTACAACTTGCTATCCGCAGACCGCTGACTCTCATCACCTCCTCGTTTCTGTTGGACATTCCTCCTCACTATAGCAGTGGTACAACTTGCGACCGCAGACCACTGACTACCTTCACGTGTCCTTTGTCCATACAGTTCCTCGTGTATTACTACCTCCATATTGCCAGTGCTGCTAGTCATAGACTTTCCTGAGCATCTCATCATCTGCTATTTTCCTGTTCCGTGATCACCCTGCTACCAGAGTTCCATATTACCACCTATACTGCTCTGGTAAGCCTATCACCTGGTGATCCCTGGGTAAAGACTCCTAGTGCCCGTGACACAGTGCCTCTGTTGGACTCACCAGTCACCAATAATCCTTGTCATACTGGCTGAGTGCTTCAAAGAGCCTATGCAGCTAGGAAGGTTTTCTTTGCCTGCAGATGTGAAAAATTGCTGCCAACAAACAGGTGGATGAATTTATTGGGGCAGCCGAGGCCACTGCAAGTAAGAGTGCCCTTTGGAAACAGCTGAACTGTCAGTAAACAATGCTGCTCACTCAAAGAGGAGACAAGTCCAGTGAACATTGGGGTATTCTTCCTCCTCATTCCTTTCTGCAATTTAAGATGTCTATTGCCCTTTCCTAGACTTCATCCACAAGATGGAACTATCCTTGGTTCTTGAGATCTGCCCAATGGCCGTAGATGCTGTGGATGTATGACCCATAACACCTGCATTGGTAGGTAACACACAAACCTATCCTGTATGTCGATTCTAGGCATCGGGATCTGCTATCAATCAGCACCATCCACACCCCATTCAGCATAGAAATAGAACTGGAGAAGCTCCAGGGATTTGTGTGGTTTAGCAACTACTACAGACATTCTATCTGCAATTTCTCAAACGTTGTTAGCCCTATAAGCACCGTGACCAAACAAGGGATGCTTAAGAACATATGCACTCCCCAAGCACAAGAGGCTTTTGACACCTTTGCTCCCACACTCCATTGTCCTGACGCCAGTATGGCCTATACACTTGAAGTTGTCACAAATGAGAATGGAATAGGATCCATGCTCTGCCAGAATAACAAGTATGTCCTTCACCCTTCCACATTCCTATAAAAGAGGTTCACTTCCACAAGACTGAAGGGGTTAGGATAATTTATAAGATTGGTAACTCTGGAGTGAGGTTTCTGGTCAATATTAGTTAATATTTATTGAAGAGGAATATTTACAATACAAAACATGCTTTAAGGTCTATTAAGACAATTTTGTGCATGACACACTTAGTTGCACTTGCTCAGAAGCAAAGTGTGCCTCAAAACTAGTGTAGCCAGGGACGGTACCTCAATGGAGACTGGAACTGACGTGCTTTCCTTGGGCTCCTATGCATATTGTTCAAAACCACCAGTTTTATACCCAAGAAAAGCTTCTCTCTCACCCATAACACTCCTTAACAAGTACTCTCCACTTTGTGGACATTTCATACAAATTGTCAATCTCCCATCAGTGGAACTGATTTGTGATACAGCCTTGTGTGCCAAACCTAGTGCTTTGGGTAACCGCTTAGATCGTTCCCGTGGGGAACTGTTGGAAAACAAGTAGGGAAAGAACTGCTGCTAGTTCCATCTCCAGCTTAATTAAGGAGATGTAAGGTCTGTTACAGATGGTGCTGCACCCTGGACAAATTATCAGTAATGTTCCCTTTTGCCCCTTCAGACTGCTGAAGAGGTTGTGGTCAGCAAGGCTCATTCCTCCATATTTGGTGAACATACCCAAAAATGTCAGCCTTTTGGGACAGAGTCCAGCATCTCTTAGTCTTGCTCCTCCATGCCCTGTGAGCAAAGACCACTGGACCATTAATCTATGCCATGTTTTCACTGCAGCCAAATTCGTCTTGGAAAAAACAGGACCCATCCCAAGTTTCCTGCCTTAAATCCTATATCAGGCTCCTCACACGCATCGAGAAAATAACTTACCTTCTAGATGGCAAAAAAACACTTTCACTCAAGCTATAATGGGCCTCACTATTAAATATAGGGCCTAATAATGTAATAACTTGACAACTAGTCTATTTGGGGGGGAACGAGGCCTATTTATTAAATGTGAGTTTTACTGATTTAATATTTGGTCTGATTGAGGGGAGCGAGGTCTTGAGAGTCCACTCATTGTTTGGCTTTCCAGATGGTGAATAGTACCTATCCATTTCCAACTAGCCCCAACATTCTGACCAAGCAGCAACAGAGTGTAAAACACCAATAGCAGCAGGTAGACAAAGCAGCATGAATAGTAAGGAAAGAGGATCACAGTACACCAACTGTTGTGATCCTGGAGGGACAGTACATGTTTTGGTCAAATATCCTGCACAATCAAGACTTTGTTCTGACTGTGAAGGCAGTTGGGAGATATGTATTTCTTCAAATTGCTTTCCCAGTTCCCTCTTGCAGCAGTTTTTAACCTTGGTGGAGGAGGGGTCAGAGTGCTACACTGCACTAAATGCTGCTGCTTCATGCATTGGGTGATCTGTGCAGAGCACTTATAACATCATGAGTGGAAGCTACCGGCATCTGCAAAATATCTGGATCTGACCCTTTTCTCACCTTGGAAGCAACCAAAACTGTCATTCACTCTCTTGTCATCTATTGCCTAGATTACTGTAACCTCCTCCTCTCTGGCCTACCTGATTCATGCCTCGTTTAACCTCAATGCCACTACCCACCTTAGTTTCAACTCCCATGCCTCTACCACTACTGCTCCTCTCTGCCAATTGCTACACTGATCCCTGTCTTTTACACAACCCAATCCAAATTCCTCACCCTCACCTACAAAGCCCTCAGCCACTCTTCTTCTCCTACATCTCCAACTTAAAATCTACCCACACTTCCTCCAGCACCTCCACTCTGCCAATGACTGCTGCCTTACTGCCACACTGATTACCTCTTCCCATTTCCACCTCCAGGATTTCACCCATGCCTCTCTCCAGCTTAGATTAGATTAGCCCCTAGTCTCCAAGGCTTCAAACATGCCCTTAAATTTATTCATTCAAGCCTATCAGACCTCCCCCTAACTCCTCTGCTTCTGCTACCACATCTACTCCACTATGTTGGGACCTTGAATTTCAAAACAAACTATGATTAAGCCTAGTATGTTATTGGAGAAAAATGTATTTTGTGGCGGCAATGTCCTTGAAGGAAAAGAAAATTAGCTTTCTATGCAGTGCTATTGCAATCTATCGTTGAATTTAAAGGTCAATATTTTTTGTTCAAGTATCATAATCTTATGTGGTATGATTATCAGTATAAAAAATGTATCAACCTGAAAGATTGTCAGTGTATTGCCTGGCATTTCCTGCACTGGTTATTGAGACTTGTACCTGATTAATAACCTACAAAATTAAGTAACCTTTTGTTAGCCCGTTTGCAACACATAACACAATGAACATCTGTGCTTAAAAAAAAATAACAATTAAGTTTTAATGTAGTGTAGGACATATTGTTTTCCCTGTGTACATTGCTCCTTAAAGTAATGAAGATCAGTCACTAACTTTTAAAAATGTAGTGGACCAATGGTTTATAGTAAGTTAAAAACTTCAAACATATGGAAGATCCACCAGCCCAAGCCTCAAATCTCGAGCAGATTGTAGCAATTCAAATACTTGTCAACTGCAGAAACGTAGGATATATGCAAAATATTTTGTGTCACTGATAAAGAAAATACTTTTTTTTTATTGTTATACTGTTATTATGTGCAATTTATTTATATACTAGTTGCTTCCTTTTATGTATTGCAAATGTATGTATACAACAAATATTAATTTAGTGCATGTATTTTACTTGCAATTACTTGGCTTATTTATTATTAATGATTTGTAAAGGAAACAGGTATTAATAGCACTCTTTTTTCACAGTGTCTTTTCCTTAAGCTCTTGTACTATGGATTTGCTGCCCTAGGGCAGGAAAGTACAGGGACTATTTGAGAACATATGTAATATTAGGTGCAACATAAGTGAATGTTCTTAGTTACCCTACTAGTGTTTCACAAATTACAAACCTACCCCATTTTTAAATGCAACATTACATAATAGAAGGAAACTACAAACATCTCTGCAACCAAGTCCCTCATCCTTTTCACGTGAAAGGTGATATTTAAAATAAAAAGCAGGTGACAAGTTTTTTTCTTAGCCTAATAAATACAGAATATAGCTCAGAAATTTACATAGGGTCCTGAAACACTTTGCCCTACCCCTTTGTCTTACAATAGTTACCCTATTTCCTTGTCACCTATAGCCAGGGCCGGTGCTAGGGTCCATGGCGCCCTAGGCATTTTGAAAAAATCGGCGCCCTCCAGAGCCCGGCGCCCTAGGCAAGTGCATAACCTTGCCTAATGGGAGCGCCGGGCCTGCCTATAGCAACATTGACCCTGTATTACATGGGCAGCTCATCAGATTAGAATGTTTCTCCCTCTTCTAAGAAAGGCTTTGGGGTCAAGGGAGGGCTGGCAAATTTAGCCCGGGGGGCAAAACTCAAATCAGCAGCAGGAATATTTTAAAACTAAAACAATGCAGGTGGCCCACTATGGGACCGGCACAGGGAGCAGATGACCCCCAGCACAACCTGCCCCTGCTTGGGGTGATGGCAGGGGTGCAATCTTGGCCCTGCAGGTTCTCCCATTGTTATTGGGCAGAACAGACCTGAAGCCCTGTACAAAGGTAGGGATGGGGCAATATTGGCTATAACATGATGGGGTGGGAGGAACATATCTACTGAGGGGTCTATTTATGGATCACTACATCTTTTAAAAGTAGCATTTTTGCAGTGATAAGAGATATTTTTTCGTAGATATCAATCATTAAAGTCATTCCAGGACCACCCCTTCGATAAGAGGCTGTGCCAGCAAAGACTCTAACTTCAGTGTTAACTGCACACGGATCATCCTAATACGCATACACCAAATAAAAAGAAATGACCACTGATGAATACAAAGAAAATAAATAGATTCCATAATAAGAAAAACTAAATGGATGCCCGCACAATGAATAAAAAAATGAATGAAAAGGAATAAAAACACTGAAAGCACGCTTAATAAAAATAAATATATGCCCATATAGCGGGAAAAAATATAGGATGCCTAAAGACAAAAACATGTAAAAATAAAGATATCATTTTGGGGACAGGTCTGGTGTCTGTAAGCAGGACAGAAAGGAGAATCTTCAGTCTGACAGTAAGGATCTGAAACGATCCCTATACCCAATGCACTCTCTCATGTGATACTGTGGAACTGAATTTCAACTGCCAATGTCATCCTCATATGGCATTAGCTATAGAGTCTAAACTCAGAAAAGCTAAGCCCCATTAGTAACAATGAATGCAATATAAAGAATAAAAGGAGCTGTACTTTACAGATCTTCTACTTAAAAAAATCACCTAACATTTTCAGGGACAAAATACATGAAACAACCATTCTTTTTTAAAATCCTGTAATGTTCCTGTACAGTCTGTTATCAAAACAACTTTCTTTTATTAGAATATCCCTTCGTAAGATAGTACAGTGCAAAATTGTTTTGAACCAATCATCATGAAAAAGTGTCTATATGTAACCCATACCTGTCATGCCTGTTTTTATGCTTTTATTCAGATTTGAAATCAATTGTAAGTTGGAGGCGTTACGAACTAGTGATAAAAATTGTGTAGCGACAGTGAGCACCAAAGGGTGTGGATAATGGACATAAAGTCAAAGATTGATGTCATCATTGTGTACTCACTAGTGTTAGGATGTGCTCATCACAAGAGGGCAAACTTCTTTTGTCTTTGTTAACCCATTCATTGCTTTGACTGTCCCCTCTAGTAGAAAAGGGTTAAAGGTTAATGCTTGCGAAGGAAGCAAAAGAACACTCAATTAGCTGAAGAAACCCCTTGACCCTCATTGACATGATGTGCCCTTTGGCCTTTCCTCTTGAGAACCAAGGAGTCCTCTTCTATATGCCTGTCAGGAACTGCTTTCACAAGCTTTGTAGCATATGTTCAGACAGATATCTGCTTTACTCTGACAGCAATGTGTCCAGTGCTATTCTCCTATGCTAGCCCTAGGTCCTAAATTATGGACTTTTACTCCTTCAATGTCAGAAAGGTCCATTATCTATAAGGCAACATATTGCCTGAAAAGGAAAATCAGCAAACTGTTTAGAATGTAAATTCTTAATTTAGAATGTAAGTTCTTCAGAGCAGGAAACTCAAACCTAATGTTTCCTTGTAAGGTATTGCGTACGCAGTGTGGTATCATTTAAATAAAATCATGCATATATTAGTACTGCGCTGTTTGCCAGCTAAATGTACTTTGTTTTATTATCACACACATTGACATAAACTCTAAATTTGTGAACATGATCTTTATTTTTAACCATATTTTATTCTTGTAATGAAAAAAGCTTTTGTATTGCAGAAATTCTTCCAATTAATATTATACTGTAGAACCCTGTTTCTGAGAAGCCTGGGATAGTCCCCCTCACACACGCTCTTCCAAATAGCCGTCATTCTGCATTTCTTTCTCATATAGAAACCCAAGATGCTTTTACATCCCAGCATTTTGGTAACATTACCTAAGCCTTCCCTGTCCATTAAAAATGACTATGACTATTCTCTAGAGTAAAATTTAATACCAGACTAACAAAAGTGGGCGACGGATTCCGTTTCGGGGCTGTTTGAACAACAAGTGAGTTTGGGTTGATCCTATAATGTGTCCATTGATTTGTGTAAAAAATACCATGGCCTCTTAGTGAAACCAGAAAACTAGGCCCACCTCTCCTGGGTTAAATTTTTTGACCCCTGCTATATCCCAAGACCTTTTTTCACTGGTGAATTTAAGACCTGTGCCTCCCTCTCACTAACTGGCTGGGGTAAACAGTGTGGTTATGTAAGTAAACAGTTTGCTTTACTAAGGGAAAGAGAGAACACACATAATTGAATCCTGTTGATGGACAGGCATCGGAGTATGTCCACTGCAGAGAAATCCTTCTAAGGGATTTAAAGATTGCAAATATTTGGATATGTAGATTTGTCATTATGTAATTTACATGGCCGCTTTATTTTTTTGTTACAAACAGTTCTATCCATTTTCCATTTTTGTAAATAATAAAAAAAAACAGAGAAACTATTATATTCTATTAAGAAAGTAAAAAAAAAAGTTTTAATAACAAAACTAAACACTACATTAAAAGGGGGAAAAGAGAAGAGTGAAGGCAAGGTATACAATGGATGGGAGAGTAACCATTTGAAATACATCTGAGTGATCTAAGTAAGATAGATGGGTCTAGAAGAGTCATGGTTATATAGAATACAGATTTTTAGCATTGCAAGCCTTGAAACCAGGGATTTATAACCTTTTTCAGGCTGGGGCAGTGCAATGCTTTAGTTTTTAATTAATAATTAGGTTTGTTTTGTCCACAAACTAAACATTCTATTGTTAAAAAAAAAAAATCAACATTAAGTGGGAGAATGCTATTAGGAGCGATGTGCCGCAGAGTGCCTGCGGAGCAGTCCGTGAAGGCATCACGCTACGATGTATCGCCACTCATTTTCCATTGCACCCTGTAGAGGTGCGTAGGAAAATGAGTGGAGATTCCTTATATTAATAAGCAATAATGTGCTCAGGTGGTCATTGCGTTGATGTCCTGCAGCACATTGCTCCTAATTGAATCCCCCCATAAATATTCATTATATAATACACTTAATAATAAAATAATAATAATAATAATAATAATAATAATAATAAAATGGACACCATGTATAAATGGTGTGTTGGTTTCAAAGTCGGAGTCATGAGTGCTTCCTGGTGACTTCCTCTTAAGTCACAGCCTTGTGAGCAGAGAGTTACTGTAGGAGAATATCACCAAGGAGAGAGTAGAACTGCGATATTACAGCAAGCACATGGCATTTACATACCGCGTGATATAATATGACATGCTCTCTTCTGGGTGCACAGGGGAGTGTTTTTTATTACACCTACATAGTCCAAAGAACACTATGTAAAATGCACTTTTCACAGACCTGACAGGTCCAATTTAACTGTTAATTTATTAGTCGGTAATAAATTACTTATCTTTGTTTCCTCAGCTTGGATAAGCGCACCTGTTGTAAACACTGGTGATATTTTACACTCTTACTATATCTAAACGTTTTTTAACTATCTTTTTCTCAGTTGAGTTTAACATCTTCAATGAGCTAAGCATACCTGCAACATTCATGTTAATACCTAATTATGAAATTATACAAATTAACAGGAATTATTTTTTTTCAAGAACTTATTTGTTAATGCGCTATTTTTACAAACTCTTTAATGCTCCTTAAAATAAAACACAGATTATTTAATCATAAAACTGGATCTGGCCCTTTGTTTTAATGCATTTTAACTGCCCTATTCTATTAAACCAGCGCGTTTATGTGATTTTATAAATGTTTATGTGTGTGTGTGTCTGGGAAGTGGTTAATACATGTAGGGCTTCCAAGCATGAGCTCATAACGGAGAGAAAAGAAAAAAAGACTTCCCAAATCATTTAAAAAAATAAACAAGGAGTAGAAATAGTTTTCCCAAGAGACACGGAGGTAAGAGGCGAGAGTTTCAGTCTTCAGCTCCGCAATGTCAGATGGAATCAATATGTATACACAGGCAGTGCAATATTACAGCATCTCTTAAACAATTAATAAGCCATCAGGTCATTTCTCTTGGCTTTTATTTGAAAATGTTTCGGCATATCCTTAGCATGTCATTTTTTTTCTGAAAAGTTCCCCAGCGCTTTACATTAAGAAGGTAAACACAACCCACCATGAACAGGCAGATTGCCAAGAAAATGAGTCGTGTAACAGTTGATGGGAGCAAAACCTGAGTTCTCCTGGGTGTACATGAATATATATATATATATATATGTATATATATATATATATATATATATATATACATATATATATATATATACACTCTTGTTTCTTGGTCTCTTTTGCCATCATTTTTATGACTCATAAAACAGACTTCTAGGATACAACCAGAGCTCTGGGTATACATTAATGTATATTGAATATTATAATAATAATAATAATAATAATAATGACAACAACAACAAATAGATAGATATGGATATATACATTACTGTGAAATTGTAGCTCCACAGAGTTGCCTGAACAACTCACATAGAACAGTAAAGCAGTCCCAATGTTCAAGGGAGAAGTGCATTTGGATCTGCTGCCATAGCAAAGGACAAACACAGCGTTGCCTACTGTATGTTCTATACTGAAAAGGGTATTACCTGGGCATTATGCCTAAATAAAGGATATCCATGACCTAATCCATCTGATGAGTGAAGTGGATTAATTGTCCTCCAGCCAAAATGCTCTTGAAATCTGTCTCCCATGTTGTAATCTTCCTAAAGGCTTCATCCTATTAAGCTGGCTGGGGAAATTCATATGCTCATAATGGTGGACAGATGTTATCACACCATCCCTTGTAGTAATTTTCAGGGCCCTATTCAGCACCTACGTACGGTGCACCTGTGCCGATATCCAAGCATCTGTGGGTACTAGCACTGTATATATTTTGAAAAAAGTATGTTTCTTTGTTCTTAGCCCTCTGTGTATGGGTTTCTAACATAGACTTCTAGAGTAAAGAAGAATTAATGGGTTATTCTAGACTCCAAAATGTTTGTTAAATTGAATTGATCTGCCTCAGTCAGCTGGCGAGCCTTATTTATAATAATATTGTTTTGTGTTTGAGCCACTGCATAGTCTGCACTGCACTGTTTAATTGTGCTAACCAAAAGAGTTACTCACACTTCATGCACACTTATAAATAAAATATTTAAACATACATTTAACTTGCTATATGCAAATTACTGGATATATGGGATGAGGGGAAAGGGTAGGAAAGGTACAAAGGCCAATGCTTTTAGACTTTTCTTTGGTTAGATGAGAATTTGTGTGGTAGAACCATCCCATCCCTTAGCACTTGCTTCATATCGTCTTAGCTGTGGAAGCTAAACAGCAGGGGCAAACACAGGTTATTCTAGAGGGGGGTTTCCACACCATGCCAGCAATGGGCGTGACCAGCATGCATGGGGGCGTGGCTATAATTTTATACATTGCTTGGCTGCTCTCCAACTCTTCCTATCCCCATAATATACATGGGCAATGCTGCGTGCACTACTGTTAGGTGCACACAGCTCTCCCTTTTCAAGCAGAGCCGTGTGAAGCAGGGCCAGGGTCCAGCCACCTCAATTATACAGTGCCCCAGGCTTGGAGGGGGGTTTCCAGGCACTAGGAAACCCCTCCTCGGTTTGCCTATGAACAGGGTCTCATCTGGGAAAATAAGGAAGGATGCGAACATTACCTTTTACTGAAATCTCAGTAGCAATGTTTACTAACATATTTTTATATTGTTTCTTGCATTCTTGAGTGGTTTTATAATACAAAACCAGCTGTGAAACTGACAATAGTTTTTTGATTGTTAAATCAAACATACAGGAAACCTTTGAAAGAACATTAAACATGTAGAGGTATCAGTCCATACTGTTGCACATGCTCAGTGTTTAAGTCATACATTCAGACAGGATCATGGACCTCTTTATCCTACATTCACTTTGAGAAGCACTGCGACACAAGATAATGCTGGGGAAAGACAGAGGTCACTTTTGAATTCGTTAGGCATGCTGCTCAAATGACAGAATAAAACTCCTATCCAGAAAATCGTATTCCAGTTATTCTTGCTAAAAGATCCTATTACAGTATGTGCTAATTTATAATGGGAGTCCGACAATACCAGACTAAAACCCTGGACTAAGTTACGCTCACTTTTGCAAACAGTCATATGATGCTGCCATCATAGAAGAATTAGTAGGTCTCTGACAGTTATAGTATCCACAACATATTCTAAAATGTTTATACATAGATAATCTTTTAAATTACTTTGCCTCTCTAGATACCAGATTGACAGGACTATTGTTTTTAGTCTGACATCTTGTTTCACTTTTAAGTAATAGTACTACATCTGCTGTCCACCAATCCATTAGCTCTGTGCCAGGCAAGAAGGAGTCCCAAAAGATCAATTATAGTTGATTGGCTATTACTGAACTAAGCTCTATAAGTGCTAGTTTTCTAATTGATTTTTTGAATCAGCGATCCCTTTAAAGACATCTATAGATAGGTAAATGTTACCTATTTGTATGTGTGCATGTAAAGATATATGTATGTATATATATATATATATATATATATATATATAGAGAGAGAGAGAGAGAGAGAGAGAGAGAGCTCTGTCGTGTCTGCTTCATGCTTACTACATACTTAGCAAGGGATGCTTTTGCTCTATCCTACTCTTTCCATCGACTAGTGTATTATTATATTCCTCCACAAATGCCACCATCTTTCTCTGCAAACCAATAAAATTTGTTGGAAATCTGAGGTGTGTGACATTACCAAAGAGGATTTTGCACTGAGGCTTGGCCATGTTGTGCTATGTGAATGAACCCCACTGTTGTTTCACCCTAGTTCTCTTCTCATGACCTTTAAGGATGTCTCAAAAATACATAATGAGTTGCTATTGCTGAGTGATCGGTTTACTGTGATAAAGTTGCAATTGAAAGGATATAGATATTGTCTGTTCATCATCATCATCATCATTAACATTCCGTAGCGCTTTTTCAATTGGGAACAAACAGTAACAAAACAATACTGGGTATCACCTACAGACAAAGAGGTAAGAGGACCCTGCTCGCAAGCTTGAAATCTCTACAGGTAAGTATGAGCTCCACCCATAATCATTACTTCAGATACAGTATAGAGTGATTATGTGTTAGCTATTTATGATTTATTGAAAACTTTAAGCACAAAATCAAAAGTGAGGTTACAGCAGATTGAAACAGCAGCATCAGAACAATCAAACGTTGGCTTTATATTTTTAACTAGCTGAAGTACTCGATGTTGCCCGGGTTTAAATCTTCGTTATTAAGTTATCAATGAGTTGGATGTAACAGTCAACATTTTAAAAATAAGTAGCAACAAAGATGTCATCCAAATCCATCCAGTGGAAGGTCCAGAACAGGCTCCCAGGGTCAAAGTTCTGTCCAGTGTAAACCAACGGGAGGTCCGACTGGGACCCCAACCACTCCATTAAGCAACTCAGACCAATTTCCACCCCTCTGTGAAGTTTTCATCCAAATCCGACCAGTGGAAGGGCCAGAACAGGTACCCTGGATCAAAGTTCTGCCCAGTGTACACCAACAGGAGGTCCGACCCAGACCTCAACTCCCTAGTATGTCTTCTGGGATCCGATGTTACCAGTCTGTGAAGTTTTCATCCAAATCCATCCAGTGGATGGCACAGAAAAGGCTCCCTGGGTCAAAGTTCTGCCCAATGTACAACAACGGTAGGTCCGATCAGAACCCTAACTCTCCTAAAACCTGGCCAGGATTCAACTGAACTACCTCGTGGTCAGACAAACAAACAAACAGACCAATGCATTTTATATATAAGATAAAATATCTCTCAGCAGATGGAGAACTACAAATAAGCGGGTTCACTGTATTTGGTTTCATGCATACATTCAAGTCATTGGCCAAGTTCTATTTTAGTGAAACAATTCTCTAATATTTTAGTTTGGTTCCAAATCATCACATCAATGACGTTTGTGTTAGGAATTCCACATTTTGATGTTACTTTTTCATGCTATATGCAGAAGTACCTGACATTCTCTAAAGGCCTAAGTCAGTAAGGCAAAGAAAAGAGTAAATGTTCTCCGGGACAAACCAAGTTACAATGCAAGGGGTGCAAATTAGTTTATTATTTTGCACATAAGTTAAATGCTGGCTGTTTTAGCATGTAACACACAAATACTTGCTAGCTTTATTTTTACACTGAAATTTAAAGTTGATCTAGAACATGCCCTATCCCAACTATAAATCTGTCCCCGCATTTTACATTTACCTCCAATGTAACATGGTTTTGCCCAGATGCAAAGTTACTCCTCTGGGTTGGGTACATGTTAACTGGGACAAGATCCCCGACACTCTCCAAGTGTCTGAACCCTGCAGGCTAAGTGTTTAAACCCTTAGCCTGCGGGGCCCAGACATTACCACTTTAAGTTGACATTAATGTACGGCGCACTGACATGAAAGTGAAGTGCCGGAAAGCTGACTCATCGCAATGACAGCCTGTCTGCATGCGCTGCCATCTGAAAGATGGATCTTCGGTTTTCAGGTATGTCTCTTTATATTGGATTTGTTTTTTCCTGCAATTGGAATTTTGGTGAAGGTGTGAAGCGTGTCGGGGTTCTCATCAACGTTAAGACAATTACCACCGACTCCTTCTTTATGCTTGGATCTCCTTAATGACTCAGGCCCTAAATGTCTAAAAAAAGAGGTGCTGTAATGATCAGTGTTCAAATCAATATATTCATTAACATGAATGACCTTATCAAGTTTATTTCTACAAACTAATTGACCTTCATTAATTTTACTTGGACAAATGGCCTATACTTTGGGAAATTACTATATGTGATTGTCAATTAAAGTGACATGTTTAACGTTAAAAAAAGGTGTTTACTTGCATTTTCTTTTCAAACATCCATGAATTTATTTAATAATGAAAGAAGAGCCCTTTCTCCATGAAAGCAGGTGATTTCGCTGAAGATAGGACTTCTTCCTATCTATCAAGGGCTACCTCCGTCTTACTTTTGTCAGTTGCACCTGTCGGTAAAGAGATTCACCTGTTTTCTTTGGCACAAAGCTTCCCTCTGATTTGCATGAGGAAGACTATTTACAATCTTTCTATGGCTCACAATGACAATAGCTGAAGATATTAATAAAATAAAATTATGTATTTTAAGTAGAAATGGCAGCAGATTATTATTTAAAAAATATTCTTTTATATTTCATTTTCTTTTTATGTTTAAAGTGGAACTGCAAGCCCAATTCATGACTGCCAGTTCTACTGCTCATCCGTAAGCCACCAAGCCGGGTCACATACAAGCTACATGCACAAAGACTGGCTGGCAAGGCAATATGTTTTCTATTATCTCATAATTCAGCAGCTCCAGCGATATTTCTTTGTTATATCATGGCTATAGGAGGATTTACTATCGCTGTGATAAACAGCAATAGAAAGCCTGCCCAACTGACACTTATTAGTAAATGGACCCATTAATGTGTGCCTTTTTTAGGTCAATAGTATTAATAAGCATTAAAAAGTTATTTAGAAGCATCCCCACAATAAAACTCTTACCACTTCTGCATGTATAATTTTGTAAATAATAATGGTAAATAATAATCATTCTGAATTTCTCTGTAGAAAGCACAAGATGCCATTCTTCCTCTGCATAAAACGTATGCACCAGATTATTCACTGGATTTATTAATATGACTTACTCGGAAATTAGCATTACTGAATACTTTTGAGGGTGTCCTATTTTATAGCAGTTCCTGCATTGCCAGTTCTTTGCTACGGACTTCCTTCCTTTCATTTCCTCTACGATGTTATATGAATGATTTTCAGACAATACTAATTACAGCACCAGCACTTGTTTATTTGCATCCTCGCTAGGCTCTGTTGGCAGTGATTGCGAAAACAGTACACATCTATATTTCTAACAACTAGTTTAGGTGACAATCAGAGCTGACTGTGAAGTGTTTGATTCTGTTTTATCCCACCAGGATAATTAAAATAGAATTACTGGGGCTTATGGGAAAAGAGAATATTTGCTTGAATTCAGTTTATCTCAATCTTCTAACAGAAAGGAAAATTCACCCTGTAATGATTGCAAAGAAATTAGAGGTTTTGGATTGTTTTGGAAATACACCAGAGCACTGTATTTTAGTAAGATAAATATTTATAGACCTTTTTTTCTATTTATTAGATTGCAAGTGCCTTTTTCTCAGTATCTATGTTAGATATGCAGTCATGCTCAGGATCCCTGTGTTCTTTACTCCAGCAATTTTCCTTAAAGCGATACACTGATTTAGAAATCACTGCATTCCATATATTTGTGTTTTATTTTATTTAAATGCAGTGACATTTCTTTTTCAGTGACAGTTGGTACATTGTACCAGAGGGTGTTTTCTTTACAGGTAAACTCAGACCAATGCTTATCCAATATGAGCAGTAGCAAGGACGACTTAGCTGTAATTGTCTTCCTTTTGCCATCTCTTCCTGCAATTACACATGTATTATCTGCTTATATCACTTCACTTAATAATCTATAAAATATGTTTAATCAAAGGCAAACTAGCATTTAATCAGGAGGTACCAATGCTACAGGGCCCACAACTTGGGGTTGCCTGTCTTCAAGACTAGAGTGGACCAGGTAATGCAATAGAACATACATTAATGGCATTTATCGTGGCACTTATTTTGGGCACAATATCACCCAGCACCAGCTAAAGCAGTGTATAAAAGACTGATTTCTCCAAGCTGGAGTGTGGTGGTCAGATTGCAAGTTGGGAACTGGATGTAGGGGGAGGTCCCGGGTCCCCCGCAAGGGGGGTGATCGGCAGATACTGCAAGGCACAAATTACTGACCTCATTAGGGTAATCCATAGGCCCCAATCCTTGAAAGTCAAGTCCCAAAAGAAAAGGGACATACACAAAAGTGGAATCCCACCTTCAAGAGTAACCCAAGGAGACATCAGAAGGGAGTGGGTGTGTGGCGGTTTGCCACAAAGGCTACGTATTGAGAAAATGGGGAGTTGCTGTCAAGATACATGCATGGATTCATCTGTCAAAGGCACCCTAGAAGGGATGAGGTTGGAAGCCCCTGGGAGTAAATGAGAACCCTGTATAAACCCCCTTGGACACTGTCCCATACTGAGAAGGGATTTGCTGCATCCAGGCAGCATGGCTACTCAAGAGGTTAAGAATTACCATGGTGAGAAGGAGATGGAGTCCTGTGATTGAGGGACAGTGTAATTTGCAGGGACAGAGTCCTTGGTTATTGGGACATTATGAGAGATCTGCCTGAAGTTTATTGCCATACACATAAATGTGCAGCAGCTGTGTGCTTCTCAATGAGACAAGGGTCCCCAGATATTATGATGTAGTTTGTGGTTTGTGAGGAGAACAACTTGTACCAAAGCAGAGCATGGCCAGTGGGACTGTGAGTAGGAGGGTTCCCGTGTAACCGGATGGTGTGCACAGAGACAAGGAGAATCCACAAATATTGTCATGTTGAATAGGAGGAGAAATAATCCTGGTTATGGGGATTAGTGCAAGAACCACTGCATCAAGATACTGGGTCTGCAACTGTCATATTACTGCCAAATACAATAACTAAGACTGAGCTGGAACAGTTGTTTATGTTCATATATTAATGTAACCATTTACACTCTTCTTATCTCATGTCAGTCTAGGAATGTGGCACTGGACTGTGACATCATATCAGTAGGCCACACTCCCAGTAATGTGTGCAGCCCTTTTGAAGGTTAGAGAGGGGTCCATGCGAAGATTGAAAAAGTTAGCACACTGATAACGAAACGCGTTACAAGGACTCCCCTGCACCTGGATTGTTCTCTTTGGAGGAAAGTATATCTCCATATTTACAAAGAGACTACTCAGTATTATGGGATTGTGACTATAACATCATCTCAGCGTGTATGCCGAACTCTCATTTATATATGAGGTAGTCAACATCGGGACATTAGTCCTCGGCTGATTGGAAATCCAGCACCTGAGTACGGTCATTCTGAGACCGCTTGGACATATTATCATACTTATCAGCGTTCATCTGGTTTTTCCGGGGCGCCGGTTCATTGTGGGGAAGCGCTTTATACCAGCATCCATACCATCTATTAGATCTCGGAAGAGACTCACTATAACATCATTTGAGAGCTACAATTAGTAGCTCCGGACTAATATATTCTACACACGGATCCAGTTCATGCACTCTTGTGCTGCGGCTGCATACGATGAATGGGTGAGATCTATCCTGTTATACACCCTTTGATGACATAGGATTGTGCTCATATTTACTGATCTTAACATTAGCATTGTGTACTGGCCAGATACATTTATCATCGTTATTTGATGTGTACATGTATATTGTGATATAATATTGGATATCCACTGTTATATACATGTGAGTTCCGCCGTTGGAATATTTTATATACATTTTTATATTATAGAATACAAGTTTTATCTCTTCTTTGGATGCACCCAACATATAATGCCTTAAGCTCCACCCTACCTACAGACCACACCTCTTTTACATAGAACATTCTGTACACCCTGCCTGATTAAATTAACAATTGTTTATGTTTTTTAATTTCATGTCAATTCATTTGTCTATGGAGGGGGAGGTAAATCCAAATGTGATGGCAGATTTATATTTGGGGCAGGGCATGTCCTAGATCAACTTTAAATTTCAGTGTACAAATAACGCTATCAAGTATTTGTGTGCTACCTGAAAAAACAGCCAGTATTTTCCTTATGTGCAAAAAAATAAACTAATTTGCACCCCTTGCATTGCTATATGGTTTTGTCCAGAAACTTGAGTAAGAAAACTTACTCAATTGTTTGCTTAACTTTTCTTAATGAATCAGGCCCATTGTGGTCAAGAAATCTGCGTTTTAGCCTCTACTACACTTAGGCGCAAGACTACTTTGTCTAGTGATAAATCCATGCCTGCATTAAGAGTTAACCAAACATGGTTGTATATTTTGCAATAGCATTAAAAACTCAGCTCAAACTACTTTTAAAAAAGCAAGAGTTATATATTTTGTGCCTTTGTATTAATGTAGCCTCAATCTTTTCCCATAAAATTTTCACTTTCATTAAAGATTATTGAAGGAAAAAATGTACCAGATGGTAAAAATATCCCCAGGTCTAGAGGTCACATTATCATCCTTAACTAGTAAAGTTCATCAAAAGTATAAAGCTGGTTAACACATTTCCTGTGTGACATGCAGACGCAAGCAGAAAATTAAAACAGAAAAATTAAAACAGATCTGTGAGAAGTTTGCAAGACCTTAGGCTTTTTATTAACAATAACTAATGATCTTGTTAAATTATCTTAAATATAAAATAACAATGTTACATTATAAAGATACTCATATTATGTGAGACAATTAGAAACATTCAATTTGTAGAGTCTAACTTTAATATTATAAAGATTATAGGACTTCACTGAAGTTTCATTTAAATCTTGTTACTTAGCAAATGACCATGTATTTCTGTTTTTCTGTTATTGTATTTAGGGTCAAAATGTGCACTAAATCATAGCAACTAATCAGATCCCTTGCTTTCATTATGCAACTTGCACTAGGCAGAAAAATAACACATTTCTGATTGGTTGATTCAGAGCAAATTTAGCACCTAAATCCAATGTGAGCCCTCAAGATTGTCATATTAGATTGTCCCACTAATCATGCATTATATAGAAGCTGTGGAGCACAGAAACATTTTTTGGACTTTGGCAAACAGACCAATTGTTGGACAATCCTGCAGTAGACAGCACAGTACACCTTAAAAAATCTGTCCACTATGACATATCCCTTCTCTATTATGAATCCATGTACAACTGTTACTGTTAGTTTCGCAGTTGTCTGTCCACTGGAAATGTTCCTGCATTCAAGCAGTCTGAGAAAGTTGTAGATAAGAGGTGTTTGCAGTGAATGCATCACCTGAGTCCATGGCCATGGTACCTATTCAGTCAGATGTCACTTTTATTGCCTATACCTCCTCTTGCTAGCTGTTAGAAGTTTGAGTCCACCAGTTCTGAAATTCGGAGCTATACCACTGTATCTTCATTCTTTTAAAGAGGGTCTTAGTGCATGGGTAAGGGAACATTAAAGATCAGGGGGGTGTTGTCCTACTGTGGTTATCATCTTTAACAAAACGCATTACTTGTCTAAAACAAAATACTAAATTTCAATTTTCTATACTGCCTGCACTATCAATAAAACTCATCTATCTACAGTCTAGGACAGTAAAAGTGACCAGACCTTCCTCATTCAACTTCAGTGGTGTAAATAAGAAGTTGACAAGTGGTAAATTGAATTTGGGGTTATACGCTATTTCAATTGACCATTGGGAAATATTCTTGCTGATGAGGTTTTTTTGTGTGTATTAATACACTCGGGATGAGCATTGAATTTGCTTTATTTTAAAATGAAATATGGTTCAGAATAGTGGTGGAAGTGGGGATGTATACAGTGGCAGGGGAGGGCTGGCTAATTTTAGCCTGGGGGGCAAGACTCGATTCAGCAGCCTATTAGGAACATTTTAAAAGGGAAAAAATGCAGGTGACCAAGTGACCCTGCCCAAGGTAGCCCACTATGAGACCGGCCCCGGTGGGCAGATGCCCCCCAGCGCAGCCTGACTCTGTACAGTGGTATGCCATACCGCTACTTCTACTCCAGCCCTCATTGTAAACTCAAGTTCTATTGACTTACATTCCCATTACATTTTTTATACAGCCCCTTCTAAATTTCCATATTGCCACCTCTAAATTCTAACTTCGACCACTGATACAGAGTGGATATTAAAGAGAAATAAACACCACCTAAAATTTTACTCCATTTTATTTTCAACTTAATTTCGAATGAGTACAAATTTATTATAAAAGATGTATTTTAGTTATTACACTGACTGATTTATCAAAGGGAAAATATAGAACATAAGGATATGTAAAGTAGACTATATTCATGAAATCAGACAGGGATTGGATGGGTTAATCCGAACTCTGCACAAAGTAAGGTCTGTGTATAGAGGATTGATGTGGGGGGGGTTTATTAGATGATGACATGCCTTATCATTTAGAAAATAAAGAATAAAAAAGTGAGGCAGTGTAGACAGCTTGAATACCTTCACTTGGCGACTCATTGCCATCTGCTGTTTATTTAATACACAATAAAGGTCAGAGGTACACTTGTTGTATGAGCTACAGTCCAGGATATTCTAGTGGAAAATCAATAGCTGCAGACCATTAAACCGCTAACTGCTAGAGGGGCATTTACAGTAAAATGCAACTGTCCTAAAGTGGCCCACAGGAATCAGACCTGCGTATTATTTTTCCATTCAATTTTATAATGTAGATTTGAAAATCACATATCCCAATGACTATTTTAGATAAGCAATTGTCATTAAAAAAAAATCATCTAATAACATTGCTACCACTTTTCAATGGTTTCTGTATAACCAGGTAAATAAACTATCTATTCAGATTATCATAACTTCTTTTAGTGGCTTGTGTACCTGTGTTTTTAACTTGTCTCTGTGTTGCACACAGAGGAAAAGCGCAGCAAATATTAAACAGCACTAGAGAGCATTTATTCCTATGGCGGCACATGACTTCTGTTTGCATGACCAGCAGAGAAAATCAGACATTCTCTACAGTTACTCTCCGCGTGCGCATTGTCCAGAATGCTACAGAAGTGCTCATATAAATGAGAATTAAAGTAAGGGCCAGGGTCTTTTTTTTAGTTTTTTTTTCTTTTTAGTTTTTTTAGTTTTAACAAGTTGCAGAAGATCAAAGTAACATAACAGAATGCAGATTTCTAAAGAATCCCTAAAAAAAATCAAACAGTTAAATAATATATTCTATCCTTGCCTAATGTATGCAGATCCTCAATATCTCTGTAATTGTTCAATCATGTAGGATATTGTATACTTTCGCTCATCTCTAGTGAAATCAAAAACTGTGTCCTTGAAAGCTGAGGCTATGAACCTGTGTCATAAGTTATTTTACTATACAACCTGCTAACTTTTTTTAACAGTGGCCTTTAGAAATGTGGGATCCTATCAAATCTAAAATACAGGAACCAACTCTTGAACTGGTCACAGAGAAAAGAAAATTGTCCTCAGTTGGCAATAGCTTTAAGTGGTTCATTATAATATTTCTTCATAGATCAATCACACTACTTTTAAAACCCTATATTTTTTTAATCAAACAAAGCAGGACTGAGAAAAAACATCATATCGTTTAGCAGTTCACATTTTCTACACATCATTTGAAAATACTGTGCCATTTATAAAACAGTAATAAAATGGAAATTGCTGCATGAGTCTGACTCAATCTGCACTACAATTCTTATAATTGAATAATACTTTTTCTTAAGGTATGCATAGTAGCTTGTAGGGTGTTAATGACTTCACAAATGTGAGATATAAGAAAACTCAAGATGGAATATTAACTTACACAATAAGAATAACCTTTCAGCAAGTTACTTGTCAAGTTAGTACATGGGGTCTTGTGCTGAATTGGTCTTCTGCTCCTGCGATTTCAGAGACATCAGCATTTGTGATGGCACAGTACAACAGGGAACAATGCAAATACAAGACTTTGGAGTTTACAGGTTCAAAAAGTGCAAAATGTTGAATTTAAAACTGATAATATACAATATTGGGCAGCACGGTGGCTCAGTGGTTAGCACTTCTGCCTCACAGCACTGGGGTCATGAGTTCGATTACGGACCATGGCTTGACATGTGTGGAGTTTGTATGTTCTCCCCGTGTTTGCGTGGGTTTCCTTCGGGTGCTCCGGTTTCCTCCCACACTCCAAAAAAACATACTGGTAGGTTAATTGGCTGCTATCAAAATTGACCCTAATCTCTTTCTCTGGCTGTCTGTCTGTGTGTGTGTGTGTGTGTGTGTATGTTAGGGAATTTAGACTGTAAGCCCCAGAGCCGGATTTACACCTCATGGGGCCCTAGGCAAGATATCGGTTTGGGCCCCCCCTTCACACACACATAGTGGCCCCTCACACACACAGTGGCCCCTCACACACACATAATACATGGACACAGTGGCCCCTCACACACACATAATACACGCACACAGTGGCCCCTCACACACACATAATACACACACACAGTGACCCCTCAAACACACATAATACACACAGACAGTGGTCCCTCACACACACTCACACACATAATACACACAGACAGTGGCCCCTCACACACACACAATACACACAGACAGTGGCCCCTCACACACACATAATGCACACACTATTAATATACTACCCTACCCCTCCCCCAACTTACCCTTTTCCATCTAGGAGCTGTGGACTGGAGTCTTCATCCCCTTCACACATGGGACGGCACCTGCCATGTGGTGCACGTCCCATGTGACACTGAGCAGGAGACCAGTCACCACACTAGGTCCATGAGTCCCCTCCCCCGACTCGCGGCACCCGACGGTCCCTCCCCCGACTCGCCGCCCCCTCCCCCGACTCGCCGCCCCCCCCCCCCCCCGCACGAGTCATTGGGGGTTGGCTGCCGCGAGTCGGGGGAGGGGCCAAAATTTATATTATTCTTTTTTTTTTGCCCTTGTCCCCTCCAGCTGGGCCCCCCGAGAGTCGCTAGGCCCTAGGCAGGTGCCTAGGTTGCCTAGTGGTAAATCCGGCCCTGGTAAGCCCCAATGGGGCAGGGACTGATGTGAGTGATTTCTCTGTACAGCTCTGCGGAATCAGTGGCGCTATATAAATAAATGGTGATGATGATGATGAATATTTAGCAATCCTGAAATGGCTTTTAGTAGGCAAAGCACTTGAGAGCAACTCATCCGTAATACATTATCCATGCATAGGATACCATGTAACCTTGTTTGTCAATTACCAGTAAATTTACTGACAGCCAGTAAAACACATAGTCATCAGTAAAAATATGATATCCTACACATAGTGTTAAACTAGACATATGCACCGCACTAGTGATTTAACCTGCATAGTTTTGCAAATCCCTTATATTTACAATTTCATATCCCCTTGTCTTTTAGACTGATTATAATTTCAATGCTTTGATTCTAATATTATCCCATTTTAAATTTTGTAAGACAAAAAAAGGAAAAACAAAAACAAGTACAAACAAGGACATAATAAAAATTAATTGTACAGTACCTCGGCACAACATAAGTTCAAATTTGGACAGATTTTCATATTACATCAAAGTATATAAGTAAATTGGTTAAGATGTCTTATTCAAATCTTTTCACATTTAAAAATAAGAAACGTGGCCATTTATTATACTTATAATACCAACATTTAATTGTCCTGAACCATTAGGAAATAAATTGACAGAGTTGAGGACATGCCTGTACAAATTGAATGTAGCTATTGCATAGACATTTGCAGTATTCATATATAAATTTTGGTTACAAATATTCTATTGTATTTAAAAGAAAGGAAGAAAAAAAAGTACCAAGTGGATAAAGTCAGGACAAAGGAGATAAACGGAAATTGTAAATATTGAGGTACTGTAAGGGAAAAATGAATTACAAAGTATCAGATAGCAGGTATAACAATGAAGTATTGCAGAATACTACCAAACGTCACAAATGTTGTATAATTTAAAAAACTAATGAAAGTAAGTATAAATACATTAGAATTACATGAGATGCCCTACCTTTCTGTATATACATTTATGGGTCCCTACCAATGATAAACTTTTAAAATCTGTTCTTTTACTCTCCATAGTCAGCCACTATAATTTATTTTGTTTGTACATCTGACCAAATATATATTTCTCTATCTCATAGAATCTGTATTAGCAAGTTACTTTGCTTTCCCCTCAGATAGCCTGAACCCCCCATCTTGGACCAATATTTCCAGCCACTGACTGCAGACCATAGGATATTCTTCACATCTCTGTGGCTCCCATTGAGGTAATGCCCATCACTTCCTCATAGACACAATGGCCCTTACAAACAGTAATTAGGGACCAAGAAAAGACAAAAGGTGCTTTGCAGAGGCTTAAGTCTGTTAAAGATTCTGCATGCAAAGATTTCCCCGCCCAAATCTCTCATTATGTTGGATTTTGTTGATTGAGAGAGGATTACTATTGCTTTGTTTTGTTAGAAAAAAAAAGAAAAACAACATTAATTGATATATTCCTGTTTTTATCTTCTTTGCTATAGCTCTGTTGGCACTGGGTTAAAGGGTGCAAAAAGTGGAAGCAAAAACTACTGCGACTTGACCACTGATGTGTGGCTTGGACAATTGTTTAAATGGCTTTACAAAACACCAAAGTTCTACCCTCTTTTTTTGTTAGAATTTCTGCACAGGATATAGCTCACCTGTGTCCTTCCTATTAAAACAACCTGTGCTCTAATTCCTCAATCTTTCAAATTATACTCACTGTAGTAATTGAATCTTATGGACATCCAATCTACTTGTATCTTTCACATTCATCTGTTATGCCATTTAAATGTTTTTAAGTAGCTTATACAGATTACAGTTATACAAAGCTATTACATGTCTTTTTGTCCATTTTCTATGTCGGAATAATAAAACTTCTCACAACAAGGGAAGCATCCAGTTTCAGATCAATGTAATCAATAGAAAACAAACATGCTGTTGGAAAATACAATATGGTACTATTGTTGGGGAAGTTTTTAGTTGGAATGAACAGAAATTGATATATGTCTTTTGTCACCATAGAGATCTACTCCACAAGTAACCCATATGCTTCCTAATTTGCAATGGGCAAACAAAACCTAATAATGTTCACATTTAACAGGTAGAAGTGAATATAATAGCATTCCAAACATGATTAATTCTTGTGAATTTGTGATCTAACCAATCTGTCTTGACCGAAAGCACACTGCACTGTTTTTGTTAATTATATAGATGAAGATCAAGAACAATAGGATGTTATCATGTCTTGTAGGATGCAAGTTTTTAGAATCATGACATCCCTGATTCATGAATAAGACTGGGTACACACTACAGAAAATTTCTCCGGATGTGACATGTTTAATGATTTTACCAACAACAGAAAAAGAAAAAAATTCATGTGTACACACTATACATGTTTTTCATGACTTACCTTCAGATCTGTGCTCTTCATCTCTTATAATCATCAGTTGAAAAGATTGTGACTCTGCACACTCCATAGAGATCTATGGACACTGCAGGTCATAAGAGCGCACACACTGTAGAATTAGAACAACATTGTTCCGTCGCTGAGCGACATTTTTAGTCCGGTTTAAAAATCAAAAAAAATGATGCAATGTGCTTTGGAACAATCGTTCGTCGTTGCAGTGTACACACTAATGCGATATCGGGCCAAACGGTCGTTTATCAATTGGTTGGCCCAATATTCAGTTGAAAACACGGTAGTATGTACCCAGCCTTAGTCTGTATTTGTATACAATCAGTAATCGTAGTGAGGGTGTATATTGTGGTATGCCATATTGCCACTTCTACTGTCATCATCGTAAAACTATTACATTCCATTCACTTGTATTCCCATTACATGTTTCATACCACCACTTCTAAATATCCACTTTGACCAATGTATACAATATTTGTATTCCTCTTTGTACAAGTCTATGGAATACATAGAGTATGTGTGTTTGTGGTATATTTGTAAAAGATTATAATAACAACTTTGAGGTATATTTACTAAACTGCGGGTTGCAAAAAGTGGAGATGTTGCTTATAGCAACCAATCAGATTCTAGCTGTCATTTTGTAGAAAGCAATAGATAAATGATAACTAGAATCTGATTGGTTGCTATAGGCAACAATTCCACTATTTCAAACCCGTAGTCTAGTAAATCTAGCCCTTTGTGTTTGTAGCTAAATACTAGGGTCTCTTTTTCCAACGGGGACATTTTTTCGCCTAGCCTTATGCTTTCTCTGGCTGCTTCAATGATACAAACATAGCCAAGCACCTAAGTGAGTATATATATATATATATATATATATATATATATATATATATATATCTTTAATTCTTGTGAGTAGCAAATGACAAGGCCTAATTTAGGTGGTTATAGGAATATGCCGGATTTGAAAAAAAAAGCTTATGTGAAAAATGATGTGCTCCACAATGTTAAAATAATAGCTCTGTGCAAATGTAAGCTATTATGTTCTATGTTTTGTCAGTCAACTTTTTTATATCAATAGATGCCGCATTAATTTTAAATGTGTTATGTGGCTGACACTGTCCAGTTTCTCAGATCACTCACTCCAATTTACTGTTAATGAAAGTTTGGAAAAGATCACTCTGCAATGGCTATATACAGTGAGTGAGGAAACAAATGTAACATTTTAGATCTGTACACAGTGAGATAACATTTAACAAAGCATGTTGATGTCAGTGCAAAAATTCCTTTAAAATAATACTGTTTCTGCATGTTTTCCCCCTGCCCTTTTTATTTTAAAATGTACCCACTTTCATACCATGGAGGCAGCCATTTTGTGGGGTGAACCAACACACAGTCTATGAATTTAATATCACTAGTTTCTAATGTGTTGATAGGGTACATTCTCATGAATATTGGTCCAGCCCACAAAATGTCTGCTCCACTCTGTGTAAGCTATGGGTAGCCTAAATAACAGAGAATTTTTGACAGGGAGGACTTGATGAATATATAATATACTGTACCATATAAAAAGTAGAGATGCTCACTGAACTGGTTTTTGTTTTGGATCTGGATTAGCTTTGTGTTTTGGTTTTGGATCTGGATTAGCTTTGTGTTTTGGTTTTGGAAAAACCACCCTTGTGTGTTTTGGTTTTGGATTTTTTAGAAAAAATCCTAAAATATGCTAAAATCACATCATTTTGCTCTTTTTTTGTTCCTACATTATTATTAACCTCAATAACACTAATTTCAAGTCATTTGCAGTCAATTTAGACCACCTCACAGTTCTCAATATTATTTTCATACACTTTCGGACAAATACTGCAGCGACCTGGCTAGGTGGTAAGCGACAGAGCAATGACACAAACACACGGCAGTTCCTACCACATCTAGGACACATTGGCACGCAGCAGTGGAAAAAAAGAAAAATGGGGGTCCGCCCTCCCTCCCACCCCTCGCTATGTTGGATCTTAAAAAGGAAAATCTTGTGAGATCTGTGATCCGACGATGTCACAATGACGTTTTGCCTCGTTTTAGATTCCGAGGGCGCGCGACAGTACCGAGCCGGCTCTAAGTTCCGGTGTGCTCGGCTTCCGAGGAACTGAGCCTGAGCATCTCTAATAGAAAGTAGTCCAACGTGCCTGAAGTTTTACAAAATCCTATATGAAAAATATAACTCGTAGTCACATTCTTAAACATATTGCTTTTTCTTTTCTTAAAACCTAGTTTAACAAGGACAAATATTTTCTGTAGATGTATCTGAATGGTAGTTGCTTACAATAAAAATATGGGTGATGAAAAAAAAGACCTTGCAAATATCATGTCTGAAACATCATTAGATTAGGAGGACCCTTTAAATCTTCTGTAGTTACCTCCATCTTGAGAACGGGTTGTATGGTCTGTGTGTGTGTGTGTGTGTGTGTGTGTGTGTGTGTGTGTGTGTGTGTGTTATTTTTTAAATCACCCATCTCTTCAATCTGAGAAGACAAGGATTTAAACAGAAGGTCTGAGTGAGTTAAACAAAGACGGAGACAGCTGTGGTAGCCTGATCATTTTCCAAAGCACATGGTTTGACATTAAATTTTCATAGGGCTTTTAAGTCAAGATTTTGCTTATCAGAAGGAAAGGACCTGGAGTAAAATATTGTTATTGATTTCACGATTTTAGATGTAACTGATCCTTTAAGTAATTTTTTTTGTTTGTTCTTTAGTAACACTATTGTGTATGTTGGAATTACAGTTTATCTTTGCTACAGAACGGTGCAGATGTCAAATTTTACATTTTCATTTATACAAACTAAAGTCTTATGGATAAACATTTGTAACAGATCAGTATGAACGCAGCCCAGGCAAATCCCACACACAAAAAAGTATCACTCACGTCACTGGTACTGAGACAATATTCTCCGCCGTTTATTCCATGTTAATGACCAACTGAACAAACCTTAGTATACTAGTAAAAAGTGGTTTTAACATCCTATATTTCAGCACAGGGCCCTGTCACTGGAAGATAAGGGAGGGTATATGAAAATGGATCATGAAGAAATAAGTGAAATGGGTCAGATTAGAATGTATTGTATTTTCATGTACACTTAAATCTCAGTGGTGTTTTACCAAATATACTAATCACTAATAATCACAAAGTTTGTAAACTTAATTGTTAAAACAGCAACTAAGTTTCCGTTTTTGTTTAAAACTTATAAATGGGTTTTTTTAAAAAAAATAAAAAATATATATCTATATTTTAAGAATAACGGAGCAACCGAAATTATTACTATGATCCTATCTCTCCAGGTCTTATTCTTCCCTGTTTTTGAGCCTCCAGCACTGAGGGAGTTAACTCCCTGCGATTAGGAAGACTTGTAGCTTCTTCATGAGCCCTCCAGCTGTAGCCAGAATGAAACTGCTCATGCAAATTAAATGCATTTTAAACAATAAGCTGATTGCTCCTTATGGATTTTTCTCTTTCTTAAGTATTGATCCTCTGGTAATAGATTGCACAGGGTAAAAACTATCCACATTAAAGATAAACCGCACACTGCGAAACGCTCTTATGTATAAGGGCTGGCACAGGATTCTCTGTTGGACCACATGGCGGGCATCTTCATGTTTCTTCTGCATTATTAGTGAGCTGGTGCAGCAAAGAGCCTGATTTTTTTTATTCTTTCTAACTACAATGGTGACCACAATTACAGATTGACAGTTTGCTACATTACTCATATCAGAAGCATTCTAATATGTATTTATGAAGAATCTGGTGGCTTTGTTTTCCATTGCAGCCTACAGTGTGTTGTCTGCCTTGGTGGGGTGGCATTTTTCAACATACAGTTGAAGGAAATTAGACTTTGTCTTGTATTATTAGGTTCCTAGAGTCCAGCTAGCCCTGTCATTGCCACACAATATCTTGTTGGTACAATATTCTAACAAAACTTTCACAGTCAACATTTGGCACCGTCAATGCCACTGTGATGGCAGATTGTGCGGTCAATAAAATTAATTGCTAAAACTGCAGCACTGTTCATTTTGCTATCCAGTTGCAATGTCCTCATCAATATTTAAGTAGGTGCGAGACAGTTAAGGTCAGAAGGCCTGACCCAGATGAGTTCATAACTAAACAACATTTGAAAACAGATGCGTGAAGAATAAGGCTTCATTTATTTGTACAATGCTTTACTTCAACACTTAAGCTGTTAAAGAAGGAGGACACCCTAGTTCACTTATTTATGGATATAGAAAGAAAGTTTCATTTGTATTATTGCAGTCGTGTACCTGGCTTTTACAGTGATGCTTAGAAACAAGTATCTTGTTATGGAAGTGTCAGGTTATGAAAAAATTATAAATCCAAAACACTGTGAACACCTGTAGCTGCAAAGAATCCAGGCATATTCCTAATGGTGCTAGTGCGTTAAGGATCACCTCCACAGATCTTTAAATAATACTGTGTATAGGAAAAAAAGAAAAAAATTAATATTTTTTCTTACATAAATAATGTTGTTATATAAAACACTTTGTGGAACTCATGATATTAGAAAGATAAATTAAATGCAATATATGCATATGGTTACCAAGTAAGCTATTTAAAACCAGAAATATATGGTATGGTACACTACAATGAGCTCAGATGCATGCTGTAACTAATGCAACAATGCTTTATGCATCTTAATTAACTGCAATGCAGCTCTGCAGCATGTCTGTTTCCAACTGCTGACCTGCCAACCTTAATTGGAGACAGTGTTTATTTAAAATTCCGTTCTCCTTAGAATAAATGAAGCTCTTTAGTTCTTGCTGAGTGTGGAGCACTTGTAATGCTGAGCTCCTTGCTTTTCCACTTCACATTGGGACCATTGCACTGTTTGTGATATATCTATTTGTTGTACTGAATCTTCCTTCGCTTCCATGCCCTTGCAATATCATGCTGTCTCTATCTCAAAGACATCTCTTATTCATACTTGCCAACTTTTCCTCGTTGGCTTCAGGGAGATCTTGGGGTAGTTGAGTGGGTGGGGGCGGGGCTTGACAAATCGCGTCATTTTGGCCCCACCCCTAAACAATTGTCCCAATTTTGCACAAGTACAGCAGTGGGCGATATTTGAGTCATTAAGCACAGCCCCTGCCACTTATCTATTGCGGGGGCGAGAACCGGGAGGTTGCCCTGCTATCCCGGGAGCCCGGGAGGTCACCCGGAAGTGCTGGAGTCTTCCAGACATTCTGGGAGAGTAGGCAACTATGCGTTAAAAGAAAAGCAGCTAATGAATCTCTAGAGACTGAAGTGTTTTTTACATTTCTGTCTCCATTACTGAAGTCATGTTGTCTTACCTGTCAGTCTTTGATTACATCTTGGTCTCCATGAAAATGGCCACCTCCATAGGCATCAATACATGGACATAGGACACAATTTCTGAACTGTGTCATCATGCCACAGATGGCGAAGCCAATCACGTCTTGTACTGGCTCAGCATCAGGGAGAATGCCAGACTCTTCAGGGATTGAGAGAGATCACCCCTATTTCAGGGAGTCTACCTGACATTCAGGGAGAGTTGGCAAGTATGCTCTTTTTTACACTGTTAAAGAACCAGTAATGCCAAGAATTTAAATAGTCAGATATGAGCCATGAAGGTAAAATACATTGTTCAATATTAACTGACATTTCACTGCAGCACTGTATTAAAGCATACTTGCCTCCCCTACGTAAGATGCCGACGGGAAGGTCCACGTCTCAGTCTCTCACCCCTGGTGTGTATGGACGTGATTTGTGTCTTCACATAGCAGGAGGCTTGGGCCATGATGGCCTGTAACGTTTTATTATTATACCCTCTTCTAATCTGCATTTTGTTGCCCAAATCTTGCCATCCATTTTGAACATGGTTGTCCAGACTTTTTTCTTGCTGACCATTTCTATTAATGCTACAGCTCTCTGCCAGTCATTGCACTCACTACCTTTTTCTTCCAGCAAGCTATATAATTTCTGATTGTCACCTACAAAGCTCTTCATAATACAATAACTTAACATATCTCTTCTCTACACTCTAGACTATATAAAAAGGTAAATGCAAAAATACTACCATGTTGCATATCTTTGTGTCATCTGTAAAAGGCATAATTTCCCTTCAATTTCCCTGCAAAAGGGATAATTTCCCTTCATAATTTCCCTGCAATGTCACCAATGAAGATATTGAGAAGCACTTGTCCAAGTACAGATCCTTGAAATACTCCACTGATAATCTTGCACTGCTATAAATGCACTCCGTTTACTACAACTCTCTGTTTTCTATCCTGCAACCAAGATCCATTTGACCATCTTAGAATCCAATCCCAAACTTTCGAGTTTATTTTCACAGTCTGAGATGTGGGACAGTATCAAAAGCCTTACTAAGATCTAGATAAGCTACATCTACACCACTCCCACCTCCCCTTTATCTATTCCTTAAGTAACCCAGTCAAAAAAAAGTCAACAAGATTTGTTTGACATGATTTTCCCCCAGTAAATCCATGCTGTTTGGGATCCTGTAAGGTACTGGATTTGAGATATTCAACAACTATTTCTTTTAAGAGTGTTTCCATCAATTTCCCTACTACTGATGTAAGGCTCACTGGTCAGTAGTTGCTGCCTTTTCCTTACTTCCACTTTTGTGCAGTGACTGGTTTAATAATTCTGTTAATGGTGTTACTAGCACCCCTTTAAGCTCTTTTATTAACTTTGGATGTATCCTATCTGGTCCCATTGATTTATCCACTTTCCGTTTTGAGAGTTCTGTTAGGACCTTCTCCTAATAGCATTGGGCCTATGGCAGTCCCATATAATTAGTGTTCCCATTGTTAAAAATGCAGCTGTACCACAATAGTAGAGCCCAGTCTGTCAGGTATGTGTGACCCCAGCCTATTTCTCTTTGTGGATGGCAAGGTAAGTGACAACTATGGCAATTAAATGCTCCCTACACCATGACAGAGCTGCCAGAACCTTTCACCATGGAAAACATGAGCTCCAAGCCAGTTCTTTTGACATGTGCCATACATCTATATGTAATATCCCCTTACTCCGGCACTTTATGTGGGGTTGCAGAATATGTACTGTGTCTATGCATGTCTTTTTACTTATTTTTCTATTTAGCACAGTCCCTCCACGGAGTCTTCAACTGTAGCTTGTGGGGATGTGGATAGTGTTCTTCTACCAGTGCACAACTCGCTAGACCCCCCTGTACCTAACACAAGTAACACATTGGGCACACACATGCAGAGTCATTATTTTCTGTAAAAGTCACCTCTAATACTAGACAGTGTAACATTACAATTCTAAACTCACCGGATACCATTGGTGCATATGCTTCTCTTGAACTATGGGTGCTCAATTTAATTCGGTAGAGAAGGTGTCTGTATAACTCAGTCTGTCATGTGTTATACCACTTTCACATTGTCGCCCCTGCAATTTCCTGGGTTTTTCAAGCTGTGTTTTTGCTTTGTCACAGAGCATCCAAGCTCAGAGACCCCATTCACATTGCACCTTGGACCCGGTAAATTCCCAGGTAGAAAGTGTTCACACTGAACACGAGTCTACCCGAGTTTCCCTGACAACATCACAAGAGGAGCTCTGATGGTCTCTTCTTGTGATGATGATTTTTTTTTTTTTTAAACTTTCCAATGGTGTTTGGTGAGACCTGGGTTGAAAAACCTGCGTCGCATTGTTCACACTGCAGGCGATCCGGGACTGACACGGGAATAACCCTTGGATTTTGCACTGACAACCCTTTCACACTGAGCCTCGACCCGGGTTATCAGAGCTCGCCCCCGCAAAAAAACTGAGTTTTTAGTCAGTTTGAATGGGGTATTATTGATATAAAAGAAGGCAAAAAAATCTAATTTATGCTGAATACAATTTACTCAAATGAAGAAGATATTCTCTTCTGATTCTAAATGACAGTTGGATTCTACCCTATATCAACACTTCAGCACAGTGCAATCCAACAGTCTTGTTAGTTGCATGCAACCAAAAAGGTCATCAAAACAAATGTCTATTGAGTCTGTTGATAGCAGCATTTCTAATAGGCTGTTTCCCATCTTTACTGATTTCAATGTGAAGAACCCATAGGATGAAACTCTTTTTCTTCTAAACCTTATGGATATCCCTTTGTCTTTGGTGAAGTCTAGTTTATAAAACTATCTAGCAAGAAGTTTTCAATACAATTTCTTTCAATACAAAGAAATTAGGTCCCCTCTGAGATACCTCTTTTGTAGAGTGAACAGCAACATGGACAGTATGTCTTCATAGCAATTACTCATTTAAAGTTAGGAGCAATGTAAAGGAGTTGCAAATTTGCTTCTGGACAAACCATGTGACAATTTTTCATATATTTCATTGGCCCACAGAATCTTGGCTACTACGACTGTTCACTATGTCATGTAGCTCGCTACTTGAGCTCCATTGTCCCAGCTAGACAGCTCTGTATTAAATTACCTATTTATGTCATATTGCACAATTATTACTCCATCTGTACATACTTTTCAGCATTTGAAAATAATTCCTAGGGAACCTTTCCTGTGTCTAAGTAAAAACCAGACAGAAAAAAATATAAAATATTGCTATTGTTCTATGATTTTTCCAGATACACAGTGTTCCTTCCTGCAGTAACTATGAGAAGCTCTGCTAAACAATTTAGTAATGAGGGAAATTTCAGGGGCAGCACTGGAGTCATTTTGAAATGTGGTTTAGTAGATTTTAGGCACAGTGTTCCAAATTCCAGAAATACTCCTTATCTGTAATATTATTATTATTATCCTTTATTTGTAAGGCGCCACAAGAGTTCTGCAGCGCTGTACAATGCACAAACAGTAGACAGTACAGGGTATTACATTACTGAACAGTAAACAAAAAATACTGACACTTCAGGAGCTCTAAGCAGGCTAATGCGGTAGAGATGGAGCAGAAGAGCTGGTAAGGACACAAGAGGGAGGAGGGCCCTGCTCAATGAGCTTACATCCTAAGGGAGGGTGAACAAAACACAAGTACAGAGGGAGTGAGTTGGCGTATAAAGAAGGGGAGGCAGGGTTAGGTGGAAGGTGGGTAGGCTTTGAGGAACAGGTGGGTTTTTAGTGCCCGTTTGAAGGAGCTAAGAGTGGGAGAGAGACGGATGGAGCGAGGCAGGTCATTCCAGTGAAGGGGGGCAGCGCGGGAGAAGTCTTGGATTCTGGAGTGGGAAGAGGTAATCAGAGTGGAGGAGAGGCGACGGTCATTGGCCGAGCGCAGAGAGCGGGCAGGAGTGTGAATGGAGAGAAGGTCAGTGATATAGGGGGCAGTGGACTGGGAGAGCGCCTTGTGCGTTGTGGTCAGGAGTTTGAAAAGGATTCTGTGGGGTATGGGGAGCCAGTGTAGGGCAAGGCAGAGAGGGGATGCGGAGGAGGAGCGGCGAGATAGGAAGATGAGTCTAGCAGCCGCGTTAAGAATAGAGCGGAGGGGGGCGAGATGGGAGAGGGGGAGGCCGGAGAGGAGGAGGTTGCAGTAGTCCAGGCGGGAGATAATGAGTGCATGGATGATAGTTTTGGTGGCATCCTGAGAGAGGAAAGGTCGGATGCGGGCAATGTTGCGAAGTTGGAAGCGACAGGCTTGGGCAAGGGATTGAATGTGGGGGGTGAAGGAGAGGGAAGAGTCGAAGGTAACGCCTAGGCAGCGAAGTTGGGTGACAGAAGAGATGGAGGTGTTATTAACAGTGATAGAGAGGTCGTGGTGGGAGGGGAGCCTGGGGGGAGGAAAGACAATGAGCTCCGTTTTGGAGATGTTGATCTTGAGAAATCGCGAGGACATCCAGGAGGAGATGGCAGAGAGGCAGTTGGATACACGAGAGAGAAGGGAGGGGGAGAGGTCAGACGAGGAGATGTAGAGTTGAATGTCGTCAATGTAGAGATGATACTGAAGACCGAAGGAGGAGATGAGAGCGCCAAGGGAGGAGGTGTAGAGTAAAAAGAGTAGAGGGCCAAGAACAGAGCCTTGAGGGACTCCAACAGGGAGAGGGGAGGGGGTTGAGGAAGAGCCAGAGGTGGAAACCGAGAAGGAGCGGTTAGCAAGGTAAGAGGTGAACCAGGCGAGGACAGAACCCGATAGGCCAAGAGAGAGAAGTGTTTGTAGCAGGAGGGGGTGATCAATGGTATCAAAGGCCGCAGAGGGGTCGAGTAGGATGAGTAGGGAGAAGTGACCCTTGGATTTGGCTAGTAGGAGGTCATTGGTAACTTTGGCCAGGGCAGTAATACCCTAAATCCCAACATAATAATGGATAATGTATAATGGATTCCACATCTACATCTATATCAACTAACATAGAAAGCATAGTAAGAGCATATTCAGATACAGATAGTTGGTTTTAGCCATCTAAACAAGATCAATAGTACAATCCATGTGATTGATATTAAAAACCAGACATTTCAAGGGAAAAACAATTCTAGGGATAATTATTCAAAACTTGGGACTGTCCTGGGATTGACAGTCATTTGGCTACATTTTCCTATGTCTCCACCACACTTTTAAATATATAAAGAAACATATTATTTTGTATGTGTTGTCTGCCCATAATATGGTTATTGAAAATGGCTGTGATTGGCCATTTTATTACCAGTGGGTGTCATGGGAATGAGGTTTAATATAGTCATGCCTAGTGGATCGAACAGGCTTACATTTTCTGTACTTATGGGCTTCACTGATGGAGATCCAGCCCTGAACTTGAATTTAAGCAAAAGTATGTTTAAAACAGAATAGTGGCAATAATATGAACATTTTCCAATTGAAGACATTTCCCTGATCCTCATTAACCTCATATCTCTCACATGCTACACTATTGATCTGACACCATGAACTCAGCACAATGTTTAACGTGACATGATTGAGTAAGTATATAGTCCATAAGACATTGTAATTAAAAATGATTTCCACTTGCAGAAGGCATTGATTTAAATATATACAATGTTCAAAACAAGGGTTTACCTTTCAGTTACATCATTTTGATGCGGTTCCCAAAATAAGTACTCCGTTCAGGCAAAGCTGGAAAAATAAAGTATTTATGAAATTCAAAAGAATTAAAGAAAAACACTGAAATATTATATTTTGGACAATTTCCTCTTTTCACCATACATTTATACACCCTTTTCCATGGCTGCATTACATTGTCTGTCCATCTCCAAGGTTGTGAAGTAGAGGGAGGGCATAAAACATTGTCCAATATGAAAGTATACTGTAACATTCCAAAATATATACCGTATATACTCGAGTATAAGTCGACCCGAATATAAGCCGAGGCACCTATTTTTACCACAAAAAACTGGGAAAACTTATTGACTCGAGTATAAGCCTAGGGTGGGAAATGACTTGCTTCTTTTAATAAACTCAGGCTCCCAAAATGTCTCCACATGTATCAAAAAATCAGCAACCATATTAGTAAGGTGTATATATTGTGCATATATAGTGTATATAGCGTTTACATGGGATAGCAGATGCCACAATTTGGAAAATATTGGAGAGGATATGTTTGTTATTAATAATTACTAGATAAACTGCTCAACCTAGGTACTGCGCCCCCTTATCCTACTAGGCTGTCTTTAGGACAGTACACACATCTTGCATCTCTTTCTCATTGACGAGGAGCTCTGGATATGTCCCCCTGTGTTTACTATCCTCTGTGCCTGGTAGGAAGGGATTTTCTTCAGCCCTTAACTTCCACTGCGGAAGATAAGAGCTGAGGGACCGGAGAACAGGCACTCACTCGCGTATAAGCCGAGAGGGGCTTTTTCCAGCATAAAAAATGTGCTGAAAAAGTAGGCTTATACTCGAGTATATACAGTATTTAAAAGTAGGTTTTTTTTGTATAATTTCCAAAGCTAAATATGAGATTGCACAGAGGGGGTAATTTACAAATGCAACCAGTGGTGGCAAGCAAAAGTGGTTGGTCTTTGTTGTGATATAATTTGGCTTCATTTGCAAGCTCTACAACTGATTCTATGTTAATGTTCACTGATCTGTGCATCAAGGTAGTCATATTTTGCTTTGGAGAGGAAAGAATGGTATATAATACAGTTGCAATTTTGCAACCAGTTTCTCTACTGAATTTCAAAAACAAAATATAATTTTATGTACAAGATGTTTGATAAGAGATTATGGCAGACCTGAGGGTGTTTCCCAATTTGTAAGGCGTACCACACAAAAAGCCCAAATGGTGGCAGTATTGAGTGCTTTTAATGAGGTGTCATATGGTGTTCCGGGCACATTAGATATTCAACTTACAGTAAAAGTAGACAAACCAATGTAACGCAGAAAATTAAAAGTAGAACACCTGAAGTGGCACTCAAGCCCACCACTCACCCTAAAACAACCCTTAGACTCTTCACAATGCCAAGCCACCCAAAACACTGCCACATGACCTTTTAAACCCGTTACCCCCAAAACGCCACTCATACCTTCCCACTTAACCTAAATAACCCTTCAGCCCCTTCTTACCTAGTTAATAAGAGCTGGGGCCACGTGTGAAACATAAAACAAGAGTTGGGATTGATGGAATATAAAGCCTGTCTGTTGCACATCAATGGTATACATAGTCACAGCTTTACCCGAACAATGTTCATTTCTGTAAAGTTTGTGAAATTTATACATGTTTTAGTTTTTTTGTAGCTCTTTTATATAACACCATGTGCGGTTTATACTTAGTGGTCCATTTGAGCATAACGTAAAAAGGCACCTACATATCAGAATTTCATATTACTTACTTGTTGTTCCAATTGACTATTGAGATTACTGACATATTCTATAACTGTGTTAGCTCCACATTTCCAGGAATCTTGTGCTTGAATCACTCACACATTTATCTACTTAAAATAGAATACTATCTTATTTAATATTTATGACATTCTTTACAAAAGGGAAAATTTGACGAAATTATGTAGTCAATAATGTCACTAAGATATGATATCACTGTTTTTTTAAATGACTAAACCCGATTTTAAAGTAGCAATTGATCACATAAAAGTTATCTATATTTATACATTATGTATAAATATATATTATGTGGCACATACAATATTCTATTTATAATATGTAAATAATATATATCTTAAGCGGAATACTGCCTGGTTTTGTGCTAGTACAAAAGGTTTTTTTTCCTTACCTTGTGCAAGAAAAGATAAAAACAAGCAGGAAAACTCATCTCCAGATTATTGCTATTATGTTACAAGTATTACAGCAGCTTTAAATGGCTGTTTAAAATTGATTGCAGTGTTAATGGAAGAACGCGGGCTGGTTTCAGTGTTTAACAGATTGTTGAAATATCGTGTTTGGCTGTTTCAGATTTTGTGAGCTTTGCAGGCGCCTGGAGGAGGGGGAGCACAGAATGCCCCAAGTATTTTACTTTACTCAAATTGTTTTAGTATTCGGGTGTTATTTTTTTATTTTCTTTTTGCTATCTTTTTTTTCTTCTTCCTATTTTTGCTGCAGGCTGAAACAGATACTCCCATAAACTTATAGACACGCTTGAGTTTTGCTGCCAGTAAGTCCTAAACTCAAGGTCTGCAGCCAATCTGACACCATGAAATCGGATATTGGCATCCATGTTTACAAATAGCACTTAGCCAGAAATTAGATTCCAGCATATTTCTTTTTCCAAAATTTAGTAGTAGAACCTCCAAGGACTTCAGAGGTGGAGTGTAAGAAAATATTATATACCGCTGTCATTTTATTCTTATAGTTACATGGTCCACGACTTTGTACAGTGTGGAGACATTTTTATACCCGGTGTGTCAGACTTTGCCTACTTTTTTCCGAACCCACTGGCAATGCGTTTGAGTCAATAAACAGGAGTACAAATGCCGTGCCCAGAAAGTGAACATATGTAACTGCGGCTATGCAGACCTGCAACTTTTTGGCACTTACGACTCCTAACTCCTGAAAAGGTGCGATGGGGGTGAGAAGGGATGTTCAAACATAGGCAATGTGCAGTAAAGTCGCATTCAAGCAATTGCATATGAATTAAGACTTGGATGTAGTCTCAGATAAAGGTGAAAAAGTGATTTTATTTGCAGGTGCTTAGGGGCAGCTGTAAGTAGTGATGATAATGATGGTGATGATGATGATGATGATAAACGGTACAACTAGTGAACCAATTGTAATTAATTAGAGGTTTGTGAATGATTCGCAGATGCTTATTGACACTTTACTAGTCTTTTGCCCGTAGATTAGGATTTGCTGAGCGCATTGAAGCAAAGATACAAATATTGGGTTTTATTGTACACAGGTCATAAAGTAGTTCCTGTTGTATCTGCTAAATTATTCAAGGTTAAATGATGCTTCATAGCAATTGCATTTCAATTGCAAGTTACATTTGTGTTTCAGCTTCAATCAGGCACTATATATATTTACGCATGGATCCATTAAGTATTTGATGCGGTTGCGTCAAACACTTACAATATTGAACATTTCCGGCCATTTCAATAGCCCATTTCAATTTAGTTTCCACTACATGTAAAAACCCATTTGAAATTAATGTGAATGCTCTGCACATTTAATAAAATGGGCAATGTCGCCCCCACCCAAGTTTCCCCTCTAGCCCCAGCACTATATACCTTGGTTCCCACTAAAACAGGGGATACATGTCATAGTGCTCCAGGCTGGTTAGTGCAGAACTGGAGCCTCTAGGTGCAAAATAAACAGCATGGCCTCCCCCTCCCAGAGACATAGAGGGCTGAGGTAATGAATAGTAGGATCCCTTGAATGGCAGTTTTGCCACCTCAGTGGTCTCAGTGTAATGGTAGGAACCCTGTTCCTAAAATAGTAAATATATGTAAATAAAACACACACATGACTATTCAACATTTATTGAAATAAAAACAGCTACCAAATACCATTACTCTCTTATTTTTACGTAATCTAATGGAGTCTTCACTTATAATTTTAATCCTGTGAGACATTCATCTGCAATTGTAATCCATGGGTAATTGTAATCCACTGGAATTTTTGTTCAATTGTAATCATGGGAAATCTATATTTGTATTTGTAATCCATGGAAAATGTTCTTTAGCTTGTAATAAAAAATGAAAAAGAAACAAGACCAACTGCCCCCAGGAGCTCTGCAGCAGAATGACAGAAAAATGAAATAAATTAAAATACGGTTTTCTATGCCATCTGTTATGTGATTGGTTGTTGATGGGGGAGTCCTGAGGACTTCCTGATTTGATCACAAAGCAATAGAGACTAACTTAATCTTTGTTGATGGGGAAAAATAACAATAAACAAGTTCCATTCATGTCAATGGCCTATTCATTTAAATAGGGTGTCTACATGCAGCGCACAGCCCCATTAAAATGAGTAGGCCATTGACATGAATGGAAAATACAGCATACTGCTGTTGTATCCATTTTATTTAACCCCTAGCTTATATTTACACAATGCACTGCCATAGAGATTAATTAATATTTCCAAGTGTGGTGACATGCTTTGAACACAATCAACTGTATCAAGAAGCATTACAGAAAAACACACTCAGATCCAGGTATGAACTCAAATGTGTGACACAAAGGGGGCATTTAATTACCTGTGAAGCCCTATTGGATCCTCTTGTAATTTATGGGTATTATAGTAAGTAAAACATTGCTGATTTCTGCTAGTACCTCTATGGGACTGTGGGAACTCGCTTGAGGCTCTGACGGGACTTCACATGTAATTTAATTACACCCATAAAATAGAATTGTACTCATCTGTAAACAGCAACAACAATGTGTGGGAGAAAAGACTTTGCAACTATCCATTAACCCAAGAGAACCCCCAAAATTCACACACTCTTGCATCGCATTTAAATGTCTTGTGTAACAACAAGATTTTTTCTGCATGTGAGTGTAATACAAACGGCCCCAGTTATTAAGGTACGCATACTGAGCGCATCATATGTTTGTTTTAAACCGCCCGTAATTCTGCCCTGAATATTCCTGAAGTTAACGGAACGGATCAAAAGATAACTTCGAGAGTAGGTTTACTCTGCTCTACTAGACCAGACACTGCAAGATACATACAATACCTATGTGGAATATAAAGCCTCAAAAGAAAAATATTAAGCAATTAAAGTTACCTGTCAATAATATAGTCATTTATGATTATACATGGAAATTTTTTTTAAAATAGTTTTTTGTTTTTATTTTTTCCTATTGGAAAAACATTTATTACGTGCTCTTTAATGTCTACTGTACATGAAATATATTTTTACAGTTGCTCCTGATTGCAAACACATTTTTTCGTATACATACTCAGCCGTTGGCACTAGTATTTGGAACTTAAACTAATCCCCCATTTGGGGCAAGAGATATGGAAGAAAACCAGCTTACTTCTGTGTGCGTCTGAGTTTGACTGTATATTGCCTACGTGAATCTGCCCATTCTCCACCGCGTTGACTCCCCTAAATCGTAGGTTATATTAAGTATCTTTGTGCTTTGAGGTGACTTGGACGTGGCTACATTCTGTGGCGTTCTGTCTGGTTCTGAGCATGCGCAGTGCATTTTGTGCTAACTATACACACGCATTCATGGGATATGTTGCTTAATAATTGAGGCCCAAGGTGTATATATGTACTTAGACTACTCTTAGCTAGGAAACGCTCCAATCCACCCCTGTGTTCCCATCACATATAAACTTTTGCGCCTTCTACATTTACCTCCATCTCAACGCTCTAGTCTATGAGCATCATATATATGATAAATTATATATAAATGATCCTTTGTATGAGTTGGGTGATAAAATGCACTTGGGGAATTTATATAATGTAAGATATAAGTAGCACAATGTATCTAAAAATAGACAATCAAATCTACTTTTAAAACTTTGAGCATACACATTGAGCATGGTCATGGGACATCTATGCATCACTGACGTTTAAAATAAAAATGTGCAATCACAACACCTTCTTTTCTTGTCCTTCTTTTTTTGCCCCATCTTATGCCTCAGTGTCATTCTCAATGCCCCACTTCATACTTCATTCCCATCACCACCGGTGTAAGCACCAGTTACACGCCGCATGTCAAACGCATAACTGGCCTAAATCTAGTGTATTGATGTGTTTGGAGGAGCAAATATAGGGCAAACATCTTGATCAACTTAAAAACAGCACCAGTCTTATGCAGGCTTCAAAATTAACGCTTGGTAAGGAACATATTTCAAAGATTCATATATCCCAAAATGAGATGCCTCTCAAAAGGGGGTTAGTTTGCGTCTACATACATGACACACAAATGCGCATCAGTAAAACGCTCACCTCCTATGTAAAAACAATCCCCAATAAATAAGAAATGCTTTAATTGCTTCCAAAGCCAAAGCAAAGTCACTTTCAGTTTTCAGTTTTCTAAAACAATAGTGATTGTACTACAGTTTGCTTGTAAACATAATGGGCATGATTCAGGTCCAGACATACGCCCGTTTGTGTAGTGTATATGTGCGTAATTTTCCACTGCACTGCACATGTCCAGAAAGTTGAAACCAAACATACACAACTGCACAAAATTCATAAACACGCACATCTGATATTTATGACCCCTTACTACTTGAGAGACAGATCAGGAAAGGGACAGACTAACATAGGCCATGTACAATAAGGGTGTGTTCACACAGATACGGCTAATTCACATCCTGTGTTTAGAGTGAATAAGTTTCCGTCTGCAGCCGCCATCTAGGATTATTTGAGTTTGCATGCGCACTCCCGTCACTTGTAATCTTCCCCTCTCCTGCATTGGACCTTCAACTCTCCCTCATCCTGCTGACTGTCTAATGTACCTGTTCTGGCAATATGGTGCCAAATGTTTATGTTCTGTTAGCCTGCTAGCTGCTGGATCATTCTGGCTACTGTTTCCCTGTGTATTCTGTGTGGAACCTGGTATTCTGTTTCCTTGTGTCTTGCTTGTGGCTTCCTGGTATCCTGTATCTGTTGCTTCTCTGCAGATCCTGGTATCCAGCGCTATACGCTTCTCAGCTAATCCTGGTATTGTGTATCCATTGCTTCTCTGCAGATCCTGGTATCCAGCGCTATATGCTTCTCAGCTAATCCTGGTATTGTGTATCCGTTGCCTCTCTACAGATCCTGGTATCCAGTGCCCTTTGCTTTTCAAGTAATCCTTGTATCCTGGTTTTCCATATCTTGATCTCTTCTTAACGGTGAACATCATTTTCTCCTGTCAGTGGCACTATGCCACATTGTGGGATATAAGATATATCTCAATTATAGTGCCCCCTGGAGGGGAAGTCATGTGAAAAGAGCAGGAGAGGGTGTGATGTCACCACAGCCCCGCCCCCTGCTATGAAATGCCAAAATTCATGGCATTGCAAATTGGGGGCATGGCTTAATGATACAATCCTGACATATCTCATTTCATTTTCCTGGGGTTTTGTTTAAGCATAACGCAAAAAATACTGACCACGGCAAAAACTGGATTGTTTATGAAACAAAATGAAAACAATACAATAAAAGTCTTGCAGGAAATGAGAGTTGCTGACTGTATTTTCATTTAAGACAAACCAAATGCTTTTTCTATAAATGTAGCTATTCTGTTGGCAGAGAGAGACAGGAGATTTTTCAGTTTCGTTCGCCATGTATGCATTAGTGTCAGCATTTCAAATGAACACGATTCCATACATTGTAAAATAATATGACATGTTTAGCATACACGTGTGTATACACATCTGGATGTATGCAATAGATCTATTTTGTACCATGCATTTATACTTCATAGGGTCTTAGGAACAGGGGTTAAATGCCTTAATAGCCATGTTAATAGCTTATTTTACTATTTCCTGATTACACCATTGTGATGTATTAGAGAACTAAATAAAGACTAATAATAATAAAAAAATACTATTCAGTTGAATTCACTTGGTTCAGATAGGAGCAGGAATTTTAGTTACCTGGTGACTACCGTTGTCGATTTTACTCGCCAATGTTTGTGAATTGCTAGTTCTCATAGGATGTTCATTGACAACGCTATTGGCTGTTGGTAATATGCCAGTAGTAGTAGAGAGCAGAGCAGCGCTAGACTGCTTTGGGGGACCGGTTCAATGTGTAAATGAAGCACCTCAGATAAATATAATTGGATTTTATTTAACATAGAAAACTCCACCCAAAATTAAATTTTAGGTTTTGGGTGGAGATCGTCCTTAACACCACCCAGGTCTAAATTTATTGACACACTAACTCGCACAACTAGCAGAACCATTGTGTTGCCGTGTCTGGCAATTGCGCCATTTGCGATATACTCACCTCCCATCACATATAATCTTCTCTTGAAGTAGACAGAAGAATTTTTTATTTCCAGCTCTACTGACACCTCAGTGCTTTCTTGTGTGACGAATGATGATTGGATAGCTGGGCAGCTGTCCAATCAGAGCTCTCAATACAAGAGATATCAGCATGCTGACATTCTAATGGAAGAGCAAGACTTTTGAACAGGTGACTTTATGAGGGGGCCAGACACCAAATGCCAATGGTTCTACTAGTTTGGTGGTGTTGTCCTCTATTGGAATATCTAAATAAATAGTTACAGTAATAATGCTCTTAATATCACAAATTCTATACACAGGCCAACATAAATATAATAAATGTAAGTTATACAATGGAAAAACCAAACAAGATTTATAGACTGATACTATTTATTTCACAGAAAGATAAACAGTAATTCATTGTTAGAGCTTTCCGTTATTAGATATTAACAAGCCAGGCAGGATCCCGACTTCCGTAAGAAATGAGGTGGCTGTTGGTAAGAAAGTCATGTGACAATACAAAGCTTAAGACAAAACTGGTGCTGGATCAAATCTTAGCAAGTCCAATTAGAGATGCACTGCAATCTCTTCACTTGTAATAATGCAATTAAGCAGTGACATGTGATGTTAATAGGATCTGATATGGAACAGCTAGGAAGGACCGAGCCTCTGGCATGCTGTGCTGAATAAAGATATCACACACACCTCTATTAATATTAGTTCTAATAAGGAGAATTAGATACATGAACAGATAAAATATTCTAAATACACTTTCCCACTGTTGAATGACACAAAGAAATTTCTATTGCTGAGTGACTGCTGATCACTGCGAGAAGCCACCATGTTTCACTGGTCTTATTCAGCCACAATGTGAATCAGGGAAGTATTATAGTCCTGCTGCTATGATACTAGGGTTATACAAACAGTAAATGACTTGCGGAATTTAGATATAGAGTATTCAGCTGAAATTCAACAGGAATCTTCAAAATAACTTCATTCATAATAATGTAATAAAACTCTGGTATACACATTGGGCCAGTTATTTAGAAGTAGCAGTGAGAATAAGTAGCCTGTTTGAACAAATATGGGGAAAGAGGTCTTTAAACCTGACTAATAATTAATGTTCATTACACCATTGCATTGTAAAGTGATATAGGCAGAGAAATGGGTATATATTTTTTTATTTAACACAATTTTTTAGTTGCTGCCTAAACTTTACTCCTACAGAAAGCTACCCAATATTTACTTCAAAGGAAACTCCATCTTCATTTCCTTCAAATTTTCATATCTCCATTTGATTAAAGGGTGAATTGTAAATTATAATTATCCTTTTTCTTCTGTTTTTTGGTAGAAAACAGGTAAACGTAACTGCTGTTCTGCAGCACAAAGGGCCATCAGCTAATGGTGCTTAAACGCTGCTCCTGATTTGCAGGTAATGCAAACCATGCAACCGCATGTGATAATAAAATCTGCTATAATCTGTGTGTCCATACCTGCATCTTCATGTGTTTGTGTTGCTGTGCAGTTTTTTGAATGCTGCAAGATCCATTTTAGTATGTCTAATGCTTGTCACTTCTCTTCTGTTAATAAATTCAGGTAGTCTCATGTGTGATCAAAGCAAGTCCCATCATCGCCAGCCAATCACATAGCGGTTAGCTTTGGCAACTGCTTGTGTTGAGCAGCTAATGACACTACTGGTCAATTCACGCTATTGTCGTTCTGAGGTGGGGCTCATATCGAGCAGTTTGTGTTGTCTCTTATTTTTTGTTTTTATTTCAGGAGTATTGCAAGAAGATTTTCCTATGGATTACAATTAGAAGATATTAACCTGGATTACATATAGAGGATTTTGTCCTGCATTACACTTTCCATGGATTACAGTTACAAGATTTTCCTGTGGATTACAATTAGAAGATCTCCTGTGGATACAAGGCCATCAACAAAGCTGCACCAACATACATCTCCTCTCTTGTCTCGAAATATCTCCCAACTCAGCAACTCCGTTCTGCACAAGATCTGCGTCTCTCATCCGCTCTCATCACATCCTCCCATTCCCGATTACAGGACTTTTTTCAGCTGCACCTACTCTATGGAATTCTCTCCCTCGCACATTAAGACTCTCCTACAAGCTTTCAAGCATTCTCTGAAAACCCACCTCTTCAGACAAGCTTATAATATTCCTCAGCCACCCTCTTAACCTCACTACATTACCCTATTACCACCCGTTATACAACTACCCCTTGACCAACATTGTTGTGTGACAGGATCATTTAGCATGAGTCACTTTTACCTTTGCAGTCTGGCTGGGCCGACTGCAAATGTAGACTTAACCTCATGTGTCAAACTCCCATTGTCCAATAGATTGTAAGCTTGTGAGCAGGGCCTTCTCACCTCTCTGTCTGTTTTACCCAGTTTGTTTATTAATTTACTATGTTTGTCCCCAATTGTAAAGCGCTACGGAATATGTTGGCGCTATATAAATAAATGATGATGATGATGATGGATTACAAATAAAGAAGATTTCATTGAAATGCGAAGAATATTTTTTTATTAATAAATTGGTGAATGAGGGTTTGGGGACTTTTTATTTCAATAAGAGTAGATTTAATAATTATGTGTGTTTCTGTTAATAGTGGTACCCAGTCCAGGATTTCTAGTGTAGCATGGTTACCCCGCCCTCATTGTTCCCATTTTTCGTAGGAACTATTTTTCTAGTGGGGCTATTTAACTCTTGTTGAGGAATTTGGGTGGGGAGCACACTACAGATTATTATATTATATTATTAAATAGTTATTTATAGATGGAACTTTCCTCATTCATTTCAATGACCCATTGACACCTTTGCAAAAGCATGCAAACACGCCAATCACATATTGACTGTATGTGAACTGCATACCAAACTCTTATTGGTTGCATGTGCCAACACTGATGCTGAATTGGACATACATCTGTTTTTTAGCGTAAAATATGCATTTCTGTACTGTACATATACACAAATAATGCATGCACATATGCCCATATGTAGATTCTGACTCATCTTACACTTATACCTTTCGCTTAAAGAGGCAGGACGAGGGAGAGAAGGGGCAGGCAAGCATAGGCTTTAAAGGCATGTTCACCTAAATTAAGTTGAGTCAGACCTGGACACAAACACATATACACCTATCAAGAGCTACAGGGGCTGATTGGCCATATAACCTACCGGGACTTTTCATGGTAGGCTGGTGGCCACAGGAGGCGCCTAATGTCTTTTCTAAGGTTAAAAAAAAGACCTTCTCCTGGACCAGCCATCTTCCTTACTGTCGTGTCCCATGTGTACAGAAAGGAGTCTCCACAGCAGCTGCAGCTGTAACAAGGTAAGTGTTAAGTGTGATGGAGGGTAAAGGGGGGGCTGTTAAGTGTGATGGAGGGCAGAGTGGGGGCTGTTATTCGAGAAGGAGGGCAGAGTGGGGGGCTGTTATGTGAGGAGGAGGGCAGAGGGGGCTGTTATGTGTGAAGGAGGGCAGAGGAGGGGACTATTAGGTGTGAAGGAGGGCAGAGGGAGGACTGTTAGGTATGAAGTAGGGCAGAGTGGGGACTGTTAGGTGTGAAGGAGGGCAGAGTGGGGACTGTTATGTGTGAAGGAGGGTGGGGGCCTGTTAGGTGTGAAGGAGGGCAGAGGAGGGGCTGTTATGTGTGAAGGAGGACATGGGGCTGTTGTGTGTGAAGGAGGGCAGAGTGGGGGCTGTTATGTGTGAAAGAGGGCAGAGTGGGGGCTGTTATGTGTGAAAAAAGGGCAGAGTGGGGGCTGTTAGGTGTGAAGGAGGGTGCGGTCCTGTTAGGTGTGAAGGAGGAGGGGAGAGGAGGGGCTGTTATGTGTAAAGGAAGGCAGCGGGGGGCTGTTATGTGTGAAGGAGGGCAGCAGAGGGCTGTTATGTCTAAAGGAGGACACGGGGGCTGTTGTGTGTGAATGAGGGCAGAGTAAGGGCTGTTATGTGTGAAAGAGGGCAAAGTAGGGGCTGTTATGTGTGAATGAGGGCAGAGTGGGGGCTGTTATGTGTGAAGGAGGGCAGAGGGGGGGACTATTAGGTGTGAAGGAGGGCAGAGGGGGGACTGTTAGGTATGAAGGAGGGCAGAGTGGGGACTGTTAGGTGTGAAGGAGGGCAGAGTGGGGACTGTTAGGTGTGAAGGACGGTGGGGGCCTGTTAGGTGCGAAGGATGGCAGAGGAGGGGCTGTTATGTGTGAAGGAGGGCAGCGGGGGACTGTTATGTGTGAAGGAGGACACGGGGCTGTTGTGTGTGATGGAGGGCAGAGTGGGGGCTGTTATGTGTGAAAGAGGGCAGAGTGGGTGCTATTATGTGTGAAAGAGGGCAGAGTGGGGGCTGTTAGGTGTGAAGGAAGGTGCGGTCTTGTTATGTGTGAATGAGGGCAGAGTGGGGGCTGTTATGTGTGAAGGAGGGCAGCAGAGGGCTGTTATGTCTAAAGGAGGACACTGGGGCTGTTATGTGTGAATGAGGGCAGAGTGGGGGCTGTTATGTGTGAAAGAGGGCAAAGTGGGGGCTGTTATGTGTGAATGAGGGCAGAGTGGGGGCTGTTATGTGTGAAGGAGGGCAGAGTGGGTGCTATTATGTGTGAAAGAGGGCAGAGTGGGGGGCTGTTAGGTGTGAAGGAAGGTGCGGTCTTGTTATGTGTGAATGAGGGCAGAGTGGGGGCTGTTATGTGTGAAGGAGGGCAGCAGAGGGCTGTTATGTCTAAAGGAGGACACTGGGGCTGTTATGTGTGAATGAGGGCAGAGTGGGGGCTGTTATGTGTGAAAGAGGGCAAAGTGGGGGCTGTTATGTGTGAATGAGGGCAGAGTGGGGGCTGTTATGTGTGAAGGAGGGCAGAGTGGGGGAGGTGTTAGGTGTGAAGAAGGGCAGAGTGGGGGGCTGTGAGGCCCATCTTAACAACATTATGGGCCCCTGGGCAAAGCAGTGCACCGGGGCCCCTAGATATAGATATAGATATATAGATGTATAAAGATACAGATATAGATATAGATATATATAGAGATAGAGATAGATAGATAGATGTACTTGCTCAGTGACCCTTTTTTTGCAGGTTTTTTTTTTTTTTGCAGGATTGTTTATTCTCATTAAGAGCCGTGCCTATGGGGCTCCCTTGCCCGTGGGGCCCCAGGGCAGCTGCCCATCGTGCCCAATGGAAAAGATGGCCCTGGGGGCTGTTAGGTGTGAAGGAGGGCAGTGTGGGGGGGCTGCTAGATGTGAAGGAGGGCAGAGTGGGGAGCTGTTATGTGTGAGTCAATGGGGGGGGGGTCTTAATATAATGTGTGATATGAGGGAAGAGAGGGAGGTTATCTTAATAGTACGTGGCTGGGAGGTAGGCTATTAATTTTATTGTGGAATTTAAAATTTAATGGGTGCTATTTTATTTGTGGAGTGGTGGTGGGACAATTTTATTTGTTGGTGGGGCTTTTTAATACTGGAGTCTATTAAATTAAGATGAGGTGACGGAACCTTTTAATTTAATGCTAGGGTGGTTTGGGGATATTAATTAAATGTGGGGCTGAGTTTGGGGAGGAAGGCTATTAATTAAATGTGAATATTAATTATTTAATGCCGGGGATGGCTGTGGGAAATGGTAATATTAAACGTAAATGCTATTAAATTATTGTTTGGAGAGAGGGAAATTGGTTTATTTTTTAAATGGGAATACTATTACTTTAATGTTAGGGTTGGTTGGAGCAAATTAGGGCTATTTATTAAACGTGTATATTATTCATTTAATGGCAGGGCTGGTTGGAGGGAAATAGATCTATTTATCAAATGTGAGTACTATTATTTTAATGTTGGGGCTGTAGAGAGGCCTAATTATTAAACATGGGTGCTATTTTGATTTAATGCCAAGGCTGGTTGGAGTTTTCTAAATTTCATGTGCCCATTTTCTTTTTCAAATAGGGCCCTCAACATTCCAGGATCCAGACAAGCAGCAACCAGTCTAAAGAAAGCAGCAGCTACAGGTGGTGAAAGTGACAAGAACAGGTAGGATAGAGTAGGACAGTCTGCCAACTGTCCGTAATCTTGTGGGGCAGCTCTGAATTTGGGCATCTGTCTCGCTTAGTCAGGATTTGGTCCAACAGCAAGGACAGTTGGGAGGTACATCCTGCTTCACACTGTACTGCTTGTGACGGCAGAGCTGCATGTACCTAACAGTAGTGCACACAATTTTGCCTGTGTATTTGTCTAAAATGTATTTAAAATAACCCCCTGTCTTAAATGCCCCAGGCCCCCCACAGCCTTATTCCAGCTCTGGTGATACTTTAGTGGTTCTTGCATTGATCCCATTACCTGCCTCCTACCATTGCACTGACAATATCATTAATCCTTTCTCCTTTGCACTTACTATTTCACCAGCAAGGCCTTGGAATGGCTCTCCCCTTCACTTATGCCATTGTCTGCCATCCCTCCCTGCACTATTATTAATTCAAACCACCACCAACCAGTGGGCACATTTAGGGCTCATACACAATTGTTAAAAAAATAAGTGTTTTCTTGCAGAAGCTTGAAGCATTTCACTTTTGTGGTGATCGCACTGGATAGCCATTTATTATAACGTTTTAATGCACTTTTTAAAACACATGGTACACATTATTATATATTAAAGAAAGACGTTTGGCTGGTAGATTGCATCTCATGACATCAGGGGAAGATGCAATTGTTCGGTGAGGTGCTCATATGCTGCTCTATGTTTTGCAATAGTTAAACTTATTAAACAAAGTCAGATATGTTTCTATGAACTGAATATTGAAAGGATGTGTTAGTAGGCAACTATTTTTATAACACAGGACTAGCAGTGTTTTCCCTGCATTGCTTTAGAAATGAGCCACTGTGTCTTAAGTCATCACATCTAGGTTTTTCTGAATGTTACTACAACCAAATTCTAGTAGTTCTAACCCCCACCTAATTTTGTATTGGCCCCACCTACAGTTTATTTGGCCCCGCCCACATGAAGCCACTTCAAGAATTTTTTCCAGGGCCACTTTACGTTCCCAATCCGCCCCTGAAGAGCCATATGTGGGTGCAAGCAGCCTTTGCAGTGTTAAAAAAAACTTGAAATAAATATACAATAGGTGTTGGGGTAATAAATAGTTAAAATATAGAAATCAACATTTTTTTGTGCAACACTACTGGTCCCAGCAAGCACTGGCTGCCATAAACTGCTTGGGTATGCTGTTGAACTACAAACACCAGCATACACAGGAATGTTAGGTACATGTGAAACTACCAATGGCAGTATGGGGCCTGATGAAACCCCTAGTGCCACATAAAAAAAATACTTAAAAAAAAAAAAAAACAACACAGTGAAAAAAATATTTAATCTAAATGAAAAATACCCCCAAACCTCTATTTTACCAATTTATTTAACCATGGGGGGGGGGGGGGGGAAGTTTTAAATCCATAAGGCATAAAAATAAAAAAAATCATACTTGCCAACCCTTAGTTACCAAGCCCTTGAAGATCCCGGAAAGGGGATGTGGTGGGAGAGTGGGACAGGGTAAATCGTGTCATTTTTGCCCCAACGATGAAAGAGATATTTTGTCACTGGGGCGTGGCCAAAATGATACGGTGAATTGCGCCATTGGGGCTTCTATCCTGTCCACTTCACTAGGAAGTGGTCAGGATGCAGGAGAATTGGCTGCTCTCCCGGGAGTCTCCCGGACATTCTGGGAGAGTTGGCAAGTATGAGAAAACCCTACGGACACCGCACACTGCTCCTAGCAGTAGCTCTGTCATGACGGACAGGCTGGGAGGCCTGTCACTACTAACCAATACAGAGAGCCTTCAATCTGATTGGTTAGAGTTCAAGTCAGCTGCTCTTAGTAGGTAGCAGCAGCTAAACCCCACAATGTTTCTTAGATTACTACCTGACTGAGCGGGTAGTGATGTATGCCAGGGTTGGTACAAAAGCTGGTAGTCAGATGTATGCCAGGGTTGGTACAAAAGCTGGTAGTCAGATGTATGCCAGGGTTGGTAAACAACAGGGTAGACAGACGTATGCCATATACAGTAAATGAGCAGGTAGTCAATGTGCCACAAGGTACAGGAGCAGGTAGCATAGGCTCAGCATTCAGAATACTCAGGCAATGTTTCAATCAGTAAACACCTTTTACAGCCCAAACAGGAAACAGGATTCTAGATGGATTCCTCAGGAACACTAATGGCCATTTCGGATGGAGGCAACTTTAAGGGCAAGATCAATAACAATAGTCACCTCTGGTGGCTGGAGGTGAAATTATCTGAGACGATTCCTAACAATATGATTTATTTCCACCACAAGTCAGCAGAAAGAATAATTAGAAAGATCTGCAAATGATTTGGTTATCAATTGAGAGATATGACTTTAAAGACAAACATTTTGGGTAAAGTTCCCTGAGACTCTGTGGATTAGGTGAAACAAACAATTTTGACTATGTTGAAAGTAAATTCAGAACACTACTATGGCCTATCAGATCATCTGTCCACTATAGAGCCCTCTTCCCATGTATCTTGCTTGGTCCCGCTTGGACTACTGCAACCTTCTACTTCTCTCATCTCGCTCCCCTTAGATCTGTACTTAACGCCGCTGCTAGGCTTATTTCCTCTCTCGCCGATCCACCTCTGTCTCCCCACTCTACCAAGCCCTTCACTGGCTCCCCTTCCACTACAGAATCCTTTTCAAGCTCCTCACTCTGACTTACAAGGCCTTCGCCAACTCCACTGCTCCCTACATCTCTAACCTTAACTCTATTCACACTCCCTCCCGTCCACTGCGATCGTCCAAAGATCCTAGCCTCTCTTCCCCTCTGATTACCTCCTCTCACGCACGTATCCAAGACTTCTCCCGCGCCGCTCCCCTCCATTGGAACAAGCTCCCCTGCTCCATCAGAACTTCCCCTAATCTGTCCTCTTTCAAACGAACATTAACCCACCTCTTCCTTAAAGCCTTCCAGTCTCATGCCTAAACTCCCACCGGTCAGCTACCTCTCTTTCTCATCCCTTCTTCCCTTCTCCCCCTTCCTCGACTCCGTCTCCGTTTCTCCCGTCTCTCCGTCTCATCCATGTGTCTGTCTGTCTTCCCCTCCCTTTAGATTGTTCGCTCCTTTGAGCAGGGCTCTCCTACCTCCTGTTTCCATCACTTTTAACTGCGCTCTCCAGCTACTCAGGTCACCTCCTCTGGGTCCCTCTGCCCTCTGTCTCCTCTCGCTTCTCTCCGCTCCCCTCAGTGACTCTCAACCTGTCATCCGTGCCCACCCTCTTGGGCCATAGTTACCTGCCTATACTCACTTTTCCCCTCCCTCCCTCTCTTTTATGCTGTGCCTGAGCCCCCAGAGTTATAGTGCTTACTGTTACTTGTACTGTGCTGTTTCACCTTGTACTGTGCCATTGTTTGTCCTTGTACGGCGCTACGGATACTTTGTGGCGCCCTATAAATATCAATTTATAATAATAATACTAATAATATCTGGGTGTCCAACAGTCAGCTGAGTGGGGCAGCACGGTGGCTAAGTGGTTAGCACTTCTGCCTTACATCACTGGGGTCATGAGTTCAATTCCCGACCACTGCCTTACCTTTGAGGAGTTTGTATGTTTCTCCCCGTGTTTGCGTGGGTTTCCTCCCACACTCAAAAAAACATACTGGTAGGTCAATTGGCTGCTAACAAATTGACCCTAGTCTGTGTCTGTGTGTATGTGTGTGTGTGTGTTAGGGAATTTAGACTGTAAACTCCAATGGGGCAGGGACTGATGTGAGTGAGTTCTCTGTACAGCGCTGCGAAATTAGTGGTGCTATATAAATAAATGGTGATGATGATGATGATACAATTTTGTATCTGACTGTCAGACGACAGACTGACATTCCATGTGTATGTATAGCAGGTCCTGCAAGGGACATTTCTTCACAGAGCATCGGATGGTACACTTAATTTGTTATTGTGAGCATTTGTATCCATGTATAGAGCTATCTCCTTATGTACTGTAGCCTTGCCTCATCCTCGCATGTATAAGAAAGGGAAATTACTTTACAAGTGACACACAGTTTACACATTACATGTGAATAGCTAAAAAAATAGATCTACAATGTTTGCATTCTAGACTTTAACATTAGAAAAAACATAGCATACTACGGATAAAAGGGACAGAAGAAACCAATTGCTATTTTGGTCAAACTGTCCTTCCAAAAATGTACATAGAGCTATAGCATTTCCTGTGCTGATACTCACAGCATGGGCTTAAATAACACATTATTTCATAGATATGTATCCGAGGTCTCTGTAAAGCAATGGCTGGCTGATCGCCCCGGCATGGAAAGGGTTATATGCGGTGAGCCAGAAGATGCTGGATGTTTTAAGTGTGTTTCTTGTTCCATTGGTTTTTGCTGGGGAAGAACAGTCTTTTAATGCAGTTTATTCAATCCAAATGTAATCACCACTTCTGCCCATCTAAAACAGCCATACAATATTGTACATTATGAGTACATTAACGTTCTATAAAGTCAGTCACCCCAGGACAGAAAATACTGGTTCATATTTCAGACCACAATAAGTGTGAATATGGCCTCAATTTAATAAACATTTGGAAGGAGGCTTAAATTTCTTGCAATTGGTCTTGGAAAGGTTACTTGCTTTCCAATTACTGCCTGCTTTAATCTGCTTAGGCCTTGCTTGGAGATCACTTGATGCCATTGAAAGAGACTCATTACAGAGTTGCTTGCAACAAGGCAAACAGTTTACATATTTCTGAACTTGATCCGAAAAACTGATTTAAAAATCTATACAAGCAATCAAATTTCCCTGAAAATATATACACAAAAGTCTGCTAGAAGGTGGCTGGGATGAAATAAATGTACTCTTGCAGAGACAGGAAGAACGCCAAAACAGGGGGTTATTAAAGATCTTTTCCGAGTAAATGGGCTCTTCAAGCAACCAAGGCTGAAACCCATACTTCCCTCGGGAAAATTAAAGAGGGCAAGAAGACAAGCTTGGGAAAAAAGGAAAGATATGTGCGCCTTTTCTTTGGTGCAGCCAGCATTAAATATTCAGCAAAAAGAAGCAGATCGGTTTTCATGAGTCTTTTTGTTTCTTGTGTATCGGCTGACAGATGCTATAAACAGACATAGACAAACATGCCTGAATGCATGCTGCGACAGACTCATGCAACGACAGGTGTATTACTGGGGTAGTGCTTACTTCAATTCACTGGACAGTACACGGAATGCATGGAAGGTGTAACCAGGAACTAGCTATAGCAGTGAGGCTGAAGCTTTTTTTCTTCACAGTAATGTAAACGTCTGATTTATTTTATATATCTGTACTGGAATTTGGAAGTTGCTCTCAGTAACTAGTGACATAATATGGTACATCTTTCACACTTTCATCATTTCAAAAAGCAGCAAACTATTTTGAATGTTAATTTGATTCCCTGTAAAGGAAATCATATATATATATATATATATATATATATATATATATATATATATAGAGAGAGAGAGAGAGAGAGAGAGAGAGAGAGAGAGAGAGAGAGAGAGATATACACACAAACACACACACACTCACACACAGTGGTTAAGTGGAAATTTAGAAAGGCTGTAGGGAAAATGTAAGTGAATAGAGTTTGATGCGGTTTGGCATACTATAGATATATATATATATATATACATTGCTTTTCAGTATAAGGTTTTCAGATTTTAACAGAAAAGCATTAATTTTAAGAAGTTTGACTACAGTCATTAGTTATATTTAGTCTGTTTTCTAGACAAGTAGTGAAGGTTTGTGTACTGGTTAAATAGAATCTGTTTACTAGTCAACTGATGGAGCACTGTATATTGGTGAGTTGTGTTTACTTGTCACATTAATACAGTTATGTGTACTGGTTAAAGCAGAGCCGTAACTTAGAATTCTAGCGCCTGGGGCGAGAAAGACAAATGCCGCCCCCCTAGCCCTCAATTTTAACCAAGTTAACCTAAAATATTTCTAAATTGCGCCCCCCTTCAGCGTTGTGCCCTGGGCGGTCGCGCCTGTCGCACAGCCCTAGTTACGGCTCTGGGTTAAAGGGTATATGTTTTATAGTATATATCCCTAGCATTACATACTGCTCAAGTGGAGTCTGTTTACTGCTTAAATGTGTGCAACCCTGTATATTGGTAAAACGGAGTCTCCTTAATAGGAAAATGGGCCCGCATTGTATGTAAGCATTGGAAGTCACTTTCAATTTACCCTAAAGACAACAAGAGAGATTACTTTAAAATAAAATATTATTTTAGAATGCACAATTGTCACTATGTAAGTTTAACACACACCAATCTCAGTGTTACAAAGAAACCTTCAATATATCACAATATATTTTCCTAAACTTGTCTATATTTAACTATATAGTTCAAGCAAATAAAATACTCATTTGAAGGGACACCATGACATATATGCTTCTTGGCAAATCAGACACAACAGGGAGACACTCCATAAAATGGAACAATGTTATGGAAATAGCTAATAAATCAAGTAATTAGCAGTACCTTTTCACATTCCAAATTACTTTACAAACCAGACACTACAGTGATATAGAAATATAATTGCATTTCTTTAACCATCAATAGTGCTTTAAAACACATTTGTCAGATAAGAGTTAAAATGACTCTTGTAAAAAAATAAATGAAAATAAAAGCATGATGACACTGGCATTTTTCTTGCAGTGGGTAGGTCAGTGTTGGCTAACCTGTGACACTCCAGGTGTTGTGAAACTACAAGTCCCAGCATGCTTTGCCAATATATAGCAGCTTATTGCTGGAATGGTATGCTGGGACTTGTAGTTTCACAACACCTGGAGTCTCACAGGTTAGCCAACATTGGGGTAGGTCAAAGCATTGTAAATATATGCAAATTAGCTTTCATAATGATCTAATGCATATACTTAAGCTGTTTACTACATATACAAAGCTACTTTAGAAATGTCATGAGATCATGCAAATTTTCCACTATACATTTGGAATAACCTTTCCAGTTTATGACCTTTAATGATAGATGTACTGTTGTATTACTTCTCTGTTAACTCGGTTTACCAAGTGTCAGCATGGCAAATAAGTGTAATAAAGTCAGGGTGATGCAAATTGAACAGTTTACTAAATAGACCCCATAACTAGAATGAAAAGGAGAACATAAAGCGGTATTCAGCAAGCTATGTTCATCATAGGTGCATTAGGCTGACTCGCACTGACTGCAGTAAGAAAGGTCTGACCTTCACTAGGTGCTGAGAGGCAGGCATTTAAAACATTCACTCTATCATGTTTAAGAGATGTCATTGTTAATAAATTATAACTGTTTACACCTCAACCTAATGTCTTCTTTTTCCACTTCAGTGGCAGATCATGAGTATTAGATGGTATCTCTATATGTGATTGCATTTGATCTAATGCTGCACCCTTCTTCATGGGGTTGAAATATCAAACAGTGCTTCTGTTATTTAGCTGCATGATATGACATTGCTACAAAACGTTGTATGTATAATATTTGAAAAAAAATCAGAGAAGATTAATAATGTCAGGTGTTCTAACCCTTGATTTCCTATGAGTAATATAGTACATTTAGATACAAAATATCTGTAGGCATGCACCCTGCACAACTGACATCTGACTACCCTGCCTGTTGAATATAAGTGTGGACTACATGTCACAATCATTCTTCCTAAATTCCTTATAAGACTAAGGGGTCTATTTACTAAACTGCGGGTATGAAAAAGTGGAGATGTTGCCTATAGCAACCGATCAGATTCTCGCTGTCATTTTGTAGAATGTGCTAAATAAATGGCAACTAGAATCTGATTGGTTGCTATAGGCAACAACTCCACATTTTCAAATCCGCAGTTAAGTAAATATACCCATAAATGTAAATGGGTTTGACTAATGGTATATTAGGAGCCGAACTAGTGAAGAAAATATTTGCAGGATTAGAATTTCCTAGAAAAAAACAAATATTCGGGTAGAGCGCAATTGAATAGGACAATGCTCTAATCTCTAAAGAGTCATAAACTGCAAATTATTTATATAAAAATAAATGCAGGATTGTATTTGCCACACAGGCTCATGTCTAGGACCCAGCCAAGGAGGCGGGACACAACAAATGGTTTTGCTTTTTTTTTTTTTTCTACATTTTTCTTTTATTATTATTACACCACGTTGGTTATAGCAACATAAGCATGTGAATTGCACTATTACTTGATTTGTATATGTTTATAGGTTTTCAGAGTAAACAAAAATCTGGGTTGGTTGTTTGTTTCACATGATTATATTGTTGTTGAATGTGGTGTCAGATCTTGAACTGGGTGATTGCATGAAACGCCATCAGGGTTGTAAATATCGTTTAGCCTAAATGTTAGTTGGTTAGAGCCAATGTTTGTGCACTGTTGCTTCACTTGCCACAACAAGCACACATCAGTACCATGGGGTATATTTACTAAACTGCTTATTTGAAAAAAGGGAGATGTTGCCTATAGCAACCAACTAGATTCTAATTATCATTTATTTAGTACATTCTACAAAATGACAGCTAGAATCTGCTTGGTTGCTATAGGCAACATCTCCACTTTTTCAAACCTGCAGTTTAGTAAATATAACCCCATAATTTTGACAGACCCTGATGTGATTTCCAGGGTATTGCAGACTGCCAACCTAACTCCTTTCACAATGTCACCAAATAGTTTCTACTATTCCAAATTATTTCCCTTGGCTATACTTTAAGCCAGCGTTTCTTAACCTCAGTGCTCATGCACTAATAAATTCTGTTGTAGAGATTTCTGTTTGAAGGTAGAATAATTACTGACCCAGCCAAGTAGACTGAGTCACCTGTGCATTATTAAGGAAATCCTGAAAACATGAGTTGTTTGGGGTGCGTGAGGATTGGAGTTAAGAAACACTGATGTTGATCATTAATGTTAGAGATGTCTTTACCTCCAGTTAATGAATTCAATCCAGGTGATTGTAAATGGAAAATAAGTTGGGGAAATAGCAGAAAAAAAGCATCATCACATTGAAAAGAAGTCAGTTGGACAGACAAGTAATATTCTACCATTTTTCATGCAAAAAATTGTGCTATTCGCCATACTGAATTGGTCACGTGTGATGAACAGACATCAATAATCTTGATTATGTACAAACTCTGTAAACTAGTAATATTGGACTCCTCTATAACAAGTGCACATTCAGCATCCCAAGCTGTCCTAAATATACTGACCAAGTAATTATTTTTTTCACTTATTTAATGTACTATTTATAGATATCACATGGTTTTCTTTTGAGATGCACATTTAAAATAGGAAATAAATGTGTTCTTTCATCAAATAGTTAAATGCATATAATATAGGTAAAAATGATTGCGTAATGCAGGGTTTCCCAAACCCAGTCCTCAGGGCTCCCTAACAGTGCATGTTTTCCATATCTCCTTGCTGCAGCACAGGTGTATTCATTACTGACTGACACATTGTAACAGATCAACAGGTGGTCCTAATTATGTCACATGTGATCCAGAAAACCTGCACTGTTAGGGAGCCCTGAGGACTGGGTTTGGGAAACCCTGGCGTAATGTATTAAGGCACCTGACTTTTTATCTATTGTGATTTCTGGTAGGATGAATTTAAAACAAATCCAGTCTGCAAATATGGACAAATCCCAAACAATGTTTAGGATTCCAAACTTGGGTCTTTGCAGTTTCTCTGCGCTGCATATTGACACAAAACACAACACATGTTCAATTTTATAGAAAGTGAAATATGAAGAAAAGTTAAAGGGTAGCTCTAGCTAAAAATTATTTTTACGGTTATTCTTCCTCCCATATCTAGCAGAACTATGGTGATCCCTTTCCGGGAAACTGGCGGTTTGGGAGCACAAGAAGAAGAATCGGAGATGGAAATCATACTGGCTAGTTTCTAACACAAACACTGCTCTATCCAATCAATATCTGTGATAGAAACTGACACCAAGTGCTTTGAATTTAATCTGTTCCCAGAAGTTAACCCAGGAACAGGAATCATTGTAGTGCTGGCAGGGTTAGACTCTTCTCTATGCCGGCTGCTGTGTGATTAAGCTTTAGTGTAGACTTTCTGCTAGAGCTGTTGTAAACTTTATTGATTCTTACAGGTGCTTATGTGTTGGGTATAATGTACTGTAGAAGCCCTGCCCTTTCAAGTAATTATTTATATCAATGTAGTATGAAGTAGGTAAGTGGGTTAGGTAGTATGATCACTATTGTTAGAGGAGCATACTATATTCTTAAATTATTCCTTTTTTCTTTTTTTTTTAGATTAGGATAATCACTATATAAAGTGGGCTGAGGGAAATTTCTACATTGACTCAATATAACAAACCAATAACATATCCACATTTGAATTCATTTTAGAGAGTTAATGAATGGTTCTCCCAAATTCCTGTGAACTAGCAATGATTTTCTAAATTTCCAGTTGGGGTGTGTGAGGGCATTAACATCAGTCAACAACGTTTAAATTCTCTTGATTATTAAATCCATTCAATTGCCATATTAACAGAAATTTCTAGAATACCACAATATATTAACATTAATCCTGTTTTCATACACGTTACGCAGACAACCCTCTGCACTTGGAGCCTATCACCAGTAGGTGGCGCACTTGCCAACAAGAAATGCGAACTGTGAGGCTTCAAAGGGAGCCCAAAGTGAGTCAGCGCTGTTATTAAACTGCTAAAATTATATTTACACTGAGTCTCTTCCAGGGGCTCAATTAATTAACTAAAATGATAGTAATGTGAAGATGAAAGCTGTCTTCCGATTGGCTCTGTGAGCTGTAGCTGGGTTATGCACAGAGAGGAACTAGCATTGTGATCAGTAGCATTAGAGTCAGACACTCATCAGACTTCAGGTCTGACAGATACCACTCATTTTGTGAGGTCTTGTGGAGATTTTTGTAATTTGCAAGATTTAGGTACTGTTTAAGTGGAAACACCTTTGCTTATGAAATATAAACTGACTTTTCTAATGAAAACTTCACAAATTAAAATGAAATCACTGGTAATCTTTTTTTAAAACAGCAATGGTGATTATTTAACCCCTTAGCTGCATGCAATACTGTGCAATGGCAATCTGTGTTAGTGAAACATACTGTTGATCACTAAAAAACAGGATAACAGTATCACTGTTGATTGCACTCAAGATCTTATCCATAATTCACCTGGTACTCTAAATCTTTGGAACTCAACTTCAATCACTGGATGGCCTTAGTTCATGGGGGTCAAAATGTTATTGCAGAATAGGGTATTGCAATTGAATTCATTATACAGCATTTTGCTCCACAATGGGAATAAAGATGAAAGGTCCCTGACACTGATGTTCCTTTATTTCCCCCTTGATATTAGAGTTTGTGATGAGCCACGATGCCCATCAGTCCACCAATAATCACAGTAGGAAATATTCATTGATTGGAACTACTGTATAGCCATCCATAACATGTCTATGGTTTTCTTATCCAGTAGAATGTATTCACATTCACCAGTACTTGGATGCTTGGTTGACAACGGTAAACTCTCCTCTTTGTATTACAGCTACAATCAACTACCATTTATCTGATCACCGTAAAAGGCCTAAATCAGGGAATAATGCATAACCTGGTCTATATTAGTGGTTTTTGTTTGTCAAAGGTAGACTTAGCAATATTCTACATGCAAGTTCAGTTTGTAGTGTATTTTGTCTAATTATCTCCATACCTTGAATATTGTTTACCAAGTAAACTTATTATAATTAATATAGACTAGTAAATAAATATATATAATATACATATATTTTTTTGGTGTGTTTTGTCCCCTGTTTGCCTGTTTACATTGATACTTACCCTACACCCATATATAAATATATAGAGACAGGGAGTAATTGCCAGAGTTGAGCATGCAAATCATTGTGGTAATATCAGATGTGAGTAATGAATGACATTCTACCTATCTTCCCTTTAAGAGTATACCTTTACTTTGAAACATCATTTTAACAAGTGTCTTTTGTTGCCCAGCAAAATGAAAATGTTTTTTAATTAACAATATTCTTTTAAATTTAATTACTCTGCTTTTCCTTATAAAACAGGTACACATCGTTAGCATTCAGACAGGAAAGACAGTTACAGAGTAAACAAAGTTATCCTATCTTGTAGAATATCATGTTTGTTCTACTTGTATTTTAGAATTATGATAGTGTCCAATGACTAGTGAGAAATCCCATTCCTGCTTCTTGGAGTATAAATGTATTAACAGGACATCTGTCTCCCTACTGTGGCTCCTTTATGAGTGTTTCATATATGCCTTTATCTTGGCTTGCCAAAACGAGATTTGGCTTTTCCTATACCTCCCAAATGTGAAAGTTACCACCTACCCTTGCTCATACAAAAGTTTTATGTTATAAACGAACAGATGGGTTCTGCAAATGTGGCAGGCAATTTCATCACTTGAAAATCCTGTCTAAAAGCATGACACTTCAGTTTTTGGTGGGTAGCTTCAGCTAACACCATTTAGGTGGTTGTATGCCAGTAATCTAGGATTTTGGCATTGAGTGCCATTTAATGCTGCATCTCAGTACACTCAAGTCTGTCTCGGTGTGTTTAATACAGTTAATGTCTTTGTATCCCCACTATATAAAATAACTACTAATATCAATCACAAACATATATTTTGACCTATCTTGACAAAACGTAAAATATTTTTTATTGCACTTTTATTTAACAGAGTCACAATTGTATCAGCCATTTTCAGTGTTCTTCAAGTGGACCCCCACAATCATATATTCTGATCAGCGCCTAAAACCTGTGTTTATATATTTTTGTGAACATTTTTATATGTAGTTCCTTTATATAATGCTTCTGTGATAGAATTAGCAGTCATTTAACTAACACACTTGCCTACTCTCCTTGACCCCCGGGAAAGCAGGCTTTTCTCCCAGATCATGTGCACTTCCTAGTGGAGTGGGCAGAACAGGGGCCTTAAATACGCCATTCACAGTAATTTAAATCACTTTGGCCAAAATGACATGATTCACAGTACCGCGCCCCCACTCCTGCACTTTACACTTGACCTTGGGGAGTATTGTAAAGTTGGAAAGTATGCTGAAAAGGTCATCTGTAGGCTGTAGAAGTACAAAATCAGAGAGTAAATTCTAGATGTCTGGGAGCGTCCCAGAACATTGGGAGACCTCCCAGGAAGGTAGGGTAAGCTCCCTAATTCCCGTCATCTGCTCTCCAGTACACAGATGTAGTTATCACTTATTCCTCCCCAGTGTTTTCTCAGGATAACTGGCCAGTGAGGTTATCCTGCACACAGAATATAACAGTGTGATTTGGACTTAGATCTATACTGTATGCAGGATATTCCCTATATTTACCAGGTAGAGGTGTGCCAAAAGAAAATGGCCAACCACTTTCCAGCACACTCATTACTATTTCTTCTTCTACCTCCCAGTGTTTCTTCAGGAAAACTGCTCAGTGAGATTGTACTGCACAAGGATTATAAGAGTGAGAATTAGATTTAGAGCTATAACGTGTGTGCGCCTATTTGTTTATATCATAGTTGTCCACTCTGGAATATTGAGAGACCTCTCAGGATGGTAACTTACCGGATCCCCACTGTGCCTTCTGAACTACCGACTTGCACATGTGATGATACAATGTTGCACTCAAGTCCAAGCTAGCACAGGTGCACTAGCCAGTATGTGCATATATCAAGGAACAGCAAGAAGAATGAGGTCACTTAAAAGCTGTCCACACAAGGCTTGTATTAATTGTTTTTTAATATATTTATTTATTAATAATTTCTTAAAAGTCCAAACTGTATTTGTTAAAGTTTGCTAGAGATATTTTTCATAGTTTAGGGTTTATTTTTTAAGCCACATCAACATGAGGAACAGTTTACTGCAGATACAGAACTTTTCTCTTTGCTCTATTTATTTGCCCCATTATCTAGTGATTGGGCCACCATGCTTCAGAATGGGAGAGTTTATAATTTACCAAGCAGTGTGACCAGTGCCGGATTAAGGGAATGGAGGCCCCTGGGCTAAGGGGGCCTCCATTCCCCCGTGAGGCCCCCCCTGTGATCCGAGCTGCCCCCCCCCCGTGATCCGAGCTGCCCCCCCCGTGATCCGAGCTGCCCCCCCCCCGTGATCCGAGCTGCCCCCCCCGTGATCCGAGCTGCCCGCCCCCCGCCCCCCCCCCCCCGGCACTTACCTCCTTCCCCGGCGCGCTGTACGCTCTTTACTGAGGAGATCTCGTGAGAGTGAGACTCACGAGATCTCCTCAGTAACAAGACTACAGCGCGCCGGGGAAGGACCGCAGTGAAAGTGCTCAGCAGCACTTATCGCGCCGGGGGCGCCCCCGCCCTCGACCGACCAATACTGCTGCTGAGCACTTTCAAGGGCCCCCTGGATGCCATAGGCCCCTGGGCTGTAGCCCAGTTAACCCTATGGTTAATCCGGTCCTGAGTGTGACAGTAATATCCCTGCTACGCTGCTTGGTTTTTGCCATAACATATACAATAAAATAATTTTCCCCTCAGCCCTGCTACACTATACAGTCCTTGGCAGTGTGCCACCCATACACAAACCTCCTCTGGCAGCATTGCTGTGTACAGTACTATAGGCTCCACCTGGTGCTGCTGGATATGTTGCTGGGTGTCACTAGACACACCCATGGGTGGAGCTAGACAAGCCCCTTGGACAAAGCAGGACACCTTTCATTCAGCAGCACCTAGGTGTTACTTGCATAATCTCTCTCCTTCCATTTCCTCCATTGTTATCTTTGCTCTCCATCTACTCTGACCACCTCCATCTTTGGCTTTCTGCCCACTGACTCCATTCTTGCTTTTCTCTGCACCTTTCAGTGGCTCTTAACCTGTTAGTTGCGCCCTGACTCTTGGGCACTGGTTTCCAGCTTGTGCCGAATATCCCTCACCCTCACCCTTTCTTTTTAGCTGTGCTTTGAGCTAACTGAGTTATAACGTTACCTGTTTATTGTACCATACTGTTCTACCTTGTACTGTCCCATTGTTTGTACCCTGTACAGCACTGCAGACATTTTGTGGCACCCTATAAATTATTATAATAATAATAATAATAATCTCCCTGAAATGATATGTGAAAACTAGGCGACTATGGCATCATGAAGGTGCTATTTGTGGGAGTTTGCACCAGCGAATGGGAGGAATTAGTGGGGAGGGGTTAGGTGAAAAGTACAAAGGAAGTAGGAAGCGCTAAAATTAAATTTCACTTCGTAGGATGGGCATAAAGTGTACTGTATTTGTAGGGCTGTTCCTTGCTTTGTGGAACGGGGGGTGGGGGGTGAGGAAGTTGACTAAACACAGCCCTTTTCTCCTCCAAATTCTCTGCCACCTCTGAAGGATCTGGTCTCATCCCATTACTTATAATGTGACGCACATTGCACCTTCTAGTTTCACTTGTCTTGGAAACATTTTTTTGAACGCAATCACACGAGTGTTACCTATAATAAAGACTATATATAAGATATATTGTCTTATCACTCTTCTCATTAATTGAAGCCACTAATTTAAACCTAATAGTATTTTAGAAGATAAGCAGAAACGTTGAAATGAATAATGGGGGTGGTTATAAAGTAGCCACACTTGTGCAACCCTCGTGGGCTCCTCACTGTCACTGTACATGTTTACAGAGTCTGTGTAGTGGATGCGGATAAGGACTTGCTCACTTTGCAGATGCACAGATTTTAGTAGTAATATATAGTGGTAACATTGTTCAAAACATGACTGACTGTTTTGGTTAATGAAATAAAACTTTAGTAGTTGCAAAGTTCTGTCTGTCAGCGACATTTTTTTGTATTTTGACGACTCTGTCAGGTATGAGGCATTTGTTTTAGACTCTAGTGATGATTCAGGAGTTTGGGATGTTTTTAAGAATCATTGCCAAGACGGGTGTTGAGATGCTCTCATTAAACAAAGAGTTTAAAATCTTAATGATCTGGGAATCTATGTAAATGATTGTCTCTCGCCATATTCTGCTTAGTTTAACAACCTCCTCAGGCCAATCATGTATGTTTTTTTTCTGTTGTTTTCCTAGTAGAAAGAGTAAGATCACTCCCAAATCTCTGATATTTTCCTTCTTCGTGATGTGTGAATTGAAGAAAATGAGACAGATGGGACTGTGTGATCAGGTTACCTGTCATAGAAACACATCTGCCAATGCAATCCATCCTCCTGCTTCTCACAGCAGCGCCACTGAACCTGAGCCCAGAAGAAGCAATGAGCATGAAAGAGGGAGATGATGGCTGTGGATTCTCATGGGCAGCACAGAGAGGCTTCGCCTTGCAAAAGGTGACATAGCCACAACGGCACAAGCCTTGGTTTTCTCACACACTGGTTTCTAATGTTTGTGTTGTTCATTACAAAACTTATTGAGGGACAATGCAATTGCAGCCAACCCTTCAATTTGAAATACATTTCTCCATCCGGTGTGTGTTTGATTCAAGGCAGTTACGTTTTCACACAGAATATAAAGAATTTAAGAAGTTAGCAACAGTAGGACACGTCTGAATCATAACATTAGAAGACTAGGGAACCTATGGTTCCAGTGTCTGTTTGTTTTGGGGTAAGTAGACCCTTCCTTAGGAGCTTTTAATGTGACTTAAACACAGCACCTACAGCTTAAAACTGTTACACCGCAACTGGGATTTCTTCATTTTTGTCCCCAACCTGACTCTTGCTAGACCCCATTTCATCTGAAAGATTTGGGACCGGACACCTATCATGTTATAGTGATCGTATTTCTGACTGCACTAATTTGCATTGCTCATAATTGGAAATATTCCCATCTATGTATTAGCCAGGCCAGGATCTATGTATTAGCCAGGCCAGGCCAGGATCAGTCCTGTGCCACATGCAATACTTTTTAGCATCCTGTCTAGGCTGTCCATCTTCAGACCTGGCCTGATTCCCCTCACAAAGTCCTCCTTCTATAAAGATATGTTGTACTTCTTTATCTGATTTATGTTTGTATTTAAATTATATACTTCTGCATATAGTATGGTAAATTTTCATTGTACTACTTAGATGTCATTTGCATCTTATCCATGATTGTGCCTTCATTAAATATTATTTAAAAAGTATTTGTTAGACAACACAGAACACACATATTGAAAATAGCATCGACTTAAGAATAATCCTTCATATGTTTATGAAATACTTCTATTTTTGGGGGGAGCGAGAAGGGGGGGGGGTTGTAGATGAAATAATGTTCACACGGATTATATTTTGTGTCTGTAAGTAGTACAGATAGTAACTAGATCACTGGACTGGCCTCTTAGGATCTGTCTTAATTACTGGCAGGAGGTCAAAGCTGTATCTCGCTATCTGTAATTGCTGAGTATTTTCCCTCTGTATAGAAGTGTGGAACCTTTTTCTCATAGCTGTTCACAATAGGGTCCCGTTGCAGCCCCTCCCATCCAGCTAATTAACAGGACACTGAATGCTTGTCCAAGGACAGATCCCAAGCAGATGGCATAGGAGAAGAGGGTATGGAGCTGTCTCCTGACAAGGGGGTTCAGAGAGGGACACCAAACTCTGAGCCCTTTTATGCAAATAAAATACAGCCTTTTTTATGCAAATTCCAATAGTCGAGTATATTCATTCCTTATTCATTTTCTTTTTTAATGCAGCCACATGGTATAACAATCTTCACTGATCCGAAGAGCTTGCAGTTGGTTCATTTTAACAGCTCAGAGTGCTAGTTATTAATTTCTTGGAAATTTAACACTTTTTTAGTGTCAGAGAAAAGCGTTCTGTTCATTTAGAGTAGCCATTGTTTTAAGGCAGGTACTCCAAAGCACATGAATATTTAGGGATTTTCCCATGAGCTGACATTTACGTTTTCAGGAAACGTACTCAAAGCTACAATAAATGTCATGTCCATCTGTATGAAAAAATATTGACAAAGAACATTTAAAAACCATACAGGGTAGGGCGTAATAGTACACAATGAATTATGGTACAATATGCTACATAAAGCCTGTCTTATCAGTGAATTTCTTTTGTTCAACAAACTCTTGATGGTTTATTTATCAAACTTCAATTTTGTCAAATTGCAGCTTTTTGTGCCCATGTTTAAAACTACAATTTAATTAAAGGCAAAACCGTCCAGAGAGCCTACCATTTTAGAACTGGCTTGCAAAATTGAGGAGAATCGTCGATTTGCCGAAATCGGAGTTTGATCAATAAACCCTTTAGAGTTTATTTTACGGTAGTTAACAACAGCCGTGTTTGTGACAATTTATTTTAAAGTTGTGGGTCTTGCGAGATGCTGTTTTTGGATGTGCAGTGAAAATATGGCTGGACAGTGGACGGTTATGATGTTTTGTAGGCATAACTAGCAAGGTCTCTGATACAAGTGCTCAAACCCAATATTGCAGTATTATATTAAGGTTATGTAACTCAAAGCAGAGAGGACCAAGTAAGCTTGAGGGCCTTTCCTTACTTTGCGAGGGGTTTCAATTAACTCTTTTTTCGAAGTAAAGTAAACTTTCATAAACAATAGTAATATGCAAGGAAGCTTCAATACAATGGTAATGTCAACCTGCCAAGGTGACCCCTTTAACCCGATAAAACAACCTTCACATTAATTAATCCCTTCAGCCCATGATTTTGGCCTAGTTAATGAGTGGGAAGTTTGGGAGTAGAGCATTTTGTACCTGGTATAAGGAGTCATGTAGGAGGGCTAGGCAGTATTACCACTGCATTGAATGCACATGTATTGTTTACATACAGAGGGATCATAAACCTGTAACACTATCAACGGTCAAGGGCAAAATGTTAACGGCCCACATATAAGTGATTCTGTAATTTGCGAAATGAGATGCACATATTTTCAGTGTGCTTCTCTGACCCCTCGTAATCTATCTGGGTGGGTGCCACTGAAGTTGGGCACTACTGTTGTGCAATGCTGTGCGGCGGGCGCCCTCCACCCCCCCCCCCACACTCTCACCCCCCCACTGCCTGTTGGGTGAGACGTCATCAACATATCCTGACAGTGGACAGTGAGGAGCCCAGCAGAGAGGAGCAGCTGCCTGAAGAAAACAGCAGTTATGTAAAGAATGGTGTGATGCAAGGGGTAGCAGTGTGATGCGTGGGGTAGCAGTGTGGGGAAGGGGGAGCAGTGTGATGAAGAAGGAGTAGTGTGATGCAGGGGGTAGCAGTGTGATGTAGAGGGAATAGTGTGAGGAAGGGGGAGCAGTGTAATGCAGGGGGTAGCAGTGTGAGAAAGGGGGGAGCAGTGTGAGGAAGGGGGGAGCAGTGTGAGGAAGGGGGAGCAGTGTGAGGAAGGGGGAGCAGTGTGATGAAGGGGGAGTAGTGTGATGCAGTGGGGAGCAGTGTGATGCAGGGGGGAGCAGTGTGATGTAGAGGGAATAGTGTAAGGAAGGGGGAGCAGTGTAATGCAGGGGGTAGCAGTGTGAGGAAGGGGGGAGCAGTATGAGGAAGGGGGGAGCAGTGTGAGGAAGGGGGAGCAGTGTGATGGAGGGGGAGTAGTGTGAGGAAGGGGGAGCAGTGTGATGCAGTGGGGAGCAGTGTGATGCAGGGGGGAGCAGTGTGAGGAAGGGGGTAGCAGTGTGATGCAGGGGGGAGCAGTGTGATGGAAGGGGGTAGCAGTGTGATGCAGGGGGGAGCAGTGTGAGGAAGGGGGAGCAGTGTGATGCAGGGGGGAGCAGTGTGATGCAGGGGGGAGCGTTTGTGAGGAAGGGGGAGCAGTGTGATGCAGGGGGGAGCAGTGTGAGGAAGGGGGAGCAGTGTGATGAAGAGGGAGTAGTGTGAGGAAGGGGGAGCAGTGTGATGCAGGGGGGAGCAGTGTGAGGAAGGGGGTAGCAGTGTGATGCAGGGGGGAGCAGTGTGAGGAAAGGGAAACTGTGATGAAGGACAAACTGTGTGAGGAAGTGACATGTTAGGGCCTTCTATTCGGATTACTTGTCATTTCCATTTGAACCAATAAAGGAAAGAAGAAGCCCATTGCTTTTACCAGGTGCATAATACATAGGCAATTATTCAAAACATCACAAAAAAATGTTTTGCTCAGAAATCTAGCACTTGGATACCTCCCCTCTAGAAATGCTGTGTTTGCCCCTGGACAGCAGTGAAGTCTGGACAGCGTTTTGCTGCATCTGGGCTGCTGGAGGAGGTGAGGCTTATCATTTTATATATACAAAAGTCAAGTGAGTGAGGGTCTGGGAAGTGGGTATTTGGTGTGGGGCAGTAGTTTGAAACTTTGCCTAGAAAGCCGAGAAACCTTATACTTATTGCCCACGCACAATGTACTCCTAAGAGGTCCTGGTGTCAGGATAAAGACTATTTCCTACACTAGTTTCCTAAGATGAAATAAACCAATTTATTCTTTATGTTTGCTAGTAGCATCCTGAAATCTGCACAAGTCCTATTTGGATTGGTGAATGAGAAAATCCTTCCAAACCCAAAGTTGTTTGTCTGTGAGCTTTCATATATATATATATATATATATATATATAGCCCGAGGTCTCTTCCTTTGCATCTGTGCAGCTTCAGTGTCTTTCTGCAACGTTAAGTGGGTGTATTGACAGATTCTATCTATTGATAGCATCCATTTACCCGCTCTGTTTATTTCTGGTGTCACACCAAGTATCAGTTTGCTTGGACAATCTATGCACAGTCTTTCTCTCTGGCTTTCTTCTTGTTATCATTTGATTTGCTATTAACTCTTTAAATTGTGCCAGTAAGTATTTAAAGAGTGGTTATTTCTAAGGATAGCATCAACTCATATTTTAACCCCTTTTTTTCTAATTCCTCATAACTTTTTGTTTAATCTAGAGACATAGGGCCTCATTCAGCATTAAAAGATAATCCAAGTAAAGGGTGCAAATTTGCACCTGGGCAAACCATGTTTCTATGCAAACTGAGGGGGTTTTCTTTGTTTATTTTTTTTTGCATGCAGGGAAATTACTGCCTGTCTTTGCTTGTAGCATATATATACTGAGCAGCTTTATTTAAAAACTGTGATGTGGAACTGAGTTAGTACATGTCTCCATTTTTAAATCCACCCCCCTCCTCTGTAGTATATCATGGTTTTGCCAAGGTGTAATATCTAGCAGAATATTCTCAAAATGAGCCCCACTGTATTTTTGTGAAATAACACATACTTGCCAACTCTACTGGAATGTATGGGAGACTCCCGGACTCCCGAGAGAGCAGACAATTCTCTTGCATTCTGCCCACTTCCTAGTGAAGTGGGAAGAATGGGAGCTGTAATGACGAGATACACAGTGAATCAGTGCATTTTGGGTCCGCCCCCGAAGACAAAATTACATTTTTGTCGTGGGGGCAGGGCCAAAATGACGCAATTTCTTAAAATAAGAAAAAATTGGGCAGTTATTATGATAGGGGAGGAGAGGGGAGCATTTACTTTGATGAGATGGGGAGGGAACATGTACTAAGATGGGATGGTGGGAGGAGAGGGGAACATTTACTGTGATTGGGGGGGAGGGGAACATTTACTGTGATTGGGGGGGGGAGGGGAACATTTACTGTGATTGGGGAGGAGAGGGGAACATTTACCGTGATGGGATTGATGGAAAAGGGGAACATTTACCGTGATGTGAGGATGTGGGGCAGAGCATTTACTGTGATGAGGGATTGGAGGGATGCATGTACTGTGATGAGGGGGAATGTACTGTGATGAGGAAGTGGGGGGGAGGCATGTACTGTGATGAGGGGGAATGTGCTGTGATGAGGGAGAGGGGAATGTAGGGTGAAGAGGGGTCTGCTAGATCAATTTGTACTAGGCCCCATGGTTTCTGATGGCAGCCCTGGGCCCGATATTGCATTTGTGTGTACACTCTAACGATGAACGATTATTGTTACAAAGCACATTGCATCGTTTTATATGATTTTGAGACCGGACTAAGGGGCACATTTATCAATCATCGGCAAAAATGAGAAATAGTTATCAATCCTTATTGCATGGATTAGGATTGAACTATTTCTCAAATTTATGAACAATGGATCACAGAAACAGCAGTTCCGAAAAACTGCTGTTTCTGTGATAAAAAAAAATCATACTTACCCCCCTCTTCGGAAGCGCTATCTCAGGATCTCCTCCAGGTCCTCTTCATCCTTCAATTGCGCATGTGCATTTCGAAGAACTGCACATACGCACAAAGATCCCTGCTCTATCTCTGCAACTATCATTGCAGAGAGAGAGAGAGCTGTGAGTGACAGGGAGGGATCATGTGATCCCTCCACACATGCGCTGTCCAGCTCTGCTCTTCGGAGCAGAGCTGACAGCATTGGATTTTTTTGAATTATGATAATGTACGCCAGCTTCAGCTTAGGGACCTTAATTTCCCGGTAAAAGCACTATCGTGCTTTCTTAAATATGCCCCTAAAACTCTTATTTAACGATGAAACAATGTCGTTCCAGTCCTGCAGTGTGTATGCACTCATAACTGGCAATGTCCATAGGTATCTATGGAGTGTGCAGAGTCACAATCTTTTCAGCCGATGGTTATGACACAATGAAGAGCACAGATCTGAGGGTAAATCTTGTAAAACATGTTTAGTGTGTACAAATGAATCAGTATGCTGATTGGGATTTTTTTATTTTAACTGTTGGTAAAATTGTTAAGGATATTGCATCGGGGGAAATTTGGTATAATGTGTACCCAGCCTAAAAGCCTACCTTCAGGTCAAGCGCTGTATTAGCTCTGACCAAACCACCGTGCAAACATCTAGCATATCTCTAACTAGGACCATTTCTGTCTAAATTCTTGGTCAGCATTAATTCCTAAGTTCTGTTCCAGCTCTGTCATCCTTATTCTTGCCCAGTGTGTGTATGTATGTATGTATGTATGTATGTATGAGTCCCCACATAGCCATACATTAATGGGCCCATGATCTGGAAAAGTCAACACCCATCTATACTTCAGCAGCTCATCTAACTGTGAAACTACTGTTTCTGCTTCTAATGAATATGCACCAACGTGGTGCCCCTCTGCTCATGAATCCTGCTCTCAGCATCTACTACAGTGGATATTGTGCAGTGGTATTCCTCTTTCCCTCCTGTCATCCTCTCTTTATCATATATTGTTGTTATTATTATTACCATTGGCACCATTCCTAAAGAAGTTTTGTAGCCCTTTACTCAGTATATTTCCCCTATGACTTGCTACTCGATATGAGGCCAACTTAATAGCCATGTAAATCTGAAATACTCTAAACACCATCCTTGAAGGTTTTCTACTTCTAATTAAGCTCTTACCTATCAAGGACATTTAGATAATGACCTCTAACTGGGGGCATGGAATCATCCTCCTTCACTGACCTGCATTCCACCCATGTGTCCTAGTATCTACAATAGCCTGATCCAATTTATAAAAGAAGGTCTGAATTAATACCACACTCATGAGGTTGTTAACTCCCAGAGGTGAGTAGACATCTGTAATGGACCATATCTGCTTGTGGAGCTAAGCTGTGGAATTTTGTAATGTGAAATCTGGACACTGCATCTGCTATCTCATTAATGGTACCAGGAATGTGCCTTTCTCAACCATATATTCTGCTTTGGGTACTACAGCACTAAAGCCACCACTGGAGGTGATTTATCTGAAAGAGCATTGAAGACATCAACCATGGCCTCAATATTTAGACTGAAATATCACCTGTCTATCCCTTAGCTTCTGTCCCCACAGCTCCACTGCTACTAACACTGGAAATAGTTCTAGCAGTGCAATATTGCGTGTTAAGTTCACATGTTCCCACTCTAATGACCACCCCCAAATCCTATACTCAATCATCTATAAACAGTGTACCTTAAAATGTCATACCCATCCCTTACTATTCAATGCATAGCTTTTGTAGTCTTCAAAGGCATATAGCCATACCTCCCTATCCTGTTAGCCTTATCCTAACCACCTTGCTAGTTGCCTCCAAGATCCATCTATAGAACATCCACACCATGGGCATTATCCTGTCTGCAAAAGCCAGGTGACCTAACTTAGACTGTAATTACTCTAATGTGGCCTTCTTACATGCCAGCATGGATTGGATAAGGCCTTTCAGTTCCACTAGCTTCTTTTCCAGTAAGTGAAATAGCTGCTGAACTATGTAAATTTCTATGCTGAAAACTTTAGCACAGTTATTTTATCTACCAACTTCTTCAGTGCTGGTGGAACACCGAATGGCAATTATCTGAAATTATACCAATGTGTTACTGCAAAGTAATGACCCATCCAGTTCAGCGAATATAAATTCATCCAAGTAGTGACACACATTTTTGCTACCTGATTTGGTTTTCACCACCCATTATAAGAAAGAAACTAAAAGCTTCAAATATTATTATTATTATTATCTTTTATTTGTTAGGCGCCACAAGGTATCCGTAGCGCCGTACAGAGTACAAACAGTGGACTATACAGGGTGAAACAGTACAGAACAATAAACAAAAATACCAATACTTCAAAAGCTCCACACAGGGTAATACAATAAGCACGGAGTAGAAGAACATGTGAGGAGACAGGAGGGAAGACGGCCCTGCTCATGTGAGCTTACATCCTAAGGGAGGTTGGACAGAACAGGCACAAGGGGAGCCAAAAGAGAGACGGGAGAGCGAGTGGAGGAGGAGAGGTGGTTAAGTGGATGGTTGGTAGGCTTTACGGAAGAGGTGAGTTTTCAGTGCACGTTTGAAGGAGCACAGAATAGGAGAGAGATGGATGGAACGAGGGAGGTCATTCCAGTGAAGGGGGGCTGGCCGGGAAAAGTCCTGGATTCTGGAGTGGGAAGAGGTGATGAGAGTGGAGGAGAGGCGGCGATCATTGGCTGAGCGCAGGGAGCGGGCAGGAGTGTGAATGGAGAGGAGGTTAGAGATGTAGGGGGCGGTAGAGTAGGAGAGAGCCTTGTAAGTGGTGGTGAGGAGCTTGAAGAGGATTCTATAGGGGAAGGAAAGCCAGTGTAAGGAGAGGCATAGTGGGGAGGCCGAGGAGGAGCGGCGTGAGAGGAAGATGAGTCTAGCGGCCGCATTGAGTATAGAGCGGAGGGGGGAGAGACGGGAGTGGGAGAGGCCAGTGAGGAGGAGGTTACAATATTCGAGGCGGGAGATGATGAGTGCGTGGATGATAGTCTGTGAGAGAAAGGGACGGATGCGGGCGATGTTGCGTAGTTGGAAGCGACAGGTTTGGGCAAGGGAATGGATGTGGGGAGCAAAAGAGAAAGAGGAGTCGAGGGTGACACCCAGGTAGCGGAGTTGGGTGACAGAGAAGATGGTGGTATTATTGACGACAATAGAGAGGTCATGGTGGGATGGGAGTCTGGGTGGAGGAAAGACAATAAGTTACGTTTTAGAGATATTAATTTTGAGAAAGTGAGCAGACATCCAGGAGGAGATGGCGGAGACACAGTCAGATACACGAGAGAGGAGGGTGGAAGAAAGATCAGGAGAAGAGATGTAGAGCTGAATGTCATCAGCATAAAGGTGATACTGAAGACAGAAGGAGGAGATAAGAGCACCAAGGGAGGAGGTATAGAGCGAGAAGAGTAACGGGCCGAGAACAGAGCCTTGCGGGACTCCTACAGGCAGAGGGTAGGGGGAGGAGGAAGAACCAGACGTGGATACAGAGAAGGAGCGGTTGGCGAGTTATGAGGTGAACCAGGCATGGCCAGAACCAGAGAGACCGAGAGAGAGAAGAGTTTGCAGCAGGAGGGGGTGGTCCACGGTGTCGAAGGCTGCGGAGAGGTCAAGGAGGATGAGTAGGGAGAAGTGACCCTTGGACTTAGCCAATAGGAGGTCATTAGTAACCTTGGCCAGGGCAGTTTCGGTGGAGTGTTGGGGACGGTAGCCGGATTGGAGAGGGTCGAGGAGGGAATGGTCAGAGAGGTGTTTGGCGAGGCAGCTGCAGACAATCCGCTCAAGTAATTTGGAGGCATAGGGTAGTAGTGAGATAGGGCGATTATTAGCAAGAGAGGAGGGGTCCAGATTGGGTTTTTTGAGGATAGGAGAGATAAGAGCGTGTTTAAAAGAGGAGGGGACAACACCAGAGGAGAGTGATAAGTTGAAAAGGTGTGCGAGATAAGAACAGGCAGTGGGGGAGAGAGAGCGAAGGAGGTGAGAGGGGATGGGGTCGAGAGGACAGGTAGAAGGTGGGGAGGAACCAATAAGGGAGCGGACTTCTTCGCCTGTTGTGGGGCAAAATGAGCACCAAAGTTGGTTGTTGGAGGGAGGAGAAGCAATAAGGGTGGCTGGAGAAGGGGAAGAGGAGATGTTCAGTCTGATGGCCTCAATTTTGGAAGAGAAAAAGGTGGCGAAGTTAGAAGCGGAGAGGGAAGGATAGCTTGCAAAATAGCTTGCAAAATATCACATAGTCTGTGGGAAGGCACCTACCAATGAAATAGCGTCCCTCGAACCTGCAACCAGTGCCACATTTTATGATTTTCTGCACCGCAGTGACAAAAGAGGTGTAAACAATCCTGCAGGACTCACGATCTGTGACATGGATGGCTGCAGTAGGAGAGGTGGAGAATCATCTGAAACGCCCCAGCTCCTTTTTTGCCACCACATCCAGTGTCAGGGCTCTCAACCCCTGTATCGGTGAACTGCTAAAAGATCCTTTCATCCATTCTAATATCACCTCTTTAGCCAATTTCTCTTGCATCACTTCTTTGTGCTCTAACACTGAACACAAGTTTCTTTTTTTCACAGGGGCCCCCAACTGGAATCCTACAGCCTTGCACAAATCCTTTTTTGAGATGCTGTGCCACTCCTGCATTGCAATAACACTCAAGCCATAACACCAACCTTCAGGGCCATCTTAACAACATTATGGGCCCCAGGCAAAGCAGTGCACCGGGGCCCCTAGATATAGATAGATAGAGATAGATAGATGTACTTGCTCAGTGACCCTTGTAGGTTTTTTTTGCAGGTTTTTTTCTTTTGCAGGATTATTTATTCTCATTAAGAGCCGTGCCTATGGGGCTCCCTTGCCCGTGGGGCCCCCGGGCAGCTGCCCATTGTGCCCAATGGAAAAGATGGCCCTGACAACCTTTCCAGCTGTTAACATTTCTGGCCTGTCCCTTTCTATCCCTTTCCAACCTGCCCTATTTTTCCTAAAACATCTATTGGCTAGATGACCGCCCCCCCATCACAGGCTGAGAACTCATGCTGAAAACTCAGTCCAGCTCCTCTCTTGCACGTATCTTTATTAAATGCACAGCAGATGCCTTTCTCTGCAGCTTATGGCTTGGTGCTTTAAAAACCCAGGTCATTGCCCAAAAGAGGGGTGAGTGGTTACCCAACGGAGCCACAGTTCCATGTCTTTACAACCCTACAGCATTGTTGGATGTATAGACTTTCTTGCTGGAAAGCCTAATCGTAACACCAGGCAAACCCCGGAAAATTCTTACAGACCTCAGAAGTAGTGTGTAGATATTTAAACAGGAATAAGCATTCTTGTTTGGCTTTCTCCCTAATAATACTACCCATTGTCTTAAATGCAGGTAGCCCATTGACAAAAGTTTTAGGAACTTGATTCCTAGCCTATTCCTCCCCTCTGTGTTCTCTCCTCTTATTGGATTTTGGGACTAAATCTCTGAATAAGCATAGTAATATAACAATGTGTACATATTCACTTCTCCATATTTTTTTTTTATGATCGCACACTATTTCTCCCAGTATTCCAGAAGAGAAATTCACAATCAAAATTGTGAAGCTCTCAAAGGTCAATTGCAATGGTCAGCTTTAAATCTTGCGACAACATTCTCTAGTAAGTAAACTAAATTCTGCCAGCAATACTGCAACATCAATTATTAAAATACGTTTTCCCCATCTCTACATATTGATCAAGTATCTATGTGCCTTTAACAACCACTTTTTCATGGAACAATTACAACTGTTCTGACTAGATGCTATCCATTATTTTCTTTTGGGGAATCCTCTTCCTCATTGTAGGAGGAAAGAAATGTCAGTGGGGAAACTTTCAAGCAAGAATGTAAAATAATTTCTATTCTTGTGTTGGGGAGGGGGGGGGGTAGTCAGGGTAGGCAACCTGCAAATTCTATAACTACCTTAAGTTGGTTCTCACTATCAACGTTTAATCATAAACAATGAAGCACCTATCAGTGGCGGAACTACAGCGTTTGACAGGTGTGCTATGGCTACCAGAACTGGCAATGAGTGGGGAACATAAGTAGTTTCTCTACCGCCTGCTCCAACTATCATGTCGGCACAAGCAGGGGCCTCGAGAGGGGGGGAGCGGGTATAGATTACTGGGCATGCCTGTGGGGCGCGGCCTTCACCTGAAGCAGCCAGGTATTTATTTTATTTTTGGGGGTTATGGTTAGATGAGGGAGCAGTCAGCTGCCCCCAGTACCCGGACAGCCTGCAGAGTGTAAACTGAAGAGTTCTGAGATCTCACAAGACTAAGAGCTTCCCTGCCCACTCTTCAGGATGTTTCCACTCTGCACCAATGCAGTATAGGTAAGTATGCTGGGCTGGGGGAAGGGATATAATGTTTCTGGGGGGTGGCATGATGTGTTTGGGGCGTGACGTGATAAATGTATAAATAATATACTGCGTGATCTGTGTTATGAACTTTATTCACTTATTGCTCGGTTTACCATATTTCATGTAGCTATACATTTTCCAAACAGGTCCCAACATTCCAGGATGCATATAAGAATCCAGTACCAGGTTGCGAAAGCTGCAATAACAGGTAGGTGATAGCAACACATTTTTAAGTCTCATGTTACCCATGCCCAAAACCCTGTGACCATGCAACATTTGGTTCACAGTCCTTTCCCTGCTCACTTGTGGAGGGGAGAGGGCAAAAACTTACTGTTCTGTGGCCCCAAATTCCTCTTGGTGGCTCTAGGCACAAACACTATTAAGTTGAAACTGGACTTCACTGTGCAGGTTCATTGATCATGCTCAGAGAGCAGGGGCTGCCGGAGTACGGGCTGCATCACCAAGCACCCCCCTCCAAATTTTGCTATGGAGCCTGGCACTGTAGTGTTCTGCCCATGGTCACTGTCATAGTTAAAACAAACTCCCAGGCTGGTCAGAGCATGCTTCAGATTTCTTAGATAGAATAACCATTCAGCAGGGACCTCGGGGAGCTCATTTTAGGAATGAAGCTGTAAATAATCTGTCAATATATATACGATAGTACTGGCCAACCCATCATAAACATGAGGGTAAATCTGACATTTCTGATTAGTTGAAGGGGTTAGGAAAGGGTACGAGTGTGAGGACAGCTTTTTTGTTTTTTATTACTACATCAGATTAAGACAGAAGACTGAGGATGCGTGGATAAGGAGTGGTGTGTATTTTATTCAATTAATGGTCTGTTTTTTTGTTTTATTGTTTTAAAAATGTGTGTGGGTTTTTCATTTTTGCCCTTTTTGGTATATTGGACCCCTTGACTATTATATTTGTACAGGAGGGTTGGAAAAGTTACTGTCTCTAGGTTAAACATGATTCATTACCCAGACCGCCACCACCACCTCCCAGGTGGGGGGCTTGAAGAGTCCCAATGCTTCTCTGCTTATAGCTGGTAGCCTCTACCAGGGAACATCCTGCTTATAGTGTCCCTGTTACTTTGAAAATTTACTGGAGTTTTGTAGTATTTACAGCAGTCATCATGCTGTCCCTTCTTAAAAAGTATTTATTGTAACAAATAAAATGTCAGCAAACTACCCGTCCCCCAAATTCACTCTGCTTTACACATGAGTACACAGAGTATTGTATTTCTCTTGTTATCAATAGAAACTCTCTTATACTTTTTAAATAGCATTGAAGGGATAGTCATTTTTCTGCCAGTTAGGGTCCTGGAGTAAGACCTTTGGAAGTACAAGGGAACCACTAATACAGAATCTGGTGGTCATAGATTGATGAAATATCATATGCATATACTTAGAATATGTATACTGAACATAATTTTTCCAGCAGGCAAATTAAAGTGCTACTATTAATCTGCCTACTTCAGAGAGAGACCTGTAAAGTTATACATCTCTCTTGTGCTGTAGGGGTTAACTGCTAGGGATGTATCTGAAGTCTGAAGGGACTGACAATTTCACCTGGTTTATAACATCCTCTATCATTTTCTGCTTTTAGCTCCATCTCTGTTGAAACGAGCAATGCTGCCCTAACATTGCAGGCACTTAATGATAAGTGTTTGGATCAGCTGCAAGGCAGGGAAAGGCTGTAGTTTTAGAGATGTAGTGCTCAGTTTTATAGACCCTTTTAATATCCAGCTTCTCCTGTATTTAAATGTTCGCATGAAAAAGGAAAGTTATCTTGGGTGCTCTCCCCAGCCCCCGAAGTTATCATACATTGATGTTATGTGAATTTTTTTTTTCCCATATTAACTGAGCTATTTGTTTTATATGTTGCATTAGATAACCTGTACAATAGATATTCTGTGCTGCTCCCCAAATGTTTACATTTAAACTACAGGATGTGCAAATAGTTTTTTTGGGGGAAAGAATGTCTGTTTTTGTCTCCATTAATGTTATCTCTTTGTGAAAATGGTGACTCAGAAATTCATGCATTTTTGTGTTTTTTCATTTTAATAAGAAGTTCTTGCGTTAACAGTAACGGGAAGGGCCGGACTTACTACCTAGGCAAACACGGCACATACCTAAGGCAACATTGCTCTTTGGAGTGTATAAAATTGCTTTGTCATTTTTATTTACTCTTTTCCTTTTCATGTTTTTGCTACATGGTTTTTAAAAATCGCCTATTATTGCAGGTAAAAATAATAGATATGGCGGGTGTTGTATAGGGTAGCATGAACTTTTCGAGTGAAGCATTAATACTTTCAGTTGTATTCACACATAATGCCTAGGACAACTTTATTCCTAAGTTTGGTGCACATTTTGCACAAAGTATCAGACCTTTTTAGTGCAATGGAGTAATTTTCAAAATAAAATTAATGGAAAGAAACGCCTGCATAAATCAACTTAAAAACCGTACAAGCTCATGGTTTCATTAACTAGCTAGATGATTTGAAATGGCATGAACTTTAAAGTTCTCAAACAAGAAAAGAAATATCAATTTGCTGCAATAGTTTCTTTTCTATGTGTATCCTAGCAATGTGTTACATGCCCTGCTGCACTCCACTACAACTGCATCCTTTTAGAATATATTAAACACTGCTCTGGATATTGTTTCACAGCCGAGATGATGACATTGCTTTATCAGTGCAACATCTGCTTTCTAAACCCCCCTGTTTTAGGGGAGTTTTTATCCCCCCCACATTTTCAACACAGGCAGCAGAAAGTCCAAACATGATCCGAAAAGGCAATGTTGTCACAAAGCTATTTTTAATACCTGCTTGTTCCTGATCTGCAAGTGAATTGTGCTTAGCTTGCCACGCGTCCTATCAGCCTGTGGAACGACAAAGAGAAGACTTGCTGAATAATTCATGGGAGGCAATTTTCTTGTAGTCACTGACTCATCAATCACAGCTGTCTAACAAGACAAGTGTGCACCTACAAAATAGGGTTTATTCACAGGCGGTGGGGTCTTTCTGCAAGGCCAATAAAAAGATTAATATGTATTTTTACATAGTGTCTTGTAGCCTGCTTAGATTCATAGAGCTATCTCTTAACCTTTAGGGAGTAGGGACTAATTTATATGTTTCCTTTTTCATTTAGGTGGAGTGGTTACTAAATGAATTGTTTAGTTTACAAAAAGCGAGCTAAATTCAAGAAAGTCAAACAGGTTTGACCATGGTGGAGCTGGTTCGCACAGTAGTGTTGCAGTTCACATAAAAAAAAAGTTATAGTAATTTTATTTAACTCATGTTTAAAAATACAAATATCTAAAAACACTCATTTTAACACAATTGGCAAACTTGATCTGCAAGATTCAAACTCTAACGTTGAATTCAGCAGTGAACTGCAATCGAACTTTGAATGGTTTGAAAGTTTTCATGCATCTCCAGTGGAGAGATCAAATAGTTGCGTTTTGAAGGTTAACCTAAAAGTGCACATGTCTAAATCTACCCTGCAGTCTGGATCATTTAGAAACTTTTATTTTAAATGTTTCTCACTTTGATCTTCCGAGATCCTTCACAGAAACAGGACAGATGTATATAAGGAAGAAAAAAATATGTTTGTTACAAATCTGTTATTACAGTATTTGTATTTTATTCAATGCATGCTTGTTTCTCTAGTGACTTATTTTATTTATTTCCATGGATTTTGTTTTTGTCATTTTTAGCATAGGGATAAAAATTATTTTACGTATATCCCACAATTCCACTTCCTGTTTTGTGTAGTTGTGGTTGTAAATCTATAATCCTAATTTAACTTTTATTTAGTTATTTGCAGATATCCATCTTTTTAGCTGTGCTGAATCCAGTCCTAAAAAAATGTGTTTGAAAATGCATAAAAATAAGGCTTTTACTATTCCTGTATCCCTTTGGTCTCAGAGAAAAACAACAACAAAAAATTTACAATGTAGACATATGTCCACAATGTGTAAATACCCTCATAAAAAGAAACCAGTGTTAACAATAGATTAGTAAACTGAAACAAGTTAAAGTACTATTAATGAATCTCGTAACATCTGGTTTTCTAACAATCTTCATTCACAATGATAGCCTTAAGGTTACACTTACTTTAATTTCAAGGTTAATAAAGTTTTAAGCACTTTAAAAAAAACAACCAAACACTTTTACTGCACCCAGAACCATGAAAAATGATGCTGACATAATGTTTGATACTGGAGTTCAGCATTTTAAAAGAAAAACGTACGGGTACATTTAGACGCAATTGTTATGTATAGTTCTGTGCTGATTCCAAGAAGCGTGTTGGTGGGGAAAATATGAAAAAATGAGCAGTATAAATATTTGAACATTTCCGCAGGCAGGAACCCCAGTAACTAAAGGATTTCTCCAAAAGGGACGTGAGATACATAACGTGATTGTATGCATTTACCCACATAATTGAAATAATGGGTCATGATTGCTTGGAGCTAATAGCCCTGAGTTACTGGTCTTTTTGTTTAATCCAGTCATCAGCTGTCAGTAGACGCACAGGAAAATTTACCAAGGAGACGCTTTGCATCCTTCTAAATCTGTAATTTATTATTTTTTTTATTTTTTTTGTTATCTGCTGCTCTCCCTCCTCTTGCCGTGGCTGATATAAACTGTATATAAATCTCCCAAGAGCATGAAAGATGGAGAAAAAAAACAGCTTGTATGTATGATCATTCCTGATTTTTAAGTCTCTCAGCAAAACCAATCATATTATTTCTTTTGTTTTTCTTTTTTTCATGGCAAGGTTGTAAAGCCAATCCCCTCTCCCTGGAAATGTATTCTGAGGTAAAGGCTATGGTTCAAATGGAAAACACACAGTAGACACTATGCAGTGTGGTCACATTGTTACTGTACTACATTATTTTTCTTCTGGAAAAAATGAGAGGATGATGTGGTGGCGCTGACAAGGACACCATGCAGAAACTGATGAATGTTGCTTTAACATGCTAAAATTAAACTAGCTGCAGAAATTAAACTGATTTGAGAAAAATACTTGATTTACTTGTACTTGAATACATTTGTGTTGTTGTAACATGTTGGATTAACAACTTCTGTTTGAATACGGTTGTCCTCATGTTAAAGAGTCCCAGCCTGCAAACAATGGAGGCAGACATTTTGTTTGAATAAATATTAACAAGAATGCAGCCTATTAATTCATGAGGAAACTGTTACATCACTGAGGCACTTCATGACTTGTAGTCATGAGCCCAGACTAATATTCATGAGGTATTTGGTTCCTTGTGAATTGATTGGTTACATTCTGATGAATACTGGTTTAGCCTACCTAAAGGCTGCCTACACTGTGAACAGTCAACAGCATTATTTTAAAGTGGGGTGTGCCTCTTGTTAAGGATGCGTGCAATGGCTTGGTGATCTTTCTATAGTCTTTGATTTACTTGTAGTCAATCCTTTGTTTACAAAAACATTTCTAGAGAGAAAGCATAAACTGCATCTATGGAACAAACTATTCTGCTGACTGAGATAGCAAATGAAATGGTTCATCCAATCAGGTGCAGATACTTACATTCAAACTCCTCCCTGCTATTAGACCTGATAATACATTGCTTGCAATAGATTAATAGATCACTCCCACCAGAGCCTGCAGTCAACCTACTAATATGACTGGAAATCTCCTTCATTGTTTTGAAGGACCACTCAATCAAATATATAATCTTCCTTATATAAAAGTTATTTTCCTGTAACCTTATTTACTATTGGAACACAAATGCTCTGCATAGTTGAAATTTGGTAAAAACTTATTTTAAGTGTAATTATCTAATAATTTTTGTGAACTATTTGATAAACTATATTCCATACAAGTGAAAAATAACATGTGTCATAGATTTACCTTATAAATAACAATTTATTTAGCTTAAAGAACAGAGTTTTTTTAAATATTTTTGATCAAATTTTTTTTTATAATTTAGATAAACCTAAAACTGACTACCCAATATAGTTGAAAAAATCGTGGGAGATCCACTATTAGCTCTATTTTTCAATAGCTATGAAAAATAGATTTTCATAATTAATTTTATTATGGGTAATCTGTAGGTTTCAAATGAATTTTAAGGTGCAAAAGATTTCACTCACTGTGAAAATATACATTTTCGGTCAATGCCTTTTACTGATAACATGCAGGGCTTTGGCTCATCTCTTATTTTAGATATTTACTCTCTCTCTCTGTTTCTCTCTCTCTCATTAAAAAGTAAAATTAAGACATACTGTATCACATCTCTGATCTTCCTGACTGTGGAACTGGCCTCAGCCATTTTTATTCATTAAGAAAACACAAGAAACCTCCAAAATGCACCTTGCCCTCCGACTCTAACTAAACACTGGTCACTCCTGACTAACAAACTAAGATAAACCACAAAGAAGTTTCAGCACAGTAATTTACATGCAGAAATCAGGCTTTCTCTCACAGAGACTCTGCAGCCCCTATATCCAGGCAGTCAGAGACTGACTAAGCTACCTTGCAGCCATTTACCAGGACCACTCAAGTGCAACTCCTGATTACCAGCAGAATTGGAAGATCCAGTTTATGGACCTAATGGATGGAGCCTGCCTTCACTTTTCATCCATAACTCTGGTTTTTCAACAGGTCTATAGCCCTCCAGCAGTTTACACACAATAACATTTTTCTGGGGTATTCAAGCAAGTAGGTTAGGAATCTAGGTGAAATATACCTGCCCTAAAACAATAATCCAGTGACTTTGTCACTATATATATATATATATATATATATATATATATATATATATATGCAATGAATTTCCACATTTACGAAATGCGTAGGGTGAGGCCTGACGTTTAGAGCACATTTGAAGATGCACATTTTGGGTAACGGTTAAAACAAGATTACATCTCTGTTCCTTCTTATTGGACGTGATCTGATGTATTCTTGTGGGCTAAAACAGGTTGGTGTAGATTTAATGAAGAAGTGTTTTTTTATAAAGTAATACTTTTGCACTATGCATGGCCACCTTTTTCTTTTCTGTTTTTTAACCTGAAGAAAGATCAGGTGATTTTAAGGGAAAGCTGCAGATCTGTAATGGGGCCAAGAGGACAACGGCAACATACAACGTAAACCCCTTCCTGACACCCCTGGTACTCATCCGATCCTGAGGGATGACTGTGAGACACACTTTACTCTTCTCAAGAGCAATCTGGGACCCACGCCTCACGTTTGATCCTCCTAACACATCCGCCTTTAATGGGGCTTGACCTTTGGTTCCTACAGGGGAAGATACTAAAGAGAGAAACAGGTTATATACAAAACAACAACATGTAGTTCATGGTATTACCTGCTAGTGACCCCTTCACAAATGGTCACCTTTTTCTGCTCTGAAGAACAGACCAATCCAGCTACTTACTTGCCTTGAGCCATCAGTATCCGCCGGCACATAGATACACGGCAGGCCTCTGCCTGTTGCCTTGAACCCCGGCCTCTAAGCCTGTCACTTGGGAACTCAGGAACACAGAGGGCTCTGGTGCCTGTCTGTTTTTAGAGGCCTTATGCCCTCCTTATGTATCCTTCTAGCAAAAAGGGCTTTATGCCCTGCTCTACGCAAGGGCCTAATGCCCTAATAACCACAGAGAACTTAGTGCCCTAACTCACTTTAGGGTCTTGCGCCCTCCTAATAAACCTAAGGGCCTTGCGGCCTCCTAATCTGAGGGCTTTTTGCCTTATAAGTAAACATAAGGGCCTTGGGCCTTCCTAACCTAAGGGCCTTGTGCTCTATAACTAATGGGCATGGGGCCCACCTAAACAATGGGCCTTGTGCCCAGCTTAACCTGTGGGTCTTGTGCCTAGCTAAAACTATGGCCCTGGTGCCCAGCTAAACCTATGGATCTTGTGTCCAGCTAAATCTACCTACTCCCTAATGAGGCTGGGTCTTGTGTCGAAGACTTGCCCACTGGCCTAGGGCCCAAATTGCGCCATGACCTTGTGCCCAACCTAACCAACATGATTTATACTTAACTTCCCTGTGCAGATTGATCATAGTCCTTGCAAGAGCTCCCTGCCACTGCTGCTGTCGACTTCTTCTTTTCTTCCAGATGTCCCGCGACATGCTCTCTTTAGGGCTCCGCCGCCAGACTAAACTAAAGATGGCCAATAGGGGTCTCACCAGAGGCTAAGGAATGTCTATACAAGTAGGTGGAGGAGATGCTTGAGCTAGGTGTGATCCAGCCATTGCACAGTTCCTGGGCATCCTCCGTTGTACTGGTTCCTGTCACAATTCTGAATGAGGGGTACCTGCTAATGGTGATGCATCTCAGGTAGAGGGTGCCGAGTCTAACGTGTCCCCTGGTCTTCTCCAGGAACCCCCGCAAGGAGATATGGGTTTTGACGCTGGGGGTGCGCAGGTCGCAGTCCCTTACAGAGCTGTATAACGAGGTACAAGAAGTGTAGTCGGGTAAGCCGGTTCGGTGACGTGCTGGCAGCAGATAATGCAAGGGAAATCCAGAAGACTGGTCAATCTAGCCGGGTCAGTGATTTGCAGAGGTTATCGGTACATAGGGAGAGTCCAATAGAATCATCAGGCAAGCCGGGTTGGTAATAGGTATGCACAGGGAGAATCCAAGGAGAGTAGTCAGACAAGCCGAGTCAATGGCAACACAAAGAAGCAGAGAAGGTAAAGGTAGAGGCAATCTGTGACTGGCCACATCCCATGGCCCAGTTACATGTACTGGTGTTCTTAACGGCTGCAGGGTACTACAGATGTTTTGTCACAGAATTTAGTAGCAAGGTCCCTGACAGATCTCATTAAGAAGAAATTCCTCAGAGTAGTGGACTGGACACCTGCTTGTGAGCTGGCATTTCAGTCATTAAAGGAAGCCCTGGTTTCCGCTCCAGTACTGTTGGCACCAAATTATGACAAGGATTTTTTTGTGCAAACTGACGCATCACAGTATGGACTTGGAGCAGAACTTAGCCAGGTGGGGCCAGATGGGCAGGAGGACACTGTGGCTATGACACAATTGAGAAAGAATGTTTGCCTATTGTTTGGGCAGTGAAGAAACTTCTACCTTATTTGTATGGATGACATTTCACAGTGGTGACTGACTGCAACCCTTTAAAGTGGCTACAACACGTCGGGGGAGAATAGTACACTTTTTTAATTTTGTCTTACACTTCAAATTTATGACTTTCATATCATTCACAAGCAAGGAAAGGCCCACAGCAGTGTGAATGGACTTTCTCGGCAGGAAGAGCTGTATCCCACGGGTAACCTCCGGTTACTTCAAGGGACTTTGGGACCAGGAGCCAAATAGTGGGGATATAGCCCGCTGGTGGCCCAAATGGACAAGGGGGGAGAGAAGTATGGCTGGATCATGTAGAAATAATTGTAGATATTTATTTTAATGAAGAGTGCAGTGCACCGTTGTATATTATTGTAAATATACACATTTTTTATATTCTGTTGTATTTCTGTATAGGAAATATATTGATTTATAATGTATTATGCCAGGTTAAAGGAAATCTGTTTTGCTGAAGTCAGGAAATGCTAAGTAAGTCTTTTCATCTCAGAACTGACAAACCCATGCTTTAGCCTGAATGCCAGTAGGAGGTCATTACCTATCATCATGTCTTGTTGAAAAGATAGACAAACTACATAAATAATGCAACCAGCAATTCATTTAGGAAATTGATGTGCTTTTTTTAAAGCTTAAAATTATGGTAAATCCAAGTCTAGAGAAATAGCACATCCTGATGTTAAATTATCTATTGTAATATCAGATGTTTTGGTGCCAGCTAGGATCAGTGGGCTGGGCTACCCCCTGCCAACTTGCCTCAGATTCTGTATAAAAACAGCACTCTTTTTCCATGTAATGTATCATGCCATCTGTAACTTCAGGAGAATCGCTAGTACCTCAAACTAGCTTGTAAAAGTCCTTGTCAGGGCTCCTGAGCAATAAACCATCACTGCTTGAAGATTCTGCCTGAGACTATTACCTGCTGTATCATGGTTTCTTGTGTAAAGTATGTATATGGTACAACAATAATCAAACATCAAATTCATTATTATGTGGTAGTAATGTATACCTTTGTTAAGCACCTATATAAAATTTGGGAAAGCTAATGTTGAATTTAGCCTAACGTTTTTAATTCTGTTCCAAAAGCTTGCATTTTTGCTGTAGCTCAAAACATAAGGCAAATACAGTAACTTGGTTTGTTCTTTTGGATTGGGGAGGAAAAGTTAACGTAGGGATCCAAATTTTGCGGTGAGGTGATTCCTTAATAAACACGTGTGATACTTCAAATAAACTGGAATAAATAAGCTGTGAATAGTAAATACATAGAAATATCAATATTTTGGAAACTAATAGTCAGACATTCAAGATATTTGGCAGGAATAGTTTTTTGGATATCTTCTATTACCTAACACAATTTTGGTAAAATCTAAAATGGATGGTAGACATTTCATAATTTTTTTGGGGGATCTGATGTGGAATAACCTTAATATGATATCAGAAGTTTGGTGTCAGCTAGGATCAAGGGGCTGGATTACCTCCTGCCAGGTATGTGTGTAAATCTATATAAAAGGAGGACTGTTTTACCATGTAAGGTATCATTTTCCATCTGACTTCTGGATGATTACCAGTACCACAAACGTGTGTGTAAAAGTCCTTGTCAGGACTCTTAAGCAATAAACCATCACTGCTTGAAGATTTTTCCTATTACCTGCTGTATCCTGTGACCAACAGGTAGGGCCGGATTAAGGGAAGGAAGGCCCCGAGCTAAGGGTACTGTGAGGGCCCCCCCCATCCATGAGCCCCCCCCCCCATAGTCTCACTCACGAGATCTCCTCAGTAAGGAGATTACTGCGTGCCGCGTAAGCCCCACAGTGACAGCAGGCAGCTAACAGCATAACATTTACTGTTAGCTGCCTGCCATTCTCCTTGAACAGGTGACATTCGGGGGTGGAGACACTCCCGACCCAATGAATGCCGGAGGGCCCCCCAGCTGCCCGAGGCCCCTGGGCTGTAGCCTCTTTAGCCCTATTGTTAATCCGGCTCTGCCAACAGGTAAGAGCTTACACTCTAATCTGTTCCCCGGCTCTCCTGTGTTGAACCCAGCATTTCTGTGTCCACGTTCTGCCTGCTACCCAGCAGTCCTGATCCATAAAAAGTGGTCAAGAAGTACCAACCAGCTCACAGCAAAGAGGCATTGCAGTAGCTATACCAGCTACCCCAGAAGTAAGCGGTTCTGGGCACCACAAAGGAACAGTCGACTTCTCCTACAACTGCTTTAGCATGTGCAAAGTTGGCATTTTCAGACGGCGAGTGTCTGGTGGCAAGGTGACATCAGTAGGAGAGGTCATTAACATTTGGTTACTGACGTTGAGAAGGAAACCCAGATAAACTGTGCAGTAAGAACATCCCTTCATTCCACCTTTTCTCTTACTGACCAGGTGGAGAAGTAAGCCCAACCAGTCACAGGTAGCACAATGCAAAATGCTCTGTAGTGTAGCAGTGCTGAAGGGAAGATTATTTTATGTTACTGTAAAAGTTATGGCAACACTGGCGATAACCAAATAGGTCAGCAGGGAAATTATTGCTGCACTGTTTGATAAATAATAATCTCCCATGGATTGTGATAATAGGGTCAATAAACAGAGCAAAGTGGGAAAAACAAAAGCCGTATCTCTGAGATAAATGAGCTTTTTAGGGCTTGATAAATAGGTCATAAATTCTTTAACTCTCAAAATCTCTCTAGAACTTTTAACAAATACATTTTGACCTTCTAATAAACTATTAAAAAAAATATATATATATATATATATATATATGCATATACAAGTTAGCCCGTGCATGATACTCATGCATTCTAGTCAAATCAAGCTACTTAAGGTGTTAAAAAGGTTCTTGTCATCCATTTGGGCCTAGCCCAGGCCTTCTCAGGGGAAGAGCATTACTTCCCGACGCAAGCGCCCTTTTTTAACGTGGTTTTGTCAAAATGTCAACACCTCATCATTTTTCTCCATTACCTCATCCTTCATCTTCATCGCCACATCCTTCATCAAGCTACTTAAGGTGTTAAAAACTCCCCACTGTCACCCCCGGCAACCACCAACCACTCCCAACTGTCACTTCTCCTTCAAGAAATATATAGGTCAGTGTATAACTCTGCCCAGCAGGTGGCGCTGCAGCTTGGTTTTTTTTTTCCCACACGCCACTAGGCATTTATATAGTAGATAAAAAGGAACAATGACAGATACTTGTAATACAAGCTTTACAACCTAGAGTCCCGAGGACTCTCATTGTTCTTGCTTTTCCCTGATATATGCGCACTCTGGCTAGTGAACCTGTGCTAGCTTGCGACATTGTCATGTTTATGCATGCGCATGCCAAAGCTGTCAGGTCAGGAGGCAAAGTAGGGATCTGAAAGGTAAGCCTACCTTCCTGGGAGGTTTCCCAATGTTACGAAAATCTCACTGGTATCCAAGGAGAGTTGGATGGATATATATTGTGACATGGACACACTTATTTATAATATAAAGCTGCACACACTTTGCTTGTGACCCGAATGCTAAAGTAACAGAGACCATCTCCCTAGCCACCGGCCACTTTCTGGCATTGATCACGCACATGAAAGAAAAAGACAGGCTTAAATAGTTTACAATCAGACAGATGACACTTCCACATTGCCTTTTAAAAGGGAGTTCTTTGCAGGTGCTCTGTTTATTTGCAGACACACCATGTTAGCCTGCCACTTACTGTGGAAAGGATGACCTTTAATCCACTTCACAATATGACAGTTAAATCAGACCCTTTACTATTATTTTGTCACACATATGTCTTCCACCTCTATCTCTTTAACTTAGGTGAACTACTGTACAAATGTGTAACTCTATTTGCAGCCTTTCTCTGCAGACTGCCAGCTAAATACCTATAACCTCTTTTAGAAGCCAGTGAGAAACACCTCCCTTTGTCACAATATATATATATATATATATATATATATATATATATATATATATATATATATATATATGTGTGTGTGTGTGTGTTAGTCCAGACCACCGCATTATATACCTGAGTGTGGGTGTTTATATTTTATATTGCACCCTCCCCCTTTAGCAGCTTCCAAATGGCATTACTACATCCTCCCAGATAGCAGTAATACACCCTCCACATAACATTACTACACTGCCAATACGAGCCCCTGCCTAACAACAGATCACTCTCCCTCCGAGATGAGTAAAGGGATAGAGATTGAAAGAAGAGGAGTAAGAAAGTGGAGGGACAGATCTTTAAATCATTGTTTACTCGTCCTGGGGGTGGGTCAGCCTCCAGGAGGCAGAGCACCTTTGGGGTTGGGCCCCTTTAGGGCACGGCTGACCTCAATAATCCCCATCATTTCGATCACTCGCTAGGTGACCTCGGGAAGTCTAGGGTGCCTAATAATCTAGGTTGCCTAATAATCTTGCAAACTCATGCTCTGATAAAGAGCATGAGTTTACAAGATCAGTCTAACAGTAAACATCTATTAGCAGCACCTCCATCATGACAATAACTATAACTATGCTTTATTTTATTGCTGTAAATGACTTATTACCTGCATTTATGAAATATTATTCAAACACCAGGCCAGCAATACTGGCCTGCGATGAAACTTACCGTTTTGCTAGGCCAGTCTCGGCAGCTATGATTTAAGCTTTCAATTCCACTAATGTAAATTAATTAGAAGTGGAAATGAAGTATAGAAACCTATTTTATGTATTTTTACCTTTTTACATAAATATTTTTTTAACATTTGCTCTGCTAAAAAATGCATAAACTCAATTGTTTATGGCCATGTAATAATGAGCCATATCGTCGCCTATTAACTCCTCCATAAATAGATCCTGTATTGTTTTTACAGAATGGATCACATTAAAAATAAAAAATGGAAAATGGGGGTTGAAAGATGCAATAGTCTATTTCAGATAGGATGTGTGCGATTAGTTTACAGGTGATTAAGAAACCTAAACAATGTTGTAAGCATTTCAGGACTGAGAGCTTTTTTATTTTTTTTTACAGCTTCTATGTGTTTTCATAAGTAGGTCTGGGGCTGTCTGCTGAAGGGAGGCTGGCTGAGACAATGGCATAGCTATGAGTCATAATCTCTCTTAATAAGGAGGTGCGAAAAATGTTTTCTAAATATTGTAGCTGTGCTGTTGTCTGTATGTGATTATAATGTTTATGCTAGCAGCGGAGAAACAAAAGCGGATAACATCTGGCTAGGGGAAAAAATTCTCAGAAACCTAAGAAATGAAACAGACCACAGGGAAAAAAAATGCATGCTACTGTAAAAATAGACAAGTCAATTTCACCTATAGAACAGTTTGTTGTTGTTGTCATTAGCAAGCATTTTTAACTAGAATGGTCTATTTTATTTTATTTTTAAATGTTTTGTAATCGTGTGTAAACAGTAAGTACAACAGGTAATATAACCCTTGTGGTGGTGACAGATGATGTTCTACAGAGAATGGTTCTCAGGTGATTGAGTGGAATTGAGAACCTGGTCATTTGTTGTCCTTGGTTAGCAAATTCCCCAAGGACTTAGCAAGTGGTGTTTGACAACAAGCATTTTGTAATCACCATCTTTGGGAAATAAAATAATGCAGTGGGTTCTTTTTTCATTGGATATGGTGTATTTAGGTAATCTGGAATATTTTTGATTGATTTGTCATGGTGAAATCAGTATCCTACAATTTACAGATATGTGATTACAGAAAACTACAGATAAAATCCAGGGTGCACTATTACACAGAGCACATTAGTACATACAAACAAGTAAAAGTTCACACATTTTGACAGTTTTAGTGGATCATAGACATTAGGCTTATCTGAAAACTATTAAAGGTTTCAAGAATGACACCAGTTGACACCAACAAGTAAATAACAGATTAATTAACAAAATAATGGTTATATGGTCACATTAACCCCTTCTTTCCCTGTTTGAAACAAACCAAGTACTTAACGCGCAGTGCTAGCTGTTCATAGCTCTACTAGTATTTATAAAAATGACATGTCCTTTTCATAGTTGACCCTAATCCATCCATGACTTCTGTACACCCACATGTAGAGGTGTATTTGCTGTTCTGCTGTCAAACATGAAGTGTGCAACAACATGTTCAATCCAATCTACTCAACATTCTTCCTGCTTTTCTAACTGATAGTGCCTGGATTTTCATTTACTAATACAGAAAGTTTATATATCATTTTCGATATTCTAATTAAACTCCTTGTAGTTCAATATTTAAAACTAGCTTCACTGGGATGGAAGCATCTATGATACTCTCCTTTCTTCTCGGCAATAATTACATGTAGATGATCCCTAAGTGTATTAAAGACAACTTGTAGCCATTGGGTGCATTAGAACATTCACAGAATTAGAACCATTCTGTAGTGAATTACAAAATTCAAAATGCAAAGTTAATAGAGCCAACTGCAATGGAAACGGTAACAAAATATGTGTTGGATGAACCTCTCAATAATTGCCTGAAATGAAAAAACAAGTTGGATGCATGAAGTCACCTTTGTCATATAGAAATGATGGAAGTTCTGCCCTAGAAGACTATAAGAGGCAGATTTATTCCCAATACGGATCCTACAGAAGGCATTCATACACATGTATACATGCACATATGTAATGAAGACAACTGGCCTATTTAATGAACTATGCTTATTTGCGTTCCCATCTGTTAACCTGAATTGATCTTGTTTTGTTTACAATCTACATAAAAGCCTAATTTAAGATGTGAGATTGTTTAAATTTGTGTTTATCATATTCAGTTGTTTTTTGTTGTTATCATTCACTTTTAGCTACTAAAAGTTAGATTTAATATTTAAGTGGCATGACACCGGGGGAAGAAATCATCATATTTATGAAAAGAACCATGCCATTGTTTCCACCGTTCCAGTACATTCATTTATATCTATGTTGCAGGTGGGAGTCTGACCTCTAGTGTCCAGAGTTCTGTCACCGAAGCAGACATGATGAGTTGTTGGAAATATTTTAATAGCTTACATAAAAGACTGTTCATTTGTTTGCTACATCAAAACAGACCATGTTTCTTTAGAGCAGGAGAAAAGAAGAGAAAATAAAACCCAGCTAAATTGGCCTAAGATGTGGTTTCCTAGCAACACCAGTTGTCTCTGTGACTTTCTCACTGTCTCGCTTCAGAGATGCGCTCCTCCAGCTAATAACCAGTACCCTGAGCATGGCATCCCACTGACGTAGTGTTTTAGAACATTACAGGAATATAGGAATGAAACACCTGCAAAAGGAAAGCAAGCTATTACCTAGGCATTTGAAATGGGCCATAATTGTTATGCTTGCAGTTCAGTACAGACATTCAAATAAAAACTCGTAATGCTTATTATTTAATAACCTGAAGAAAATAAAATAGTTGTGCTGTCATCTAGAGCAATCCATTATATATATATATATATATATATATATATGCTTTGCTAGATCAACTTAGACCACAAAGCAAATATTTTATTGCTGCTATGGGTTATAGTACATTTCAGCAATTTACACATTATTAAATGAACCTTGTCTACATACTTCCAGTTCTGTAGGATTAAATAGCAGAAAACATTTGATGTTCTTTATTTGTTGTACATACTTGCAATATAAATTTTCCTTCCCAAGCACAAAATTGTATTTAAAAAATGAAGATTTCTCAGAATACCTTCCACGTGTGAAGCCCATGTGCGGTGCAAATCCGCCAGCAATTCATAATGTGTGGTGTCTTTAGTCCAAAAATTGCTCCTGATGCCGACCAACATCTAATTGGGATCCTTCAAATGTCCATCAGGAATGGAGGAAATTGCTGATGGTAATGGCCACAATCTGACCAAATGTGCAGTAACCATTCAACTGAAATAACTGTGGTACCTAGATTGTGGGATGTGTGTAGCCAAGTGGAGTATAGATCTGGTCACCCAGCACCCAGGTCAAGTGGCCGGATCTGGTGTAGTATGGTTGCATTAATGGTCCATTCCCACAGCATTTTTAACTTGGGCTTTATGGTCCTGATTTAGTTGGACATAAGTCCATTTACGGCAGGTAAACATGAGACCTGCGCAAAATTTTCCACACTGCACATGTGCATGACTTGCGCCCATATTTAACTGAGCGTATCAAATACTTGCACCTACTTGTTTTTGGGAGGGCTGATGTGTGCAGCTACATGTAAGCTCTGTACAGTAGGAGCCTGGTGATGGACGATGTGTCTGATTTTGACTTGGCGCTGGATGTATGTATAAGCTAGATCTTAAGAAACATGCAATTCAAGAAATGTGTGTAGGGACATCTTTTTTCACGTTTGCAAAAGCCACAATTTTATCTCTAAATCGGGCCCTATATGTAGTGTAGTTACAGTACATTGGTCAATTTGTGACATAATTATCTTTGAACACTTTGGTCACTACATCTGTTCATTCATATCACACTGAAGGACTGTTAATGGTAGATAATTCAGGACATTATCCAGGTGTGTTAATGTTAAGATGTGTTTATTAGAGTTACTCTAACAAGCTGGTACTTACCATGCAACAAAAAACACCTCAGCCTATAGTTACTTTCTAGTTTTTTAGTGTCCTGTCTTCTAAACATTCTTTTTAAAACTTAAAAATACAAACACTATTCTAAAAAGGACATTTATAAAACAATCAGAAAGCAACTAAAATTTTTCTGTTATTCACTGATTATTTTTTCTATACTGTGTTGTATTTCTAGCAGTGTTTGTTTTTTTGAAGCCTGTGAAAATCTCTTTAAATGTAGCAGTGAGCGCGTATGTCATACTTTCGATGTGCACATGCTTTATAGCTGTCAGTTTTTTTTATCAATCTTCATCATCATCATCATCATTTATTTATATAGCGCCAACATATTCCGTAGCGCTTTACAATTGGGGACAAACATAGTAAACTAATAAACAAACTGGGTAAAACAGACAAAAAGGTGAGAAGGCTCATGCGCAGCAGCTCCGTTTCGGCAGCGCTGTCCTATACAGCACCCGCGGCGCTGCCAAAGAAGCGACGGCTGCGGTGCTGTATACAATACAGCACCGCCACGGACGCTTCTTTGACAGCGCCGCGGCTACTGTACAGGACAGTGCCGATATGGTGGGCACTGAGTTAGCGCAGGGGGGTGTTCTGGAGACTTAGAAACCCCCCCTGTGTGCGCCACTGCGCACAGTAAAACCAGCTGAAACATTCTGTAACAGCCCAACCTACTCTGCATTGGGCCTTGTGATCTGGGGGGGGGAGGGGGACATTATTGGGCCTCTGGAATGCAGCATTAAAGTTATTTTAGTTTTGGGGAGGCACATGTCAAAAGATTGGGCAAAATAAAAAAAAACCTTACATCTACATGCTTAAATACTTTTGCACACTTACCTATAACATTCTTATTGGCTATAACGACAGGTTTAGCTGTTACTTACATTTACCATGTTTTAAGAATGACATAGTTTAGACGATAGCTTAGTTTTAAAAAAAGTTGAATTGCTACCTAAACAGGTGTTAAAAGGACCTTACTTATCTTGGAACATAAGCTCTTAGTGTTAAGAAGACATTATAAGTATTAACAACCTGTTAAGGTCTTCTAAATTCAATGGGCCTGATTCATTAAGTAAAGTAAAGCAAAAAAAGGAGTAACTTTGCACCTTGGCAAAACCATATTGCATTAGAGGAGGGGGTCAATTTAAGATGTGGGGAGAGATTTATAGCTGGGGTAGGGTATGTCCTAGATCAACTTCAGTGCATACTTGCCAACATTTTTTTTTCTTTTTCCGGGAGATGCCGGCTGGGACGTGGGCGTGCAGGGGGCGGGGCTGCGAAATCGCGTCATTTTGGCCCCGCCCCCGTGACGGAATGACGCAAATCGCGTCATTTTACAGTGGGGGCGGGGCTAAACGCCGCGATTCCGGGTGAATCGCGGCGTTTAAACTAAATTTTTCCCCCTTCCTATCAGGGAGATTGCCACACTCGTCCGGGAGACTCTTGCAAAATGCGGGAGTCTCCCGGACAATCCGGGAGAGTTGGCAAGTATGCTTCAGTGTACAAATAAATCTATTCAAGTATTTGTGTGCTACATGAAAAAACAGCTAGTATTTAACTTATGTGCAAAATAATAAACTAATTTGCACTGCTTGCATTGTAACATGGTTTGTCCAGAATAAAACTTATTACTTTTTTGTCTTTCCTTAAGGAATCAGACCCAATAAGTTTAGAGCATTTGGGCCAGTGACCACAAGTCACATAAAAAAAGCGAGAGAGCTGCCCGGTCATGCGCAGCAGCTCCATTTCTGTCAAAGAAGCGTCCGTGGCGGTGCTGTATACAATACAGCACCGCCGCGGACACTTCTCTGACAGCGCCGCGGCTGATGTATAGTACAGTGCCGCTATGTAGGGCACTTGTTTAGCGGAGGGGTTTCTGGAGACCCAGAAACCCCCCCTGCGTGCGCCCCTGAAATTCCTTAGGCATGTAGTTTGCATGCTAGGATTGCTGCACATGTAAACCAGAATGGAAAAAAAATCAAATATTTGCAGAAAATAGCAAATGAAAGCATCATATCCTAAAGAATCTTGAAGAGCTTGCATGTATATAATAGAAACAACAATTTAATGTAGTTCATCCAGCATACATATTTCATAGTTCTGTGAGGTTTTTTTGTTTTGTTTTTTTGAACATATACTATTCCTTTAGTATTGGTTGCATTGTATTAAATTCTTACTTTAGGCTACTCCAATATACTTTTTTGTGTGACTATTTTACTTACCTGCTGAAAGGTCATCCCATAGATCTATCACTGTTTGTACAAGTGTATCTTCTTATGTTGCCTTTCAGTCTTCCTTCTTCCAGTGCAATATGTCCTTATGTTCAAACAAACCACTGTTTAACATATTTAAATGTATCTGTAATATATTTCTGCCTTTTCTTTCCTATTCACACATTCAAGATTTCCATTCTGATATCATGCAGTTTAAGTTAATGAAACTGCTCCCTTTTGTGGAGTCAAATTCAGCAAAATCATTTTGGAGCAGATATACTGTGGATTATAAAATATGATTTAAGAGCCATAAATAGCTGATCCAAGGTTCAAGAAAATACGTATGAGTGTGTATTGCATTTTTCATGCATGAAAGCAAAGTGTAAACAAACCGTTCATTTAAGTATTGTTGGGTTATATGGCCTTTTACGAAAGATATGTAGGAATTGATAAAAATATATATATATATTTTAACTTCTAGGTTAGCAGGGTGCTAGTTCTATTCTCTACACACAATTAGGAAGAATAAATGCTTAGATAGCCGTTTTTGTGGCTGCCTGCAAGTCTTCTATGCAACTGTGACATTCTGTATAGATTGATGGATCCGTATGTTCTCGCCATGCCCAGGTCTCATCCAACAGTCCATATATGTACTGGCAAGTTAGTGTGTGTGTGTGGTAGATAATATAGATTGTAAGGTCCACTAGGACTTCATTGGATGTACAAGATTAAGCTTTCTCTATAAAGCGCTAATATGGTGGCACTATATAAATGTTAATTAATAAATATCTGTGTTCACAGCTGTATTGTGATGTCACAGCAAGAATAACTGACAGGAAATGCATTTTTATCTATATCAACAGCATACTCTTACTGCCTCCATATAACCTTTATAATGTGACTCTATAGTATCGGTACATTATAAAGCTTGTTCATTCTACCATATAGCCCCACAATGTAACCATATAGCCTATTAATACCACCATACAGCCCCAAGCCAGACATTAATCAACTATGGGACACCTACAGATTGCTACAGGAACTCCAACTCTACTGTACATTGTTGCAGGAAGAAATCTTAGCTCTTTTATTAGTTATAATACTATTTCTTTATATTTAATACCTATATTGGTAGAACCGAATCAGGCTCCTCCCGCTACCTGGTTTAATCAATTAAATCAGTGAATAGCGGAAAGATATGGTACCTATTAAATTATGTGTATGTTGGGTGAGGGGATTTTTGGCCCAGGCTGTCGGCTCCACACTGAAATAGATTTGCTGGGGGAGAAGGTCGGGGTGAATCCGTAGAGCTGAATAGTGGATTTACACAAAGGAGGGGAACACTGACACCATGATGTAGAGCAGTCCCAAAATCCTCCCTTGAATGAAAGGTGGACAGATTCCATGTTTCCAGTGGTTCCCATATAATTAACATATATCTGTTTCTCTTCGTAATGGATCCGATTGGCTGCAGTTTACTATAGAAAGTACAAGTTTAGTGCTGTAACCAATGACAGCTGAAGTAACGTCTAACACTATTGATGGCTGTAATTTTACCGAGGTGGGTGGACATACATGTCCCTACCATGTTTGTTTTTTTGGTATGTCTGATATCTGAAGATCAAATACAGGGTTGTAGTGAGAATGATGGAGAGCCACTTTAAAAAAAAATTACTGTCCAGTATAAAACTTGACTTATGGGCCATTCTCGAAAATGACTAAACTTTATTTTTTAGCAGTAGAATGTCAGGGTAAGATTGAGTAATTCATTTTACTTGCTTCAAACATTATAGGAAAATGTACATTGTTGAGTTTAATTGCCCTTTAACAATCAGTTATTTCAGGCATCAGTATATGCCCATATTCAAAAATCTATGACCTGAAACTTGTGCTTTAGAAAATTATAGCTGTATTAAACCTAAAACCGACAAATAACAGGGAATAGTTGGTGGAATTTAGGAAGCAAATGCTATAGAAATTCTCTAAGGAGCAAAGGCAGTGTAACCTGGCAGAGAAGATGATATTTCATCCAGCTCTGCAGCCTATTGTCTGTCTTTTCACAACCCTTGAGCAAAAGAAAATCTAAGAATGCATCCCAAACACACCTTTTATAAAATGACTTTGTGATGGGGTAACGACCCCTTTCACCTTTGGAATGTTTCCAAATACTTTCTTAAAGGTTTTTTCTTTTTTCTTTTTTCTTTTTTTACTTCAGTACAAACTGAAAATAGTCTCCTACATATTAAGAAACATGTAGGGCGTCATTTAAATTAACTCTAAATTGCAATGGAAAAATAATGTATTTATGTTGGAGATGGTCACTGACCCCCGTGTTTTGGTTTTGGTTTTGGTTTTGGATCTGGATTACCTTCATGTTTTGTTTTTGGCAAAACTGCCCTTGCTTGTTTTGGTTTTGGTTTTGGTTTTGTTTTGCTATTTTTGAAACAAATACAATTTTTTTGGTCTAAATAACCAAATTTAGTGCTCCACCAGTTTCTTGGATAAGTGAGGTGATTCTAAAGCTAATAAATTATGAAAAAAACTGTTTAATCCCTGGTAGGCCGTCCTTAATTCTAACACTTGACTGCAAATTATACAGACAAACCTGGTTGTCTTCCCCCTCCATCTTTGACTATTGGCAATATAGCCATCGTCTTTGGGTGTATATTACACCCTCCGGCTTGTAGTTAAATAGAAAAAAATCAGCCTGCATTGACTGTACGTTAAATAGAAATGGACAAAGGCAGTTTGGTATCTGACTGCATCAGACCCCCTCTCCACTACTAGTAAAATAGAAAACTATTCAGCCGTTATAGACTGTAGAATATAAATAGAAATGGACAAAGGCAGTTTGGTTTCTGTCTGCATCAGACCCCCTCTCCACTAGTAGTAAAATAGAAAGCTATTCAGCCGTTATAGACTGTAGAATATAAATAGAAATGGACAAAGGCAGTTTGGTGGCAGCCTGTATCAAACCCCCTCTTCACAAGTAGTAAAATAGAAAACTATTCAGACGTTATAGACAGTAGAATATAAATAGAAATGGACAAAGGCAGTTTGGTATCTGTCTGTATATTACACCCTCCACTTGTAGTTAAATAGAAAAAATTCAGCTGGTATAGACTGTACAATATAAATTGAAATGGACAAAGGGAGTTTGGTTTCTGTCTCTATAGGCCCCCCTCCACTTGTAGTTAAATAGAAAAAATTCAGCCAGTATAGACTGTACAATAGAAATTGAAATGGACAAAGGCAGTTTGGTTTCTGTCTCTATAGGCCCCCCTCCACTTGTAGTTAAATAGAAAAAATTCAGCCAGTATAGACTGTACAATAGAAATTGAAATGGACAAAGGCAGTTTGGTTTCTGTCTCTATAGGCCTCCCTCCACTTGTAGTAAAATATAAAAAAATTCAGCCAGCATATACTGGACAATATAAATTGAAATGGACAAAGGCAGTTTGGTTTCTGTCTCTATAGGCCTCCCTCCACTTGTAGTAAAATATTAAAAAATTCAGCCAGTATAGACTGTAAAATATAAATTGAAATGGACAAAGCCAGTTTGGTGTCAGTCTGGGTACCCTTATTGTGAAATTGACAAAACAGCAGCCTTTCAAGACTGTATGTGATATAGAAAAGCCCCAAGTCCCTTTCCTATTTGGGGGTAGATTGCACCTTACACTTATACTTATTGTTTTGGGGTGTGTTGTTTTTCCTGATTTAAAAAGACTATGTACTTTTACATAAGCTTTACCAGATGACGTACAGGGAAGACTACCATCAGGACTGGTGCCAGCACCTGCTTGCTGATCCTGCTCATATGTGGACTGCTTTGAATCCATTTTAATGAGCCCAAAGCACTTGTAGTGTAAAATATTCTATACATACTGCTGCTAGATATGACTTTTTGCAGCCAGAAAAATTATTGTCTCACACTGGGGAATATGAGACACCCTAAAGCACTTGTAGTGCAAAATATTGAAAAAAAATGCCTCCTCTATCCTCCTCTCTTCCTGCTCTAACAATTGCTAATAGAATTGGTAGCAGAATTCAATAATAATTGAAAGAATAAGGAATACAATTATTGCTCTGTCCCTGCTCTAATACAGCCTGTGACCTAACCCTGCTCTCTCCCTCTGTCAAATGGCGATGGATTGCTGTGGAGGCCCTGAGATCCAACGACGTCACAATGACGTTTTGCCTCCATTTCGATTCCGAACGGGCGGGAGAGTCGGTACTCGGATAGGCAAAGTTCAGGCAGGTTCGAATCTCGGGGAACCGAGCCCGCCCATCTCTAATTTATGTGCTACATGCAGAAGCAGGCAACGTTTTCCCTGCATGTGCAGAAAAAAGCATTTGGAACCTTTTCCATCCCAATATGGTTTGTCCAAGTCAAGTGTAAATATACACCCTTTAGCTGGATTTACTCTAACTATAAATGCGATCCGTAGTACTCCGATGCATCGCTGGACCCCATAGCGAAATTTGGTAGAGGGTCCAGTGATGCCACTACAGATTCCATGTCCTGGCCTCATTTGAGCAGGCAGTGGTCTAGATTGGTGCGTGCTGAGAAGAAGCACCTGGTCCACTTCTCTGAGCATGGCTCAAACACAGTAAAGACCCAAATCAATGCCCAGAATAGTCCCACCCTGATTTTCTGAGAGCAGAGTGGAGGACCTCCCTGGCCTAACTAGAACCCATAGCAGCTGATACATGGTGCTCACCATACACAGCAAATATACGCCTATACAATTTCCCAATGACCCCTTTTTTAGTTCTTGTGCATTTGTAATTGGCACTGATGCTATATGCCACATTTTATGGATACCTGGTGACAGGTGTGAAGCAGTAGGTTTAATGGCGTTAATCATAGTTTTGGAGTTTGTACATGGCCAAAGTGTGCTGGACTGAAAGGTCCAGCAGGACACTTAGCTGTAGTGTTTGCTATTGTGTAACATTTTTGTCTGCTATGTATAATATCTATTTTTACTCAGTATTTGCCACAGGTTACGTACAGTCTAATGTCTTTAAGGTAGAATGAAGTCACTTTTATCAGGTTTTCCTTGTGGTAAGCACCCCTGAAGCATTATTTAGGTTGGGTATTGCCAATTGATCTCTTGATAAATGAGTCTGAGTCTGGATGCATGTATGCATGCCCTTTATAATTATGTCTGTCTTGGAAAAATATACTTTTTATTACCAAGCATACATCACCAACCTGGTCTGTAATTACTACAATTATAGTTACTACTTGTAAAAGTTGAATATATATTAATTTATTTGAAATAATACACAATTCAATTCCGGTGTAAATAATACTGAAATCTTCAGTCTGTACTACTGTTAGAACTTTCCTTGCTCACTATATGCTGCTCATTGGCTCCATCCACATTGTATCTCCAATCACTTTTGCACCTCCCCACAACCTCTCCATCTCAGCACTCTTGGATATGTCATAGAGCACAGTTGAAAACTCACTAAAAATCTTTGAGCGACTATTTAAAATGGAAGCAATTGATAGGCAGAGAGGCAATTGATCAGCCAAAGGAATAAGGACACACCCATATTTTAATGGTTTGCAGTTCAAAATAATTTATTAGAGATGAACCGCAGCATATGCTTTTTTTTAATATGAAGCATAATCATTTTTGTAATACAATACACGTTTTGCAAGATTTGCTGTTAAATAATGTTTTTCCCTTCAAGAACATCAACGAACATTGAGGACATTGTCTTTGAATCAACAGGAGGAGAGACAGAACATGCAAAAACAAAACAAGAATAATAATTTAACAAAGGTGAAACAATCTCTTGGAAAATGTTACATTGGATAATTGTTATTTTGGCAGGATAGTTCATGGCCTTTATCCATCAGAGATAGTTCTCCGCGTCTCCGTAAACTCTGGCATGACTTTACTCTTCCAGATGACGTGGCACGTCTCATGCACAATCTCCCAAATTGTCTTCTCATGAAGAAACTGTAAATGGAGGGATGCATGACATTTCTCTCTGTGCCAGATATCTAAATTGGGAAAAAAAATAAAATAAAAATCTTAATGTAACATATCTATATTCAAAGATATAATATGCACTTTCTGTCTTACTGCCCCACCCTCAACCCCCATTTTTTAGAAAGGTAAATAATTACTATTCTAGGGAGAAGCCAATGGGGAGTTCCATGTATTGTGTTATGCATGATGCTTTCTGTACAGCCCACAGAACGTCCCAGTGGCTTTAAAAATTCTTTATTTGCAGTATGGGTTCTTTATTATATATATATATATATATATATATATATATATAAGTATAATTTTAGGGGGAAAACAGGTTATACTATTCTGTTACCTTGATGACCAGCAGCCTCTACTCTGCAGACTTAATAGTCCTCACATTGGTGTAAAAAGACAAAATAGACTATTATACAAGCAAGGCCCATGATTGATGTGATCTATCAAAACCAATGCAGATACTGAAGACACCTAAGGGAGTGATTCTGCTGATGCAATCTCTAGGGACCTTCGCTATATGTGTAATTCCACCTGATAATAAAGGTAATAGGTAACCATCACCCATGCTAATTGCGTCATATATCATCTGTTGTACACCAGTGGGATACCCTCTTTAGCTGCTCTTCCCTCTACTCTAAATTACTGCTGCAAATGCATGCTTTTGAGAAAATGCAAATAAAGAGTGTAACTTAGGGTTAAGGGTTAATACTTATCTGATAGATGTGTGTAGGGTAAAAGTTATCACACTCGCATTGATGGAATGGTCAAAGTGATGTATGCCAAATAAGTTGATATATTGCAGTGGCCAATAGGAGGTAAGTGAGTGGCGTGAAGGCGTTCCTTCCCCAATATGAGTAGCCCACGGCCACTTCCAATCCACAAAATGAGTGGATTATTGCTCCAGCTCTGAGTTCTTGGAGATTGAGTCTTTCCTTATGCCCTGGCTTTGTGGAGCAGTGCAGAAACAAGACTTTAAATTGCGGGGAAGGATTATTGAAATAAAGGGGTGATTATTTTCACTAAAAAGAGAATGAATTTTAAACATTTTTAAGCTTGCAGAGATCAAGATTTATTATATAATTTTCATGGGACCAATGGAAAAAAAAGCTTCCAAACATACAAAAGTGCAACATTCAATAAAGACAGCTAGGTCGTAATAAACCACCATTGGGCCCAGCTGCAAAATTTGGGACAGCGGGAGGCGATACATATCTGATCCCACTTGTGGCTCCCACCCTGCTCTTCTGAGCATGTGCAGAAACCGACACAGTGAAGGTCCATTTCAGCTTTAAGTTCAGTAAGTGAAAGTCCAAATGCTCTAACCGCTCATCTGCTAGTAAGAACAGAGTGTGGGCTTCTGTAGCGGATGGGGCCACGTCGCTGGACCCACGCACAGCTTCACCCACTGCAGCCAAGATAACTCTACTTGGGAAGACAGCCTTGATGTCCCCTCAAAAACATTCATTGAAGCCATAAATAAAGCTAAACTGTATTAAACTGTAATAATATTTTAACAGAAGAACTGAACAGTTCATTTTTTAAAAGGTGGTTCTCAAGTGGTAGGAGGTAGGACTTTGGATGTGACATTTACATTTTTGCACAGTGCTTCTCTTAACATTTCTATGCATGCCTAGCTGCAGTTCTACTTTGTAGAAGTGTCTCCCAAGAACCTAGAAAAGATGTATGACTGAGCACTTCATCTAGGTGTACAGTCATGGCCAAAAGTTTTGAGAATGACACAGATATTATTTTTAACAAAGTCTGCGGCCTCAGTTTTCATGATGGCAATTTGCATATACTGCAGAATGTCATGAAGAGTGATTAGATGAATTGCAATTAATTTAAAAAAGTCCCTCTTTGCTACAACAATGAACTTTATCCCAAAAACAACATTTCCACTGCATTTCAACCCTGCCACAAAAGGACCAGCTGACATTAGGTCAGTGATTCTCTTGTTAACACAGGTTAGAGTGTTGACAAGGGCAAGGCTGGAGATCACTCTGTCATGCTGATTGAGTTAGAATAACAGACTGGAAGCTTTAAAAGGAGGGTGGTGCTTGAAATCATTGTTCTTCCTCTGGAGGTAACCATGGTTACCTGCAAGGGAACATGTGCGGTCATCATTGCTTTGCGCGAAAGGACTTCACAGGCAAGGATATTGCTGCTAGTAAGATTGCACCTAAATCAACCATTTATCGGATCAGCAAGAAATTCAAGGAGGTCAATGGTTATGAAGAAGGCTTCAGGGCACCCAAGAACATCCAGCAAGCGCCAGGACCGTCTCCTAAAGTTGATTCAGCTGCGGGATCTGGCACCACTAGTGCAGAGCTTGCTCAAGAATGGCAGCAGGCAGGTGTGAGTGCATCTGCACGCACAGTCAGACAACGACTTTTGGAAGATGGCCTGGTGTCAAGAAAGCCAGCAAAGAAGCCAGGAAAAACATCAGGGACAGACAAATATTCTGCAAAAGGTACAGGGATTGAACTGCTGAGGACTTGGGTAAAGTCATTTTCTCTGATGAATCCCCTTTCAGATTGCTTGGGGCATCTGGAAAAACGCTTGTCCGGAGAAGGAAAGCTGAGTGCTACCATCAGTCCTGTGTCATGTCAACAGTAAATCATCCTGAGACCATTCATGTGTGGGGTTGCTTCTTAGCCAAGGGAGTGGGCTCACTCACAATTTTGCCTAAGAACACAGCCATGAATAAAGAATGGTACCAAAACATCCTCCAAGAGCAACTTCTCTCAACCATGTAAGAACAGTTTGGTGAGGAACAATGCCTTTTCCAGCATGATGGAGCACCTTGCCATAAGGCAAAAGTGATAACTAACTTGCTCAGGGAGCAAAACATCAAAATGTTGGGTCCATGGCCAGGAAACTCCCCAAACCTTAATCCCATTGAGAACTTGTGGTCCATCCTCAAGAGGTGGGTGGACAAACAATAACCCAGAAACTCTGACAAACTGCAAGCATTGATTAGGCAAGAATGGGCGGCCATCAGTCAGTATGTGGCCCAGAAGTTGATTGACAGCATGCCAGTGCGAATTGCAGAGGTATTCAAAAAGAAGGGTCAACACTGCAAATATTGAGTCTTTGCACAAACTTAATGTAATTGCCTTTGACACTTATGAAATGCTTGTAATTTTACTTCAGTATACCATAGCAACATCTGACAAAAAGGTCTAAAAACACTGAAGCAGCAAACTTTGTGAAAACCAATACTTGTGTCATTCTCAAAACTTTTGTCCATGAACGTACACAGTCAAAACTAAGGCATTTTGCACTTATTGATCTGTGTATGTACAGTATGTATGCGTGCGCGCGTGTGTATATAAAAAATATACAATTTGTGTATATATATATATATATGCACACACACATATATTTGAACATACAACATTCTTCAGAAAAAAATGGTGTTTATTCCAAATAACCCCAAAGTTTCAGTTATATGTCCATAACTTTCCTCAGGGATGTCTTCAGAATAGACACCTTTTTAGTTATGGAGAATATTGTTTGCTCAAATTCCTTGAGTGCCATCTCATAGGGACTTACACACAGCCCTTCTGATGACTACATTGGAGTGCAAAGGATGGCAACAGGGTAAAGTACATTTTGTTATAACCAGAGTGCCTGGCTTTAGAAGTAATTAAAAATTATATATATATATATATATATATATATATATATATATATATATATATATAAAATCAATATATTAGTTGGAAAGACACAATAGATGAATGCTTTCTCTGTCTCTGTCATATTGTCTATTCCCTTGGTCAATATATTTGGAAATTGGATAAATGTCTCTTGAACTCCTCTAGCTTCTATGCAGTTAATGCAGTGCGTGGCACTGGAAAAGGTAATGAAAATGATGTGAGCTGTCATATCCAGCCCCTAAGCTCATTGCAAACATTTGTATGTTTGCATTCGACACAAAACATAACAGATTGTCACTTGTCATATCAGATTAATTGCACTGCCAGTACTCCGTCACTCGAGACCCGGCACGCCTGATGAGTGATACCCCTTGTGATCTGCAGCCTATCCCCTCAGGGCCCTTGAGCAACAGGGATCCAAAGAAGTAACCTGTCCCCCCAGCCAGTCTACACAGCTATGTATTGTTACATTTAATGTGCAATTTTATTAAATGTTTGTCTTAACCATTGAAGGCTTCTAAAGATGCTTTGTAATATATGCCTCATGAGCAACAAACCATAATGTTAGATAAAAAATGTTTATCAGTGCAAAATGGACACTCACAAACCCACCCAAGAACTGGAAATAATGCACGCGGTAACAGGATGGCCTGCCTGCAAAAGTATCTCTATGCATGTAACATGATGCAGGTACGTCAGGCAACCACTGGCCTTTTAACTATCTTTAAGAGGCTTCATCTTTCCCCTGTCAAATTCATGCCTGGAGGCGACATCTATTTTATATTGTCTCTCAAGTTCAAAAGTGCCAAGGATGTATTTTGAAAAATGAGGTTTAAATGTTCTATTCCAGATAATGTTTAACTGCACAATGGTAAGTGAGCATTAACTCTATCCAGGCCAGAAATGGTACTGTGGAAAACACACTCTGACTATAATACCATGTATCTTATATCTAAGATATAGTGTACCTGTGCCTTCTCTTCTTTTTTTGTCACTGTACTTGAGATGATGGAATTTCAGCAAAATTCTGCTTCTTCTTTGAGAGCAATTGAAGACCAGCATTATTCTCCATGGCCAAAGCAATTACATTCTTCCATCACACCATAAGCTGGGGAGCTAAATCCGGTGCTAGCATTATTGCTATTTTATTTATGGCCAATTATAGGAAAAAAAAATCCTATTTGTCATTTTAATATACAGATAAAAACTAACACAAGCACTGAAAATAAATGTTAAATGTTAAAATAAGACAAATTAAGCCATATTTGTGTATAGAGCTTGCTCACGATGGTCTTTAAATTGTCTGATGATAAAAGTAAAAAATTGGAAATCTGCTCTTTGTGATTTCATGTTTAAACAGAAGTAGCTTCTAACATTCCCGACCTGAAGATACGGACAAATTAATTAGGTCACACATTTTCTATATAAACCATGCCCGATCCACAATGTGCCACACCCTGTTGCGACGTGAGACCTGAAAACTGGGACTGTTGTGAGGTATTGTGTTTGGTGCACAAAAGAATCTATGCTATATTGGGACAGAGTTCAGATTAATTTAGCTGTGAATACTATGGAATATTTAAGTTGATTGCAAATCAATTGAGTCTTATGTCGGCAGTTCAATAAACTCTTCTCCATCTGTAGGTATATTCTAATTTTAAACCAAGACAATGGGGTATATATAAACTAAACTGCGGGTTTGAAAAAGTGGAGATGTTGTCTATAGCAACCAATCAGATTCTAGCTGTCATTTTGTAGAATGTACTAAATAAATAACTAGAATCTAAATGGTTGCTATAGGCAACATCTCCCCTTTTTAAACCTGCAGTTTAGTAAATATACCCCGTAGTGTCCACCTATGGAGAGATCAAATAATTAAACAGACAACCAATTTAGAAAGTGAACACACATATGGATTCACAGAAGAAGCATAAGTTACAAAATGTTGAGAATTTTTCTAGAGATGGGGAGTCTTACACTATTTCTATGCTGCTGTTTTTTCCCGTCAACAAATACAATCTTATACTTGAGGCCACTGTACATTCTGCTGTTACTTTCATGAAATGTCTTTCTGGGAAAAAAAAAATAAAGTTCCCTAATGCTATATAAAACTCCTGTATTGGTTTCACAGTGCCTTAAAATTATATTCAAAGCCATCTAAAAAGGAGACTTTTATATCTTATTACCTAGATTCTAATGCCAAGCGGTCACCCTGTAAAGCACCATGGAAAATTGCTAACAAGATAAAATGTTTTTAATGTGATATAATGGATTTCTTAGGAGAGGGAAAAAATGATGCCTGGCCTTCCTGTGTTCCCCCTCTTCCCTCCCTTCTCACATTCACAGTGGAAAGAGCTCCAGCGCTGTTACCTGCTATTACCGAGCTCCGAGCTCTTGTTATAAGAGGCTGGCAGTGACAGTGTGATTGCTTTGGTGTAATATTTAGGGTTTGGGCATGTGAAGATCCTCTGTTTTGGAATTTGCAGCAGGGTTCCAGCTGCCCTCACATTAACCCTGCTCCAACTAGAGGGTACTGCAATGAGCTATTCATTCCTCTGGTAAATAAGAGGGCAACCCTTGGAGAGGATGATATATTAAATAATAAACAGTAATGTTGTTTTTTATTATTACTAGTCTGTATGAACATTTTTTAAGGTGTTGCACACTTTCCAAACTTTGTTGCACATTCCAAATAATTTAAGGCTCTCTGCATAACTGAATTCTAATGAGCACAGATGAAAGTTCAACAAATGAGATATAACCGTTTTGGTTTTGGTTGGAGGATCAGACAACACGGCAGAGTAACAAAATATGACACAGGTTCTAAACACTATCTTGGAACATTTTAGAGCATAACAAAATGCAGACATGGAAGTATAATTACTTAAAGGGTGGTTGACCTGGCAGATTTGGATGCTTGGAGACAAGGCTTCTCACAGCTCTTTCACAATAAAAAAAATGAAAAAAACGAAAAAAAACTTGCTGACATTTGTGCATCTTTTTTTGGAGTGTTTGTGGCAAATTGTTGTGGTATTCCTATGCACATACATATACACACATTGTACCGCGATTCCCACTGAGTGCAGTGGGTAGACATTCAACTTATAGTTTAAGGAGACATACTGTATATCTCTGAAACATGCAAGGGAACATATCTCCTTTCTCACCTTATTTCTGTGAGTTTAATATTACAGGAATTAAATGAACAGTAAAACTAGGGACATCCAATAATATATAAGTAGACAAGTATTTTTGGTCGTTCAGCTCATGAAGGCAACACAGTACTGTCAATGAAAAGTTGTTAGCATTACTGGGTGCAAATATTTGATGACCTGTTGTACCATAGTTGCATGTTGTAAGTGATATTCACAACGTGCACTTAAATAATGTAAAAATGGCTCAATTCTGTTTAAATACGAGACCTTGCAGCTAATTAGCATTTTAATCTGAACAATGAAGTTGTCAGCAGCTCCATCTGAGCTGAGAGCATTGGTGATATGTCCACTTACTGTGCAAGCTGGACACCTACCACCATGAATGACAGGAGAAAGCTTAATTTATCCTTACTCAATTTGTGTTTGCAGTCTAGCTGCAGTTTACTATAGTGTAGTAGTGGTTAGAAGATTTATTTTTTAACCCTGAAACCCTTATTGCAATGGATTTTTGAAATATTCGTAAACTGGCACCACCACCCAGTATGTCAGACTGGACATATTTGAATTTAAACCATGTTATTTTAGGTTGTCAAAGCGAAGCTGTTTGGAGAAAGCCATTGGATGTGAAAGTTTGGGTGGTATCTTCTGAATTGTGGGGGAGGGGTGGGTAGAGGGTAAAAGATATGTATTACCTGTAAAAATGTAAATCCCAGACGAACAATAGCATCTTCCCCAGTCGCATCTCAATGTTTACAATGAGGCACTAAGATTATCTATTCGTAAAATTAGAAACCTATGCTTTATTCAAATGTAAAAAATCCAGTGAACCCCTGTAAGTAGCATGTAAAAATGTCCTAACTGGACTGCATATTGCTCACCTGGCTGTAAATGATACATGTGAATTGTTTGACTTTGAGAAACACTATAGAATTTTATGGAATAATTGTGTAACTACACAATTTACATGCTATTTCTTCTGTGTGATTTTTCACATCTCACCCAAATCACACATCCCAAATGCTGTAATATCACTAAATCCAGCCCTGAGTGGTGAGAGTTTCAGGAAGATTTCTCTGCAAAAAAAACCTTAATTTTGTATGTGAATCTACAGAAACACTAGGTACTGTGGCATCTACTCTGTGGTTTAAAAAGAAAGGATTGGTTTTGAAACATACATTTTGAACGTCAATGTAGGAGGTAAAAATAGAGCATGTTACTTTCAGATTAACAGGGTGATCAAGCATGTTACCCACCTATAAGCGCTCTCATTTCCACCATGGAGTTGGTGGGGTTAGTGATGTCCAGTCTTGTGTATCCTCTTCACTTTTATCAGCCATGTCAAAAATGAAAATCTACAATAATAATTTTGTTTTTATTTGCCGATTTATTGTAGAGACCTTTTGTTACATATATTTTATGCCGAGAAGTACTATATGAATATTGGTTTAGGAAATAATTCATTGTTCTACTTCTGTGCCTGTAGAAAATGCTAATAGGGTTGTTAGACCAAGGAGCACCACACAAAACCACCCACTCTTTATGTGCAGTAATCTTGCGGCCCATGCCAAAACAAGACACAGAGATGATGTTCCAGGTGATAAAGGATCAAAGAGGGCTTTGTTTAATGTTGTCAAACAGCCCTGTGAATACTCTGCCTGCGGATGTTCTCTACTATTCTTGTAAAGACACATGATGCAGAGATGAATATCTCCTTTCTTGCACACTGTCCTCTGCAGCCCTCTAGCTATCTCCAAACCACATTCAGTGCAGCATAGGGGCCTCTCAAACTTCACCAATTGCTGAGAGACAACTATATTTGTGCTGAGTCCTTTTTAACCCCCTTATTGTTCTGTTCTCCCTTATGCTGCCATAGGTCTCACTCCATGTGACAAAAAATAATACCAGATATTCTACTAAAGTTCTATTATATGCTAGAGTTTTTTAAAATTATTTATATGAATAAGTAATGACCACACCCAGAATTACAAATTATTCCCCTTCCATTTAAACAGCAAGTTTTTCAATCCACTGTTGTGTGCTTACAGGCTCCAATTAGGTAAACCCAGCTCTACATAGAACTAATGTTTAGAACTCATCAAATATGTAAATCATAGGTTCAGCTACAAGTGAGTATCATCTAGTTTTCTCTTTTTTTAAGGTTAGATGTAATGTTAGAGATGGTATTTTCAAATGTCATTAATTTTTCTGGTACACATTTACTAATATCTGTAAATGATTAAATGGATAAGGAAGATGGTCGAAAGCTATGTATTCTAATTTTTGCATATTTCTGTATATACATAGTTTGCATACGGTGAGAAGAATAGCTCAAATAGCTAGTATTGTAGCATTGTCATTGTCAAAAAAAAGAAACAGCCCCAATAAAATGAAGTATTTTTGCAGGATTTTATATAACTATGTTTTTCATGGCTGCCTTTCCTGTCCCATTACTGTTTTTAGGCACGTGCCTGTGTCTTTTGCTCATCTTTATTGATCCGGCCAGGACATACTGATGCCCTTCAAAAGATTTCTTAAGGAACAATCCTGTTCCTGAGCGTAAGGTATTCTGAGTGCTATTTATGCAGTTTTCTGTATACTTGTTCTGACCACTCATTACTGACCCAGATGGTATCCTGACTTCCCCTGTATATCTGTGGCCCTGAGCTTTGGCTTCTATCCTGACTCCAATCCACCGCTGCTTGTCCTTAACCAATCTTAATTTGTATCTTGACACCTTGTCACTTCTTGGGTGTTTCTGAGACAGCTGCTGTCTATCAGGTTAAGCCAGGGGACCATAACCACCTTGCCGGGCTCACTGTACAGTAATTTAGATTTTGCCCACAGGTGAACCATACCAACTGCTGGCGGAAAACTGCGTCCACTTCTAACACCATGACAACCTGCTTTTATTTCTGCAACGACATGTTTCTGGGACAATACTGAGCTTATGATCCCTAAAGGGGCATAGCATTAGCTAAAATGGTTTTAGTGTGGGCATGGGTGGATCTGGGCCATGACAAATGTATCCCAATTGGGAATGTTGGCTGGTACAACAAACAAACAAAACTTTTCAAATAGCTTAAATGTGAATGAGTGGTCTACATTTCAGTTGCTGTCATAACAGAATGACTAAACAAACTGGCGAACAGAGGACTTTTGTGGTATGGTAAAATTTATGCTTTCAGTTGATAGATTTCTGCAAAGCATTTTCCATCTTTATATGTCCACGTAGGGTGCATGTGAGAATAGTTTAAAAGTAAGCCAAAAAAGTGTCTGTGGATACAATAATTAGGCCTTCAGTAAATCTGCCACCCGTTTTACACTGGCCGACATACCACCAGTCACTGTCCCTGTGCAATTAAGCTAGCCCTGGGTAGGATTGTACAAATCATGCATTGAGCCACCTGGTGGATGCCGTTAATTTTTGATTCTAGATCATACTTGCGAACGTTGGATATCATCAAAATTGGCCGTGTCTTGGGGGCATGGTCACACTAATCGCCTCATTAGGCCCCACCCCTGCTATACAATACCAATTCCTGCCCATTATAGAAGGGGGAGGGACCAGGACAGTGTGATTAGCCACACCCCCAACCATGTTACAAACGAAGTGGGCAGCTCCCAAAAAGTTGGGAGTCTCCCGGACATTCCCGGAGAGTAGGCAACTATGTACTAGATATTTACAGTCCATGTCTTACACTTACACTACACGCTAAAACTCCATGTCTTACCAATATGAAACCTGGACTAATCCAAAGAAGGCATTTTCAAATGAAAACGGCTGTAACAACCCACTTTCTAGGACTTTTTCATGCTTCTCCAGAATTTTATGTTAAACACATACTTGCCAACTTCTTGTAGTTGGCTTCCGGGAGTTGCCGGGGTGAGGTGGACATGCGGGTGGGGGGGGGGTGGGAACCCGAAAATCGCGTCATTTTATAAATACCTGGAGAATCGCTGCATTTTGGACCTAACTTCCTAGTGAAGTGGGCAGATGCGGGAGATTGCCATACACTCCCGGGAGTCCGAGAGACCCATCCTGAATCCGGGAGTCTCCCGAACATTCAGGGACAGTTGGCAAGTATGGTTAAACATTTATGGGCTTATGCAATACAATGTTACGATTATAAAGAGGTTAAAGCGCCAAATAAAGATTTCTCCAGGTAATTTTATGCTACAAACAGAATTAAACACAAAGTTGTGGCAGCAATCAGCTTTCTTTTTATAATACTAGGAATGGCTTCTGCACCTATCTTCTGTCACACCTTTTTAGTCACTGACTGTTGGTGGAACTTTCCATCCAAGGAAGGGCTAAATACTTGTGCACACCGACTTTTTTTAATCCATCTCTGCAACATTTTGGGTTTCTTCTTTACAGTTGAATTTCTATGGAAGATGCAGAAACAGTGTCCTAGGCAATTTACCGATAGTGGATGACTGAACAGACAAAGGTAGAAATAGGACTTGCTCTAATTTCAGGTACAAATGCTTGGTGTAGTGTAGTCAGTGTTTCTCAAATCTAGTCCTCAGGGACAGCTAACAGTGTACAAGTGTATTCATTACTGAATGACACATTTTGAAAAGATCCACAGGTAGTACTAATTATTCAACTTGTGATTCTTTAAGGAGACCTGAGTCTCTCTGAGTGACGGTCGTGAGAACCACCGGTGTAGAGTGTTTGGTGTGCTGCTGAATTGTGGAGTATTGAAGGGATGTCACAGGGAAACAATCCTAATTTACAAAAGTAATACGTTTAAATGCTGAGTACTTCATAATATACTCATTAGTAAAGTTCAGGAAATATGGTACTGTTTTGGATAACAATTTGACCATGGGGTTTACTATTCCATTGAAGTCTGTGGAAGGAATTTTGGTATGTGTTTTCCAATATAAAATGTATTTAGATTGGGCATGGCTGATATCCTATCACTGGCACTTCAGAGGACGTAGAAAAATTAATTTCTATTTCCCTAAAAAGGCTCTATGGTTGCCCACTATAGCAGGAATTCCTTTTAAAAAGCATCATTTAGAGGCATATTTACTAAGTGCACAACCTTTATGAACATTTAGGATGCAAAAAGTGTCAAACTCTGAGGGGTGTATCGACTAAGCTGTGGTTCCGGCGAACCGCCGATTCACCGTGCTTTGCAGTCATTTTTTAAAATGGCAAAATCCATCAGGTTCTGTCTTTAATAAAATTCCCGTTTAAAAAAAATGACTGCAAAGCTCTGAGAATCAGTGGTTCATTGGAACCACAGCTTAGTAAATATACCCCTCAGAGTGGGACACATTTTGCATCATGAATGTATGCATAAGGATTGTCACAAATACCGTACTTATTTCTCTAGATACGTTCAACTGAAATACAGCAGTATATCTGTCTCCGGTGTATTTTAGGTGTACAAATGTGTATACCTATACAACACATGAATGCAGAGATGTGGCTTGACTGTGTTGGTAGTAAATGCAAAAGTTGCATTACCCTATTATTATTAGTATTACACAATTTAATGTAATAAAATATCATATACACAAGAAAGAATAGTGGCTTAACATTGCTATTAATAAATGTAATTAAATAAATAAACACCCCAACATCCATTGTTTATCGCTTTAAAAATCCAATGGGAATCTTTCCAGCAGTAGTCCAAATGGAAATGACAAATATGAAGTCCAAACAGATGACCAGAGCATGACACAAATAAATGAATATACAAACAGCCACTCAGAAGCAGCTAGGTAGTACTGGTGATATCATCATCAGCCCATATCCTTACACCAGGCCTCTGGTACCGACTAAAGATACACTACCTGGGGATGCTGACAAGTCTCAGTAGGCCACATCTCCAGGGAGCATGTTACACTAACGTGTGAACACTATATTTGTACTTAACTAAAGTAGAGCTTTGTGTTCTACAATTTCCATCATGACATACTTACTGAACTCTGTTTCGGTGCAACATTTATATTTAGGTGTGGTACCTCTTCCTTGGCTTGAGGATGCTTCTTGAGATCTGTAAAAGATGGAGCTATTTATTGAGGCAGCAACCCAGGAATAAATATTGACCAGTCCAGATGGGCCATATTGTTGTTATTTACCATCAAGCTCTATTTTTCTATGTTTCTATAGCACCTATGGCACTGTCAAAATCAAACGCTTCTTAAAGCATTGTTTTATTTAAATCAAGCAGCGTGTTCTCTGCCCTACTTAAAATATGTTACCATGAGTTACCACGGTAAAGTGAAAGGTCACATATTGAACACCTACAGAATACCAGACAAGTGATACAATTTTTAATAAAAACATTTTATAATGTTTTGCGTCAGAACACATTTATTTATAATGTTCCACTGAATGCCCCCACCATGGTGGCCAAAAGCATGTGCTCTCAGCTTAAAGGCACCCTTCATTCCATCAGCTACGCATATCTTTGGCATCATTATATACCATGTAGCCAAACGGGAGCAGAATAGGAAGAGCTCCAAGCATGTCCTGCAAATACACAGGGTGAGCAAAACGGATGAGATACAGCATTCATCTGTCCGGTCGAGCAGCCAAATCACTTCTGGCTTCGCCTGTTGGTGTCGTTGTCAGACACAGGCTGATAGCTGTGATCTTCTCACTGCTCTCTCCATTATGTCCGATAATGTCTCCAGCTGTGATATTGCAGCATTAGTCCCAGTTATAGCATGGTTAGTTAACAATGGTGAATAAAGTATATATGTTCTGCTCTCAGGACAGGACAGAGGTCATTTGTCGGTACCCCCAGTGTCAAATCACTGCTGAGTAATATAATGCTGTAATTCCAAGCCCAATCTACCATGCTGTATATCAATGTATGCATATTTATGATCACATATTGTAAAGTAAAGTGCCCAGATGTTTTAGCAGCTCTATTGTTTTTACACAACAACTCAGACTACATTTCCTTTTCATAAACTGACAAATTAGTTGCATGCTACAAAACCTATAACACAAACTACTTAGCCAGTGTTTGTTGTCAGTACACCCCCCATCTCTCTCCAGCCATCTCTCTCCCCTCTTAAAGCACACAGCATATACAGATACCATTGCAGATTCACTTTGCTCTAGTAAAAGTTCTGGAATTTAAGAAGCACTTAGTTGCTGCATTAGAGCCATTCAGGATATTTCAGCATCTCAATTGACTGTAACTCCAACCTGCTCTAGTGGCCTGTTAATGACCTCCAGTCTCCAGGCAAGCTGAGGAATTCACTGTTTATACTTTCTGTTTCTCTGCTATACCACAATCCAACCTGGACTTCTTTCCGATAAATACAGCCACTTGCCAATAGTTGTCTTTGATATTGTGCAATAGTCAGGATCTGTTGTAAAGCATCTCTAACTGTCTGTCCTCTCACTGACCAGTAACAAATCGTCACTAATAATCTGCTATATATCCAAGATGTTTTGAGGAACCTCATTTATATATTTTAATTTATTTTATTATGTTCTTTTTTAGACTGGGTTGTAAATTAGGGTTCCACATTTGTCAGATTACATAAAACCACACTGGTATCTGATAGTTGGCGTCAAGTTTATTGCAAAGCACAAAATATTTTGACCATATTTTTATTTTTGTATTTAATAACTATAAAAGTTCTGTCTACCTACATTCTTTTTAGCTCCTTCTTCATTTGTTGTTATTTGTGCAGGCAGGTATCACACTTGTTGGTGCCCCATTTATAGTATCCAGCTTTTAAGATTCCTAGGAGCAATTTGAGTAATGGACAGGACATCCTTAAAAACCAGACTGGGCAAAAACCACACAACCTTATATTAACTACAGAAAGTTTGTTGGCAAAGGCAAAAATGACAACAAATTGAGACATTCTACATGTATTCTTTTTACACCCTTAATAATTATATATAATATCACATCTAAATGTTTAATTTAAAATATACAATTATAATAAAACCATCATAATGTCAAGTATTGAAACTATGTTGGAACTATCCAGAATACATGACATTGGGGGTCTAATAAGAAAAACTTGTTTTGTTTTTTGTTTACTGATAATGCGCATAGCACCCTGCGAATCTCCTCAGACACATTTTGGTGAAGTGGCTATTTGTCTGTTTCTGTACATAATTAAAAAGAAAAATAAACACGAAAAAAGTGCAAGCAGAGAGCTGTGAGTGACAGCATTTAAAATGTTTATGATGGTGAAGTGGTCACTTAAAGCCTTTCTAAGTGCTTGAAAGACGTAATTTAAGAAGCTAAATGATCTTTGACATAAAGATTAGCAAGGCAGAGTAGTAGCAGGATTTCTTTGTGTGTACATACACAGTGTGTGTTCCTTGAGCTACAATCTCTAAAACCCTTATGTGACAGTGTAAAAAATAACAAACATGCACACTCCCCACTTTGCCAGCAGGACTTGCAATGTAAATGTCTCATTAAGTTTTTACATGGTGGAGAAAATGGTCTTGGCTAGGAATCATGGTGCAGGCTAAGATCAGGTAAAATGTAGACAATCTACTTTGGTTTTAAACCGTTTTGTCGTTTATTAAATGCATTCCTATTGGAGGTTTACAGAGATGAATGGAAAAGGTGGTTCTCTCTGTTGCCCAACCCTAAAACGCACAATTACTCATAATTTAATGGGCTAAATAAATTAAAGGGTGAAATATCCAGAAAAATAAGTAAAGAAAACACAGGGGCGTATTTTATAATTGTAGTTATCGCAATGACAAGTGGATAAAATATTTCTTATTATTATCATGTTATCGCTGTGGCGGCTGAGCCCAGTTTGAGCTTCCAGTTCCACTGGCATTACCGCGAAAAATAAAAAGCTTTCATATCTAAAAATATAGCAGTGGATATAATATATGTTATATTATGCCTATCTTCTTGCCTGCAGAAAATTATAGTCCTATTCATTTTAAACCGGTTTAAACTAATTTATTCAATCAACAAAGTATTTTTTTAGTCCTCTCTTTCTGTTAATGCCCATCTGAGATGATGCTAGATAAGTAGGTTTCCCTATGAAAATGCACGTGGTCGCTGCTGGTGCTTAATGCCAATGGGGCTCATGAGCTTAATAAAGCCCTAAGGATCAGTGATATCATTGAGGCTGTAATCACTCCTTTTCTTTAATCATTCTGTGATTCTAACTAGTTCCTAGTCAATTGATAAGCTGTATTTTGGATAAGTCCACAAAAAAAGTGTGTATTGTAGTCCCCCAACAGCGGGAGAGTTACAGGCTGCCTATCTCTGCGCTGTAAGATCAGTCACTCTAGGGGTGCTCTGTGCTAGTTATTCGTAAGAAGCGGCAAAGGTGAAAAAATAAACATTTAGGTTCCACAAATAATGCATGGTGATCATGTTTAAATAGTGTACTGTGTCTCTGGTCACTCTTCTTTTTGAGGTGTGTAGATGTAAAATCTATAATGTTAGATAGCTAAAGTTTATCCTGCTACTGAATAAACAGGACATATTTTAAACACACATTCCTATCTTGCTTTATCTCTTTATACAAAACATTTTAGCCTCCTGCAACCTTTTTTTCTGCAATTGCTTGCCACTGATATTAGAACATAGAAGTGGCATATACCCAAACAATGCTGGGGGCAGCACGGTGGCTAAGTGGTTAGCACTTCTGCCTTACAGCACTGAGGTCATGAGTTCAATTCCCAACCATGACCTTATCAGTGAGGAGTTTGTATGTTCTCACTGTGTTTGCGTGGGTTTCCTCCGGGTGCTCAGGTTTCCTCCCACATTCCAAAAACATACTGGTAGGTTAATTGGCTGCTAACAAATTGACTGTGTGTGTGTTAGGGAATTTAGATTGTAAGCCCCAATGGGGCAGGGACTGATGTGAGTGAGTTCTCTGTACAGCGCTGTGGAATAAGTATATGATGATGATAAAGTAATGTAATGCTGGAATCATCATCACCATCATCAACATTTATTCATATAGCGCCAGAAAATTCCGTAGCGCTTTACAGTTGAGAACAAACAGTAATAAAACAATACTTGTTAACAGAGGAGGAGCTAGTGAGCTGTGTGCCCCAGTGCATGGAGGCGGGAAAGAGGGAACCGGGCCCCCGACCCTCTGCATCTGCCATGTAGCGGGCCCCATTATCTCCATGGGCTCCAGTGCACGGCACTTGCCGCACCAATGGTAGTTCCGCTACTGCTGGGTAATACATACAGACAGAGAGGTAAGAGGGCCCTTCTTCCAAGCTTACAATCTATGGACACTCTTATCCTTAACCTATAATTTTTTTTGGGCAAGCATTTTTATTGAACATTTTCCACATTTTTACAAAAAGTCAAAACAACCCTCACAAAAATCTTTTGAGGGGGTATTGACACTTCCCTAATTGCTAAAATATACAACCAGGTTCAGTGAAAATTGTATTACTCAGATATACAGTACTTTGTGATTACACAACAGCACATGAATAGATTATATAGTGTATTAAGCAATATTCAATCAAGTCCGACTATTATGTACTACATGATACATTCTACATGCTGCTTGCTGGGCTGAGGGCTAAGTGCTCCACACAGGTATGAATATGAATAGGCAGACCACTCTAATGGTTTTTACTCATCCGAAAGGTCCGGTGACCATTTAGCAAATTTAGAATCATACCAATGACAACAAATTTTGTGATATTGCTTGTTGGTGTTTCTGCTCGTGTACATATATCTGTCATGGTTGTTTGTATCATTAGCCAAACCTATCCAGTGTTGTACCACGGGGGTTCAGCAGCCAGCCATCTCCAGGCTATAATGACTTTAGCAAGGGATGTCAGATTAAAGATATACTTAAAGAGATGTCTATTTAATGTTTCTTCCAGAATAGCCCTAAAAAGTTATATCCTGCAACATAATGGACGAGCCAACACAAAAGTTTCCAACACTTCCAAACTGTGACCCAAAATGTGTTTACCAAAGAACATGACCATCACATATGCCAAAATGTCCCTGGGGAATTACATTTCAGACAGTCAGGGTCACTATGCTTGCCCATCTTAAGCTGACTAGTCGGGGTAAGATAGACCTTGTGATAAATATACAAATGGTAAAAACTACACTCAACCACATATTACTTCCTGCTATATTATAAAGGAAATTCAACAACTGCTCTTACCAGTATTTGTCATGTATTTTAGGAAAAAAAGTTAGACTTATTTTGATTTATTTTTTATACTAATGCCCATTGACAATTGGTTTCCCTGTCTTTCATTTCCCTGGGTATCTTTGTCTCTTACTGATGTTTACCTTGGATTTTTTTTTGTTTTTGTTTGGTATATACACGTCTTTCAGGCCATTACCTTTACCTATTTATATTAAGTTTAGTCTTATATTATACACTTTTAATGTTCAGGATTGTACTGGACATAATCTCTTTATTCACGTGTGCTTTTCTTTTTCTCTTTTGGGAATTTACATTGTTATCACTATTTGGACCACTTTGAAGCTCTAGCCTGCCCCCATTCCCTCCAAACCTCCCCCCCTCATTGCCTTGCGCAATGCACCCGTTCACCACTGCACTGCCATGCAACTTTCCTACCAATCGGGACCAGGACTGTCCTGCCTAAATCTGGAGAGTTGGGAGGTATGTGCACATTTTCCAGGACAGTAAATTCAAGTTCTTAATGCATTTGGTGTTCTTATGAGTTACTTTTGCCATTTGAATTGTATTTGCACCGACATAATATATTTTTCTCTTGGTATGTCTAATGCAACATTATTTTATTGTTACAAGGTATGATAGAATTATAATAGAATTGAAACAACCTGCCCCATACACTGAATTACACCCATTTTTCATACATATTTATGGCATTTGTTCAGTTATGTGCTAGTTCTTTAATGTTATTAATTGTTTTTATGTTTTTATGTTTTTCAAATGTTTGGATTGTTTTGTGAATAAATTTATTGACCTGTAAATATGTGTTTTTATGTCTTGTATTTTTACTTTGATTGCATTTTGTTTTCAAGTTTATATGTGCTAGACACAAGGGCATTGCTTTATCTTTTTTTTTTGTACACATCACTATATGATCACCAATAACTCAAGGGTGGTGAATAACATCAGCAAGCACTGTGCGTACAAAGGAATTAATTCATAGTTTAATTTCATGGTTGTATTATCATTTGAAAGAAAACACATGGCAGACAATATTCATATACAATCCCTTGCCAATTGGCTTTAAAGGTAACCAAGTATTTATAACCACAAGGGGCACATTTTTATAAAGAATGGTCAAAGTGCCACGCGGCACTTGAGTGGACCATGGGATTACCTTTTAAAGTATGGAGTCGTGCCCCACTGCAGGCACATTGGCAGCAACAAGATTTCATTTTACAAAGTGAGATTATTGAGAAAGATTATGAAAGAGAGGGGTGGAGAAGGCATATTTTTAGGCTTGTTAGCTGTTATAAAGCAAAGCCTTTAATGCATGTATAGCTCAATATCTTTCTTTTATTTCTACAGTGTAACAATTGCTGACATTACCTCTCTAGTCATTATTATTATGAGTCCAGGTTTATTTAAGCATGTATTATATCACAGGAATGGGACCTATTAGCTCATAGATACATATTTTTCACCTTAAAATTAAATGGTTGTGTGGATCTTATCCGTATCCAAGTCTTTCAGGAAAATTGTTCAGTAAACGCCGATCTAAAATTAATATTAGGAAATGTAATGCTGATAGTCTTTGTTTTTAGACTTACAGAATTCTAGTTTTGTGATTTTGACTGTTTGTTTCGCTTGTCACTTTTATATTTTAATTCTCTTTTTTTTTTCATCCTAGTGGTATAAAGGTTAATGGCAGCCCTCTTTAAGTTTGACACTCACAGCACTGAAGTGAGTTTTGACACCTTAGGGGGTAATTGTATCATACCCCGGTTTCTTCAACTCGCGGGAGTTCGGCTTCTGCGCAGCTTAAACTTAAAGCGACGATGCCTTGTAAAGGGAAACTTCCCTTTACAAGGCAGCGCCGCTTTAAATTTAAGCTGCGATGATGCCGAACTCCCGCGAGTTGAAGAAACCGGGGTATGATACATTTACCCCCTAGTATGTCTGCAATAATCCTATTGAGTGTTTGGAACCCTACCTGCAATTCTTGTGAGGACATCAACTGATTCCTATCTTGAAATATCTCTTCTTGTGCTGTCAAAGGGTTAACACCTTATCTTCTAGCACAAACAAACCTTCTGTAAAGTCACAAAGTAAGACGATTCCTTTCCTCCACAGGTGTGAAGAAGGCACTCAGATTAAGTATTTGATAGGAAAAGCACTTGAGAATCAACACCTTGAGGAAGATTACATTTTGAGATTAAAAGCTGTTCATTCTACATCCCCCTATGTAGGTCTTTCCATTTCAATCACTGCTTGGGGCTACTACAACAAGTGTGTGAGGATTTTTGCAGGGGTGGATACCTCTGGGGGCTGAACTCTTTAACTAAATTACTATGCCAGTCACATCCTTCTGTGCTAAATGTCTAAGGTGGCTTTAATGCATGTTTGTGTGAGTGCCATGCATATTCATAAAAATGAACACAGAGATGAAAGGAACACTGTACTGTAGTACTACTTATTTTAAAAATGAGGACATTTATATAAGCTGGTGCATAGATAAAAGCTGGTGTTGCCCAGAGCAACCAGCTGTTTGCTTAATTTTGTAAACGCGTTACAAAAATGCCAATAAGAATCAAATCGGTTGCTATGGGCAACACCACCTGTTCCTTTTGCTCCAGTTTTTTTTTCTAAAGGTCCTCTGCTTTATGGTTTGTTGAGTTTTTCTAAATGAATAAAATGAGACATTATTTCTTCAAATGTTACTGCATGCCAAAGACAATAAAGTATTTTACAATTTTCCATAATAAATTTGTCACTCTTCCTGTGGCTAATATTCATTTTCTAGCTAGCAGTATGTAAGCTCCTAGTTATGATGGTAATTGCAAATATAAATAGAAAATAAGCTTTATTTGTAAACTTAGAAATAGCTATATGTTTTTTCCAACATTATTAGACAATTACTATTAAAAGAAACACTTCTTATATGTTAGGTTTCCCCTTTTTAGGATTTCTGTTTTTCTGCCTTTCCTAGCTACCTGTTATATACCTTTACATTTATGTGCTTCATTTCTCTCTTCACCCCATTCCTGGTGCTTCTCTTCAGTTCAGCAAAATAATTTAAATTTATATTTGCAGCTTCTGGAGCAACCTCCCCTTGTATCTCCTTCACCATCAACAACACATTCATTTCCTCAGTCTACCAAGCCTGTTGTCTTGGTGTCACCTTTACAATTGATATCCAGTTTCTCTCACACTCTTGTTACCTTTAACTTTGCAATATTGCTAAAATATACCCTATACTTACCCAAAATGCACCCGAAACTCTTACCCATTCATCATCTTCTGCAACCTGCTCCTATCTGGCATCACCCATCTACACGTGCTTCAACCCATCCTAAATGCCACAGCAGACTGATCTTTCTCCCTGGCTGTACCAAATCTTCCACACCACTATGCATATTCTTATACTGACACCAACAAAGCCCTCATTCCCACCCCATCCCTTGGAACATTTCAAACCTCATCTTGCAATACTCTCCATAATGTCAGGAGCCGCGGCGGTGCCTCCAGCGTCCCGGCCGTCGCTATGACGACCGGGACGTCACTTTCGGTCCCGACGTCCCGGTTGCCTAGGCAACAACCGGGACGCCTGTAGTTGCCTTGCAGCGCCCAGCCAGCTGTCAGATAGCCGGGCGTGTGCGCACAGGAATTAATTATCTTAGCCAATAGTGGCTAAGTAAGGAGAGCTCATTACCTTTTTGCTGGCTCTATGCCAGTAATCTATTATGCAGCCCCCTGGCTGATTTCTACCAGCTGGGCACCGTTACTCCCATTGGCCACTAGCAATCTATCAATTAGGCTACTCCTGTGGATGCTTGTAGGGCTCTGTTCTGATTGGCTCTTTGTACTATTTAAGGCAGTTAGAACTGAGCATCACTGCCGGTTATAGCGTTCTATTCAAGTGCTGCTGCCTGCTTCAGTTCCTGTGTTTGGTGTTGAAACCTGTGATTGATTACCCGTGTATGACCTTTGCTTGTTCCTGGGTTCTGAACCTGTGCTTCTGACCCTGACACATCGCCTGTCCCTGGATCCTGAACCTGTGCTAGTGACCCTGACCCTTCTGCCTGTACCTGACATACTCTCTGGTGCTCTGTCCAGTCCACTGACATCTGGCCTGCCGCTACTCCGTGTGCAACCTCCTATACCTGTGCGCTGCCGTGTTAGCATAAACTCATACTACTCTGAGCATAAGACCTGGGGGCATCCGAGTACCTGTAAGCACAACCAGTCTCTACGGGAAAGGCGGCTGCTAAAGGTGAAGACCTCTTCTACCTGTTCTATGAGTTTATGCCGCACTGGTGGCCATAACACATAAGTTCCTCTTAGATCTACCTCTGCCCAGCACAATGCCTCTTTTATAATAACCACCTCTCATCCCTTCCTATAAGACCCACCAACAGAATTCCCTGCCATACCTGATCAGATTCTCCCCAGCATTTAAATCTGTAAACGCTCTCTGAAAACCTACCTCTTTCATAGAGCCTACACTACTGCTACCCAGGGCCGCCGAGAGGGGGGGGGGAGCGGGTACACTTTACCCGGGCCCGGGTCGGGCACTCGCTTCTAATTTTTTTTTGTTTTGTTTTTTTATCTTGCGGGTTTTTTTTTTGTGGTTTTATTTTTTCCCCGCCGGGGGGTCGGGGAAGTCGGTTCGTTGGTGGGGGAAGCTGGAACAATAAAAAAAACCCAAAAAAATACTCACGTAACCGCGGCGCCGCGTCCCTCCTCTCCTCTTCTCCATTCACACTGACTGTTGGGCGTGACGTCATCAAGTCACGCCCGTCAGTCAGTGAGGAGCGCCGGACAAGACAAAGCTAGAAGAAAGGAGAGAAGACAGAAGAGAAGAAGAGAAAAAGAAAGAAGCTGACAGGAGGTAAGTAAAGAAACGGAGAGGCAAGGGGAGGAAAGGGACAGTGCTATATAGAAGGGGGAGTAAAAAAAAAGGGGAGAGAAACAATAAATAAAAAAGTGGAGAGAAACAGAATAAATAAAAAAGGAGAGAAGCACAGAGGTAAAAAAAAAGGGGAGAGAAACAATAAATAAAAAGGTGGAGAGAAACAGAATAAAAAAAAAAGGAGAGTAGCACAGAGTTAAAAAAAAATAAAGGGGAGAGAAACAATAAATAAAAAAGTGGAGAGAAACAGAATAAATAAAAAAGGGGAGAGAAACATAACAAATAAAAAAGGGGAGAGAAGCACAGAGTTTAAAAAAAAAAGAGGAGAGGCACATTTAATAGTGGGGACTATTAATTTAAGATGGGGTGGTTTGGGGGCTATTGAATATGGGGGTGAGTTTAGGGAGAATGAGGTCTATTTATTAAATGTGACTATGAATTTATTAATTGCAGTGATGGTTGCGGGAAATAGGTATTGCTGGGGCTGTTTGCAGGAAGGGAAATAGGTTTATTTCTTAAATATGAATACTATTATTTTAACGTTGGGGCTGGAGGAAGGCCTAATTATTAATTGTGGGTGCTATTGATTTAACGCCGGGGCTGGCTGTAATTTTCTAAATGTAGCCATTTTTTTTCCCAAATAGGTCCTCCAACATTTCAGGATTCGGACAAGCCGCAACTAAAGAAAGCAGCAGTCACAGGTGGTGAAAGTGAGAAGAACAGGTAGGAGAGAGCAGCACAGTGTGTGAAATGTTGTGATTCTAGTAGGGACAATGTCAATTTTTGGTGAGTGTTGTGCCCAATGTAAGGTGCAGGCCAAGACTGAACTCTTTGTGTACACACTGCATTCTTTCCATACTACACTGTGGTGCTAGATGTCTTAAAAGTCAGGATTGCTGGGACATATGTGACGCTCTGGTGAATTCAGGACCTAGTGATTTTGATGTGCTAGCCACGCCCCAACGGCACATTGCCACGCCCCAAACGTATGACCACACCCCCAAAAAAAATTTGCACCGCTGTTAGGCTAGCCACGCCCCAACTGTGCATTGCCACGCCCCTGAATGTATGACCACACCCTGAAAAATTTTGCACCGCTGTTAGGCTAGCCATGCTCCATTTTTTTGGGCGCCGCCGTAAATTTTTTTGGGGCTTACTCGACTATGAGGGGGGCCCCATGAATTTGTTGTACCTGGGCCCTGAATTTCTCTTGGCAGCCCTGCTGCCACCTATACTACTCCCACTAATACCTCCTAGCTACCACCACAATCTCCACTCTATGACACATTCACTCCTTGTTTCAGGTCTGTTACAGTAAGATCTCTCACCACATGGACCGTCCCTACCCTTTTCATGTCTGCATTAATTTTATCTACCTATATATGTTCCAATTTTATGTATGGTTTATTTTCACAGCATTCAGTGCTGCAGAGACATGTGGTGCCTGAAAAATCAGCCATAATAATAATGATAATGTCACAGGAAAGTATTTGCCCTGAGGTTGTGTGCTTTTGTTGTTCATAAATAACTTTTAATGTCTCTGTATTTATTTTTATCTGGCAGTAACTAGGAATAAGTTGATGCTGTAATTATAATCCAAGGTGAACCATGCAGTCACCAGTTATCACTCTTATGGTGCCCACACTAAGTCATATACTATTTCAGCTGGATCTTGAATGGCAACATTGCACAAACAAGGTGGTTCAGGTTTTAGGCTGAACAACCAGGATGAAATGTGAATTGTTCAGCTATCAAGTTTAATGACCTCACACATGTACTGCTATCAACTGGCATGATTTTATGGTGAAATCTGATTTAATTGGATTGGCTTTTAGTTCTTCTCCAATGGGTTATTCACTTTGAACAACGACTTCATCATCAAACCTGACCCTCATCTATAGCAAAAATGGCTGTGTCCTCCTGGGTATCTGCCCTGTTATCTAAATCTGAGAGACTATTCACATGGTGGTTATGAGTGATGAAGGGCTCAATACAATTTATAGTTTTACAATAAAAGCTCTATTGAAGATCCAAGGACAGTATGTAATAAAACAGCAAGATTCAGTACCAGCTGGCTCATGGTTTGAGGTAACTGGAGGGGTCCATCATGGGTAGAAGGGCTACAGCATAGCAGGGAGGATTCTCAGGCTCAGTAGAGGTCTCCTCTGCACACCTGAATATTATGCCCCTGGCTGCAAGACTCCATTGGAGACCTTCTGTACCATAGTCTGCACAGACCCCTGTCTGGTATAAAAACTGGAATAGGGGTAGGCATTCCACACTGGTTAGCAGAGCAGACGACCCTTTTTGCTATAGGGCAACTGTGTCTCAAAATTACTGCATATACAGTATATGGTGATGTCAAAAAAACTAGTGGAACTGTAATAAATATAAATATTTATTATTGTATGTTTTAATTCCTTGCACTAAAACAATTAGTATTTCTGAAAGGTTGAGCTTGATGGGCATGTGTATTTTCTTATCCTTACTAACTATAGCTAGACATACTGCACAGTGGCACTTATTTTGTCTATCAGTCCTGGTTAGTTCAGTTATACATAGTAATAATTAAAAAAAGATTCAAAATGGCTGCCATTGAATTTATCATTAGAGTCATATCTTTATTGATGCCATTCTAGTTCCGGCACACAGCCAAGGCTTACCCACAATGCACTGCTTCATCAATTAAATTTGTTTTCAAAGTTTAGATTCCTGCAACAGATGGTAATGTAAAGAGGAAAAAAGGTTTAGAAGCTAGCAAGATAACACATTTTATGTGACAATATGCAAAAACAATCTCCACGAAAGCCTGCTCCTTGTGCTTTTCAGAATGGGCTTCAGTATCTTCAGGTGGCTTTTATGTGTGAGTGTCTTGTTTAACATCTAACACTTAACCTTTTCCTATACAGAATTCTGTGACAAATCACTGCATAATATGACTGAACTTCTAAGTAGTGGAATATAAAGAAAAAGCTGTTATATAAGATTAACTATAGATAGATATATGTACCAGAGCAAGTAGAAACCTTCCATACCTCTAAACATTTTAATCAGCCAAAGAGAGATTCTTAATGTATACAGTTTCTTTTGCTTGCATGCCAACTCTACACACATAAGCAAGAAAATTCCCTTTTCCGTCTAAAACATGTGCGCTAAACATGAAAGCGTTAAATCTATTCAGAACTACACCCTGAAATTCCGCATTGAGAATCACCTATTCAGTGCAACTCTGCACTATGAACCCTTCTTAACAAAATCAGTTTCATTTCCATATAGATTTGAGGGAACAGATCACATCTTGCCACAAAAAATTGCAAGCACCACAAATCACTATATCACAATAATCTCGAGCTACAGTTTGATGCCTTGAAGTAAAAGATAAACGTACACTGATTCCTCTTTCTTTATTACTGTTATCTCAATATATTAAATACCATACATTTGCAAAAATCACAGTCCAGCTACAGTATATGTTATTCAATCCTTCTAAGGGGGAGATTAAATAGCCAGTGATGTGGCAGGCGGACATTGCGCTGTTCACATTGCCGGCAATTACGGTAGAAATCTCTATTCATTTCTCTGCGACGTTCAGGAGACACTTTGCGTCTAACTGAATCTCCCCCTTACAGTAGTAGTCTGGTCACTACATTATAGAAGAGCTGAAACAATGTTTGTCCAATTCTTATTATAACACTGTCTCATTTGTGTATTTTCATTTAAACATAGAATAAACAATCTTTTCAGCACCATAAACTCTGGATACTAGACAGAATCTGCAAATTGTGCCTGTTCTATGTCCTTGGCTGTATTTATTGCTTACCTAGTGCCCCCACTTGAGAATTTGGAAATATAATTAGAGCAAATAGGGTGCATACTAGTTTAAAAAATGCTCACAATCACGTTGTAAAATCTACAAGTGAAGAGTTACATAGGTAATATCTATTATGTATTTTTTTTTTATCATTGATGAAATCAAAGTAGGAATGTTGCAATTTTTAATGTAACTGCACCTTACAACTGTTCATCATAGTCTGTAAAAAAAAGTTGAGCCAAACCCTTACATAGCATCATGCAATTTATATTCCTTAACATATGCTTACACTTTATTAGTATATAGCTGTGAGAAATGTATCACATTTTCTGATCACGTTGTCAGCCAGTCATTGAAATGTTGGGAATCTAGTAATGATAGAACAACAGTGATATATACACAAATTGGTAATAAGCGGGATATAGTAGCATTAAGTGTAGGATAATCACTGTACGGGTTTGTGTGATTCATCTCGCATCCATTGGTGGTCATTTAGAACTTGATGGAACAATGCTAATCAGTATAAATTGATTTTGCTTGATTGGGTAATCAATTGTGAGTGCAAACACACTGGCTTTTTATTCCTGCTCTGAGACCATGGAACCTGGACGTTTAAAAATAAAAAGTAAGCTAGCAAATCAGACACATGAATAAGTCAACCCTTTCCTTTACATTCCTGAATATTAATACTAAAATGAGGGTTAGATGACTGTAACCTCCAAATAATGACTTTGCTCACTTGTGTCTAGCATATAAAAATGTACATGCTAGACATAGTTTAACGTTTTTAGTCTGAGCAGACTATGAGCAAGCTCAATGGGGTACGTTTGCTACCTCTCTGCCTGTTCTCTGTCATTGTTCAGCCCATTCTGGACTATACCAATGTCATGCATACCCTTTGCCACTAGGCAATCTATTGTATTGTGGGAGGATTAGCATATCCGAATAAGAGAGCTCTGGGAGAAGATAATGGGGCTGATGCAGAGAGAGCAAGATGGCAGTTTGCATAGTGTAGCTTATGTGAAATCATAGGTCAAGTACAGTAAGGGCATGTTAGTGCATTATGAAAAGATGCAGAGCACGACACATATGCCTGTCCAAGCCATATTATTTGCAGGTGGTCAAGGGCAGGTACAAATAGCGGATGAAGATGATGATGTTGATTGCCTACTAAAACCTTTTCCCCTGCTCCGCTGATGCCAATAGGTGCTTTCTTAGCTGCACATGTATTTATTATGCTTTTGTGTCTGTGTTTAAGCATTTGTTTTCAGCTTTAGCGATCCACATAACCCTAAACTCCATGGGCTAGATTTACTAAGGTGTGGGTTTGAAAAAGTGGGGATGTTGCCTATAGCAACCAATCAGATTCTAGGTTGCTATAGGCAATACTTTAATACCTTCTACAAAATTTAATACCTTCTACAAAATGACAGATAGAATCTGATTGGTTGCCATAGGCAACATCCCCACTTTCTCAAACCCGCAGCTTAGTAAATCTAGCCCCATGTCTCCTCTAGTCCTCTATTTTCCACTTGGTAACTGGTCAATTGATGTAATTTCCAAGCCTGTATTTTTGTTTATTTTTATATTTTCTAACATTAATTTAAGAGCAAAAAATATAATCCATGAACCATTAGGTTTATGGTGCGCTATTTTGTCTTAGCAAATAATATATTTAGTGCTGTGAATAGTGTAGTTCTAGCAATCGTCTAGCTGTATTTAAAATTCAGACTTGAGAAGTGACTTTTTTTTTTATTCAAGATCTCAAATATGTTGGAGGGTAGAGGTAAAAAAAAGTGTAAAAACAGTCAGCAGAAAGAAGTTCAACAAAATCTGTTATTTAGATTACCACTTAACAGAATAAACAAGTGATTGGAATGATAATATTGTCTCATAAAAAAAAAGAAATTCATCTTGGTAAATAAAGATAAGCAGTCTGATGTTCTTATTGAGTATTCTTCAATCAGGAATCAGATCATAATTTTGAATGAACTTCTAAATGTTGGATGAATGTGTATATATAAATAAATAAATAAATATATATATATATATTCTATGATTACTTACTCAACATAGGAATAGTTATTAGAAAACTGACAATGTAATTCGATGCAAAATATAGTGTATAAATATACAAGGATAGTTGACCCTAGTCTTCAAAAGTTGACAACTGAAATGTTTGAGCTTGACAGAAAAGTGAATAAAATGCAATAAATCATGTTCTGATCACCATTTGTTAGGTCATGTTGGGTAGGTGGAACATCCTGAGTCTTTATAGTGTAATAGAGTGTATAGTGTGATAGAATTGTATTCTGATCCCAGCTAGTGGTAACGTCATATTGGGTAGCTGTATTGTCCTACGTCTGTATAGACTGCAACATAATTTACATATTATCTAGTCCAATGCTCATGTTGGGAGGTATGGTGTCCCAGTGGTCATGGTGTTCTATATCCGTATAGAGTGTAAATTCATTTTGTTACGGACATGTTGCAGGTGTAGTGTTCTTTGCCCGTAAAGAACATTAATGATCCAGTGATCATGTCCTGAGGAGTATGTGTACTGTAGTGTCCTTAGTATATATAGAATGTAAAGGAATTTTATTATGATCAAGTTGAGCAATATCTTGTTAGACAAGTGTATTGATCTACACTTGTATAGTATAATTAAATTATATTCAGTGGTTATTGTGTAATTGTGTTGTGGTGTTCTATGTCTGGGGGGGGGGGGGGTGATTAGATATAGGATGTTAATCACGTTGTGCACTGTTGTATCTGCCCTTTAGAAGAGGTTTGGAAACAATAATTTTCACAAGATGGTAAATTCTCATAAGACATCTTCTAATTTTACACCCAAAGCATATTAGAGGAATAATATAGGGTAGCATGTCCTAATAAGTCTTTAGCGGAGATATACCCGAAGCGGGCATGTGGAGCGACATACGATTACCTTCACTACATTTTGGCTGGAGTCAGTGAGTACTTATTCACTATATTGCCCACGCTGGGGCTAGACTTTGTACTCTGAGATTAAAGTGGCTCAGTACTCAAGGTTTTGAGACACTGATTATACAGGGGATTTGAGCTACAGTTATACATTTTATATGTTACCTATTGGCATTCGGACACCGAGACTTTACCACTCGTCCATATGTGATTCATCTCCAGGGTTATACTGAGCATTACAGCATATATCGGCTATCTTTATATGGAATTTACTCCCTAGGCTTTTTTCTTATGTTTATTTGCTTCCACATTCCCTTGGCTACATTGTTTCAGCTGATAATATACACCGAGTAGCGCTGTGGAGTATGGAGTAGCATGTCATTTTATCAGGATTTTATCTACTGTATTTACATTATTCCACATCTTTTTTGTATTTGTGCCGACTAGGTCACAGTGCGCTGTGATCTAGTTTATGTGGAGTAACTGTCCTCCTTTATGCTAGCATTAGCATTTATTGTTATTTGCATGTTTTTTATTGCATGGTAATAAATCTTTGTTTTTATTGACGATACGTGACTCAGATATTTAATATTTTTTATTATTGATTTTTATTTCTGTTTGACAGAGAGGTTTGAGCGCTGCATTTATTGTCTATTTACTGTCTGTTTGTGGGTGGGCACAGCCACCTAGGTTTTGCAGCAGCAGTTAGCCTCCTGTCATTTATTATTACCTATGTTATGTAAACTTTGCATAACATTCAGCACATACCGTCTCTGATTAATATAGCGGCTGGTGTATTATTTGGCGCCATATCAAGGGTCTGTATTTTTTTATTTGTTCTCTCCGACGCCTCTTCTTCTTAATCCAGTTGCTCGCGTCGTCTTGTCTCCTCTTACTTGGGCCTGAAGTTCTCCGAAGTCCTTCCTCTTCCTGCTCCGCCGTCAACTGAGCCAAATGGTTCCGGCCTTGGTGTTTTAAATAGACGCCGATGCGCCAACGTCCGATGACATCACGACAACGTTGTACGACGGCTTGACGAGCCCTGATTGGCCACTACTTTTCACATTAGTAGAGGGGATGGTATAGAGCAGTTTATGCTGTGCAACGCTTTACTTCCTCTGCAATCATGTTAGTAAAGCAGTAGTATAAGATTGTCAGGATGAGAGCATAAATCTGATATGATGAAATAGAATAGTAAATGTCGGGGCCCAAATAAAATACTGCATTGATACATAGAAGTGAACCTGATTTTCAACTCAGATAAATGTTTGACCAAATGTTTTTAAAAAGGAAACGATTAGCCCAATAGGAGGTAATTAGGTTGAGGAGACCTGCTTAAGATATGAAGAACAGACACCCATTATTTTGATCATGTATTCCACTTCATAATTGTTTTCCTTTCAATAGGTAGTGTAAACACAACAAACCACTAAATGTAAATGACAGAGCCATATGACTAGGTGAGATCTTTGTAGACAAAGATAGCATTTGAAGACTGTCTATACAGGTATATAGAAATATGGGCTTCAAAGAAAAATGTCTTCATAGTTCATATTTTGGGAAATCTGGGTGCCACTCCATACCAAAGAGCAGAAATCACACCAGGGTTGTGAATGACAGGTACTGGCGGTTATTGGGAACAGCTATAATCACATATCTTTGGAAAAAGTATGTCACATTGTCATAATTCCATCATGTTTGGTGTTTACCTGTGCTTGAGATTATGACCGCTTTTTTGATGGGGGAGTTATGTCTCTGGAATATATCTGTGAAGAATTACCCAAAGGTCAAAAATCCCTGCCCCCCTATTAGCATTAATACGCCCCTGTGAAGAATGTTCCATTTCATTTTGCTTAAAAAAACCTGTGTTGGGAAGGGGCAAGTTGTCAGACTCTTGGGGATCAATCTAATTGAAGGATTGTCCATCTCTTCTGCCTGCCCCAGGCATACAGATTATTATATGTAAGTGATGCTCTGTTCTTTCATCCCATTTGTTTTTACAACTGTTTGCAATTTTCACTTGTATGTCAAATCTTTATCTAATTGTTTTTTTTAATTCTCTGTAAGCATTGTACCTTTTGTATATTAAATCTAACAATTTAAAAGTTCTGTCCTTATTGCTCTAAAATGAATTCATTGCCTGTTTAGAAGAGACATATTGCTTGGCTGGATTAGCTCTTTAGAAACCAGTGTGTGAAGGGTTAACTGTTTAGATACCAGAGCACAGAGTGTGCGCAATTGGGTGATTAAGTCATAGGTTTGCTACGGGCCTTATACGTAGCTAGTGGCAGTTGTTGAGAGGTGTGAAGCGTGCATCTGTGTTGGGAGAGGGACCAGCGAAATCTGTAGCCTGAAAGAGAGGTGGGTTTAAGGTTTAGGCTGGAATCCTGTGTGTTCCCTTACAGTAAGCTTCCAAGTCAGAGCCGGATTTAGACCTTATAGGGCCCTAGGCAAGATACTGGTTTGGTGCCCCCCTCCGGGAAACAATCCATAGCACTACTTTTTTTTGTTTGGTTTTTAAAGCATGGATTATATTAACTTTTAATACCTACTAGAAAAAGAGTGCAAACAATGTTGTACATAGCTTTATTCTTTAATAATGATTACTTTTCATTACTCACGTTTGCTGATGAAAGGAAAGGTTATTTCACTCCCTGACGGTTGCTATTATTGGTCCAACTCTGCGCAGTCTACCTCGATCCTCCGTATGATGTCACTTCATTCCCTGCACGCCCAGTCCAAGCACACTGGGCCTGCGCAAGCTCTCATAGCTCCCTCCTACAAAAAAAATATTTTGGCAAATAAGTTGGAGAAGTATAGCAGAGAAAAAAATGTCCCCACCTTTATCACTTTTACCACTTTTGTTCCTCCTTCACACTGTTTTCCCTTTAGTACACTGTACTCCCTTCATCATCACACTGTGCCCTCCATCGTGCTTTTGCCCTTTAATCATCACACTGTGCCCTCCATATTTTTGCTCCCCTTGTTTATTTCCCCTCACAGTGCCATGTTTTTGTTCCACATGTCTCTTGTTTCCCCTCACCCTCTGTGCCCTTCATGCTTATTCTACCTTTCTCTTGCCCCTCTGTACCCTTCATGCTTGTTCCACCTTTTTCTTGCCCCTCTGTGCCCTTCATGCTTATTCCACCTTTCTCTTGCCCCTCTGTGCCCTTCATGCTTATTCCACCTTTCTCTTGCCCCTCTGTGCCCTTCATGCTTATTCTACCTTTCTCTTGCCCCTCTGTGCCCTTCATGCTTGTTCCACCTTTTTCTTGCCCCTCTGTGCCCTTCATGCTTATTCCACCTTCCTCTTGCCCCTCAGTGCCCTTCATGCTTATTCCACCTTTCTCTTGCCCCTCTGTGCCCTTCATGCTTATTCCACCTTCTCTTGTCCCTCTGTGCCCTTGATGCTTGTTCCACCTTTTTCTTGACCCTTTGTGCCCTTAATGCTTATTCCACCTTTCTCTTGCCCCTCTGTGCCCTTTCTCTTGCAGCTCTGTGCCCTTGATGCTTGTTCCACCTTTCTCTTGCCCCTCTGTGCCCTTGATGCTTGTTCCACCTTTTTCTTGCCCCTCTGTGCCCTTAATGCTTGTTCCACCTTTTTCTTGCCCCTTTGTGCCCTTAATGCTTGTTCCACCTTTCTCTTGCCCATCTGTGCCATCCTTGCTTGTTCCACCTTTCTCTTGCCTCTTTGTGCCCTTAATGCTTATTCCACATTTCTCTATTTATCCTACCTGTTGTCTTATCCAACCAGCACTAATGTGAAGATGATGTGGGCTAGAGAGCTGAGGTTTCCCGCAGTCACCATCTGTAGAGCCTTGCAACAGAATTGGGTGGCTTATTACCCTTCAACGTTTGGGATTGACCCTCAAGTCCTACTTAATGAACAAGACCTTCCTGTTTTATGCAATCAGACAGTGAACCACTTGGACAGCATGCTGGTTCAATGCAACTTCCGTGGGAAAAAAATATGTGCCTCCGTAAGTTAACTTACCTTTCATTTGCCTTTTTTTCTTTTCTGTTCTGTTCTCTTCTGTTCTTCTTGTCTTGTTTTCTTTTTTCCTGTATGGCGCACTGGCGCTGTTCCTCCTCTCTGCTCCAGCAATGCTCCTGCTCCTCGCCGAATCTTCACTGAAAATGACGTCGGGCGGGAGAGAGGAGGAGAGGAGACTGCCGGGAGCTGCTGCACGGTCAGCTGACTTTTTTTTTTGCTTAAATAAAATTTCGTCCGCAGTTCTTGTTTGTTATGCCGGCCGGACAGAGGGGAATGGCAGGCGGAGGGGAGCGCCCCTTTGCCTTTTCTACCCTGCTCACCGTCGGCTCTGGGAGGGCCCTCTGGGGACCGCTAGGCCCTAGGCAGCTGCCTAGGTTGCCTAGCGAGAAATCCGGCCCTGTTTCAAGTCACAAGTGCGCAGAGGGCAGTTTGTGACCGATAAAGGTGTTCAGGAGCGGTTTCCTGACAGAATAGAGGTGATATATTGTATGACGGTTGGAATATATGATAAGATATCTAATCAGGGAGTAGCTAGAGGGGCTTATCCCTGACAAAGATATATCCTCCCTTGTATTCTGCTCTCAAGGAAACTAGGAAATTGAGCATGAAATTCTTGAAATTTAACGGATATCTCAACAGGTGTGTGGTCACCCTAATGTCTTGTCAGCCAGCTCCTAGTTTAATCCAGATTACCATAGCTATTCTTCACATTCACATAGTAATTTCGTAAGTAAACATACATCTTACCATGATTATTTTTTCCTGGTCATTCCCCATGTCAGCCCTTACATCTGGGTTTAGCTTCTGTTTTTCCTTTTTATAAGAAAAAAATACCATTCCTTGTTATATAAATAATACACTACCTCACCCTGTCTCTAGTCTCACAATTCAGTTCATTACTTAATGAAGAATTTTGGCTGACATGGGGAATGGCCACAAAAAGAAAACAATTGTAACTATGATATCAATGTTCCCTTTTCCTGGACATCCCATGTCAGCCCTTACCTCTGGGTAATGATAGGGTAATATGCCACTCGGGAGGAAATAATACACCACAGAAAAAATTCCAAACATAAGTCAGAAATTAATAATTGTTTATTTCTCATCTGGTTCAGGGAAAAAAATACTGGAAAAATAATCCCTTGATTGAAATGTAAAGATGTCATGACTTTAGGAAGAAAGTATGCTACAAGTCTCATTACCACTGAAGAGAAAATGTACTTGCTGGAGAACATGAAAGTCTGTGAAGTTTAGTGACTCTTCTAGCCAAGGTGACATCTAGTAGAAAGAACATTTTGAGTGCCAGGTTTCCAAGAGAGGCATCATACAATGGCTCAAATGCTTCCTCAACAAATGATATTAAGGCTAAAGGTAAGTCCTGGACCTCAATCTCAAAATTGCACCAAAATCTTATGACCATTGGATTTTTTGTCCACTGGACCCCTGAAATGGAAGACAAGTGAGAGACATGATCTTTTAGAGTTCTGTATTTATAGAAATTTTCCAATCCTTCTTGCAGGAAATTGAGAATGTCTGACACAAAAGATGCACAGATACTTTTTATTGGCCATTTCTATAAATTCACTATATGGACAAAAGTATTCAGGTGCTTGACCATTACACCAACTGGCACTGTAATGACATTGTATTCAAAAACACACACTTTAATATAGAGTTAGTCCCCCTTTTGCATCGATTACAGCTTCCACTCTTCTTGGAAGTCTTTCCACAAGATGTTGGAGTGTTTCTGTGGAAATTTGTGCCCACTCATTCTGTAGAGCATTTAGGAGGTCAGGCACTGATGTTGGATGAGAAGGCCTGGCTCGCAATCTCCATTCCAGTTCATCCCAAAGGTTTTCGATGGGGTTAAGGTCAGGGCTCTGTGCAGTTCAATCAAGTTCTTCCACACCAAACTCATCAAACCATGTCTTTGTAGTCCTTGCTTTGTGCACTGTGGCACAGTCATGTTGGAACAGAAAAGGGCCTTCCCTAACTGTTTCCACAAAGTTGGAAGCATAGCATTGTCCAAAATGACTTGGTATGCTGAAGCATTAAGATTACCCTTCACTGGAGATAAGGGGCCTAGCCCAAACCCTGAAAAACAGCCCAATACCATTATCCCTCCTCCACCAAAGTTCACAGTTGGCATAATGCAGTCAGGTAGGTAATGTTCTACCGGCATCTGCCAAACCCAGACTCGCCCATCTGACTGCCAAATAAAGAAGATGATTCATCACTCCACAGAACATGTTTCCACTGCACCACAGTCCAGTGTCGGTGTGCTTTACACCACTCTATTCGTCACTTGACCCTAGTCTTTCTGATGTGAGGATTGCATGCAGGTGCTCGGCCATGGAAACCCATTCCATTAAGCTTTCGCCGCACAGTTTTCGTGCTTACATTAATGCCAGTGGTAGTTTGGAATTCTTCAGCTATGGAATCAGCAGAGTGTTGGTGAGTTTTACGCACATGCACCTTTGCAGTCGTTGACCCTCTTCTTTGATTTCACATGGTCTTCCACTTCAGGGCTGAGTTGCTGTTATTCCTAAACGCTTACACTTTCTAATAATATCTCTTACAGTTGACCGTGGAATATCCAGCAGGGATGAAATTTCACAAACTGTCTTATTGCAAAGGTGGCATCCTGTCACAGTACCATGCTTGAAGTCTCTGAGCTCTTCAGAACAACCGATTTTGTATCACAAATGTTTGCAAATGGAGACTGCATGGCTAGGTGCTTGATTTTATACATCTCTGGCAACGGGTCTGACTGAAACACCTCAATTCAATAATTAACTGGTGTGGCCAAATACTTTTGTCCATATAGTGTATCTTTCATACTTGGGAGTGGATGATTTTCTAGCTGTTAGCAAAGTGTCCACTACAGAATCCAGTCGTTACTCTTCAATAAAAATTACCATTCTATCTCCTGGCTGTTAGGGTCCACAGTTGTGGCTATGGATGTTGGATCAGTCCTTTAACCGTGATGTCTCGAAGTGGCGGCAATTTCAATGGTCTCTCCATTGCCATACACTTGAGCATTACATACCATGGTTTCCTTGGCCATTCTGGGACTAGGACAATTACTTCTGTTCTGTCCCAGAAGATTTTCATCTGGCCAGTCTTTTGAAATATCTCAGGATTAAGATTTCATTTGCATCTGGTCAGGGTATTCCTGCTTAAGAAATATGCCTAAAGGTTGAATCTTTCTGGAATGAAGATTTCAGTCAGAGAGGCTGGATTGTTCTCCTTTCACACAAGAATTGGTTCTACTACCTGGAGAAGCTGACTCCCTCCTGTGCCTGCCCCTTGTTATTTTTTTAACTTGTAGTGTTCCTCCATTACTACTAATTGTAAAAAAACGCTGATGCTCCACTACTATAGGGATATGTAGATAGGTATCCTTTAGGTCAATGAAGCGTAACAAATTCCTCTGATGGTTCTTTTCACCTATGGAAGCATGTGATTCCTACTTCCAGTTGCCCTGATCATCCAATTCCTTACCAAAGAGAGTCTTACCTTGGAAGGGCATTGTAGCCAATACATTCTTGGATGTAGCTTCTGTGCCCACTGCTGTAGGTCAGCGCAGACACTGACACTGCCATGGATCCATGCTAGCTACATCAGATCCATTGTGGCTCTGACTTAAACTCAGCGGTCAACTTCAGATCCGCTATTCCAACAATCCTCTCACATAACTACCAACCTGAGAGCTTGCTCCATATTGTCAATCCATATGCTCAATGCCTTCGACATTGAGGTTTAAAAAACAGATGCTTTACAGAGAGAACAGAGTGACATAATTTTTTTTTCAGCTTAGTTTACATCCTGTTATGCATTGGATCCCTAAAGGTTTCTGCATCTTCACTAAAGCAAGAAGACAGTCTTTCCCAGTGAACTACTGCTGTGTCCAGTGCCTGAAACAATCCATATATTTTATATTGTTTCTTCTTTAAAAGGACACACTGCCTCCTTGACCCAAAGGAAAAAATTGAGGAACCTGCTCTTACTTCTTGCTCTTTCCCACAGCATTACTCACAAAACTTTTCCAAAGGCATTGCATGTTTATTACATACATTAGGTGCCACTACATTATGGAAAAAATGATACCTAATCAGCAAAAGAACAATCTGACTCCCTGATAGCATAGCAGCAAAACCTCCAAATAATACAACAGTGTAGAAGTAAAACAGTGCAGCAGTATAATAATGCAACTGTATGACAATGCAGTAGCAAGCCAGTACAGCAGAATAGCAGTGTGCTAAGAAAAACAGTTTACAATAGCAGTAAACACTCATAGACAGTAAAAATATGTTTTCACTCTTACCAGTTTCATAGCACAATAGGGGCAGCCTAGCCCACAACAATTACCCTCTGAAACTTTTAAATGTCCATGCTCCTAATCTCCAACCCTTGTCGCAATGGTTGGCCTTCTGACTCGTCTCATCATGCCGTCCTTCATATGCTCAGTGGGAAGGTGAGCCGGTACCGTCATTTAGGAGAGGGGGCACAACCATGCAGCTGGGCCACCACCACAACACACCTCCTCATTAGCCTACTGACAGCATATAATAGAGAAAAGCTTCCAGACACTTTAAAAGATGAACAGTACAGCCTTTCCTGTCTGCCAAGCCTTTGAAGAGGTAATCTGACTGATGTGCTCACAACAAGCCTTCTAGATCAGACCCTTTAAAAGGGAATATTGATAGGAATAAATGAACATAGTCTAACTAGGTAAGCAAATCTGTCCTAACTAAAATTGAACCAGTGCCAGCCCTGGGGCACTAAGGCGATGCCTCTTCCACCTTGCAAGTGGCACTCTCCATCAGGCATTGCGCCCTATCCTGTGGCTTCTTACATTAGCAGACGGGAGGTGGAGGTAGCATCCTGTGCTCCTCAGACCGGGAGTGTGGCTCTTGGATCAATTCCAGCATAATACTCACATGGAGGAGTAGCAGCTCAATGTCTCACATGTAAGAAGATGCTGGTCACTTCTACTTCATGCCAGTGGCTGGCGCTCCCCGTGTCATTGGGGCACTAAACGACGACCTAGGTTCACCTATTGGTAGCACAGGTACTAAACCTAAAATAAACAGAAGAACAAAATCTTTAGAGCTAGTGGCAGGGGTTGTGCTATTTATTAATTTACTGTTCTATCAGGGGAAATTCGAGCTATACCCAGAGCTAACCTGGATGACTAGTGATGTCAGAAGTTGGCAAAGATACACTAATAAGGATATTGCTCTCAGTTGTTTACATGAGAATTCATTCTATTTATATTTATTGTTGTGAGGTTACATTTGCTGTTATAATAACCTTACTCTTCTTTTCTCTCTATCCTGTGGATTAGCACAGCTAGTACGTCTTGGGTCTTCTTTCAACCTTACTATGTAGCTCTGTGACAGTGTCCCAGGGGCGGATCTAGAAAACTGGTGTACCCGGGGCGATTTAGTGGGGGGGGGGATTTAGGCCCCGCCCCTTTCTAACATCTTAGGCTGCCGACGGCTGCATACTATGTGCAGGTCCGTCCAGCCGTGACAGGCAGGGACAGTGTGCTGCCCGGCTGCTCTGATTGTGTTTTAAACACAATCAGAGCAGCCGGGCAGCACACTGTCCCTGCCTGTCACGGCTGGACGGACCTGCACATACTGTGCAGCCATCGGCAGCAAGTGTCTGCTAGGGGGGGCGATCTCTGCCAGATTAAAATTATGTATGTTGTATCAATTCTCTGCTAGACAGAAGGATACATAGGTTTTTGTTAGTTCTGTCAGATAAATCACAACAAAGTAAATGTAGGATTGATGTAAACCTGCATTAGTAACGTGTGAGAAAAAGGAGAGCGTGGAGTGAGAGTTAAATCATATCATTGGGAGGCAAGCGTCTATATCGGCTGTTAGTTTGCTTTCATTTCTGTTGATTGCACCTTTTTAATTACAACAAACAAACAAACAATAAAACCAGAATGGTACCTTCAAGTAGTCAAATGTATGCATGAGGCTAGTGTGTTAAAGCAATGTAGTATTGTCATTATTCTTTTTATATAAAAATATAGGGCTTTATTTAGAGTTAGGAGCACAGGAAAAAAAGGTGCAGATTTGCTCATGGACAAACCATGTTCCAATGCATGGGGTAAATATGTGTTTATTTATTTTTGCATGCAGAGAAAATACTGTCTGCGTTTGCATATAACACGTAAATATTGGGTAGCATTATGTTTATACTGCAATTTAGAGTTGAGCTATGCCTTAACTCCTGACTCGAAAAATGACCGAGCATTTCAAATTTGCCCACCCCCTGCAGTGGAACATGGTTTTGCCATGGTGCAAATTTGCTCCTTTTTGTTTTGCTTACTCGGAACTCTAAATGAGGCCCATACTGTTTATTTGTATGTTTTCCTTAACAAATGGTAATTGGTTTTGTGGATGTTAGCTGCTTTCAAAGTACTCTTTTTATACATGTAAGACAACTTGACTTACATTAGAATTGATTTATTTCCTATACGAATTAAGATAGATCAAGGAACAATCTTTAGTTGATGTATCTTTATTTTATTTAAATATTTGAGCCTAATCTGCGCCATCAACTTCTTACATTTTAAATTTAAAGGTGAACATATACTGCTGGTATAATGAAGTGTGAGGCACTGCAAGTATAATGATTTTGTGGGGACAATGCTGCTATATTGTTTATGTGTGTGAGGGACACAGACACAATTAACTTTTAAATGAATGCCCTTTAGCAGGATCTATGGGAAGGAATTGGATGGGTTGGATGTAGGGACAATCAGAGGAAACCAATTGGTTATACACTATTAAATTAATCTAAAAAGATAAATATCTGTATACACATTATGTTCTATGTGATTCTACTTGTTGTCTAAATTACTTTACAAATCATCAATTATAATGTTAGTGCTCTCACTGTAAGGCTTATACACGTTATTTCTTTTATATTTAATACATGCAAATAGTTTCTAGTCAAACAATCCATATATTCAAGTAACTGGAATTATTAAAGTTCAATTCTGCCATTAGCTTCTCTATAGCTCTCTAGTTCCAACTATATTTCTTAAAGCTTTCTGTCCTCTTCTGTTGGTGTTGTGTGTATATTTAATTATGAATTAAATGGCCAGGACTTGTATGCTGTTGTTTTTGTTTGTGGATATTTTTTTTACTTTAAATGGTACCACTTATTTGCTTTGGGTCTCAACATGTGAAGCACCCCAGTTGTTCTCTGGATTCCTGGTCTTTGAAGACTTCAGTCAGCAAGTTAGGTTCCTTTGCCATTGCTGTTGGGTTTTGCTACTCCACTTTCCCTTTCTCTAACTTATAACTTACATTTTGATTCTCATTTTTTCCCTTTAAAATAATTATTTTCTCTGGTGTTTTCCCACTCTTTGGTACTCTAACGCCTCACTTTTAAACCTCCACTAAGTTTACCCTATTACCTCACTATGGGGTCTATGCATTAACATTAAGCGGTACCAGCAAATATGAATTGCTGCAAATCGCAGTGATACATATTTAAGTATCGCTTCAGTGCATCATGCCAGGACTACACTGGGAGCCTCTCAGAAGAGACCCCTGTGCCGCGATTAAATTTTCCTATTTACCGGCAGCTTAGCGCTGCTGGTGATAGGAGAAAGTGCTGTGCGCATGTGCACAGCATGCACACAGCACTTTCACTGTATCAGATTCTGCGAATCCAGAGAGGCTTCAGCAGAATCCCATCAGAAATGAAAGGCAACACCATCCTGACATGGCGTTACCTGTCTGAGCAATGCAAAGCTTATCAAAGCTTGACAAATTGCACAACATCGTAGCCCTATAGTAATCTATTTATTAGTATATGCATTGCATAATGTACTCCATATTAGACTACATTCCTGGAATTTCCGTAAGGCTCCGAGAAGAGCAGACATCCCCTCTGATCCCAGGTGGAGGCAGGGCTTAATGAAGCCATTCGCCTCATTAAGTTCCGCCCCGTCACATTATGCTGCAAACCCTTCTGCACTTGCTGCCTAACCTCCCCTCCAGGATCTCCCCCTGAAGTCACAAACAAAAAGTTGTCAAATACTCTATACACCACTGTACATTTTTACAAGGTCTGCATATTACTATTCTATGCAACTTCAATTGTCTGCTTCCCTGTTTTTTATTAATATAAAAAGGGGTTTCTCAATTGGTAAGACACTGTGCTTTTGATAGCAAGCTCTCACAAGCAGGACCCTGCTTATCATTAATTTGGTTTATACTTGCATTGGATGTTTATTTACTAATTGTGCAGCATTTTGGGAAAATGTTAAAATGTTGGCACTAAATTTTTTTTAAAAGATAACAGTAATTTATACTACAGTTAGGTGAAAAAGTGAACCCTCTTTCAAACCTTTGGTTTTACACATCATGGCATAAGTCCCAAAATGTGAGAATGTAACCACATGTGACATACAACACATTACTATGTCATTTATTTATTCATTCAAACAAAAATAATCTAACCTGAAGAAGCCATATGTGAAAAAGTAACTACACCCTTACTGCTTCCACATCAATAAAGAAGGTAATTTGAACCAGGTGCTGCAAATCAAGTGCACTTCATTAGCTGATCATCAGGATGTGCTATCACTTCTATATAAAAGCAGAACCTTTGGTCTTTCAATCTAGAGCTTTCAGGTTTGTGCTAACACCATGCCAAGGAGCAATTGTTGCTGCTCATGAGCGTGGAAACAATTGAAGTTCATCATTCTACAGTAAGGAAGATTATTTACAAATGCAGAAGGCTTAAGATATTTGTCAATCTTTCCAGGAAGGTTGTCCACCCAAAGATTATATGTATAATGCTTAAAGAATTTGGCTATTTTGGCAAGACCTCTGTAAATATTATCTGTACAGTGCTACGGAATTGGCGGTGCTATACAAATAAATAATTGATGTTGATGATGATAAATGGGCTAATTAGGGTCTATCCATACCAAGTAGGAAACTACCCCCACCAATGGCTGCTGCTCCTTTTCAATAAAATTATGAAGTAGAATCACGATCCGACAAAATTACATTATCCTGCTGAAGACTACTAGAAGCTTGACTTACAACTGTGGGTATTACTCTGAACACCAAAATGCTAATTATTCTATAGACTGGCTAGGCTAAGGCCTAGGGCGCTAGGCTTTTCGGGGGGGGCACAACATTTTTTTGGGAAAAAAAATGTGATAGGGAGAGGTAACTGAAATTCATTTTAAAATATAAGAAAATAGTTGTGCTCCAAAACAAAAATAAAATAAAAATGTAGTAAGGTTTTAGTCTTGACGCATTCCCATCGCAAAGGCATACTTGGGTGGACGCTTGGGGATAAGTGAGTAGGAGAGACAAAAATGGAGGCAGTCGTGACAGCCCCCTTCATAATTTCACCCTCAGTAGCACTCGTTCATGCGTCCGTTCTGCTATACAGTTCTGATTTTAATTAAAATAAAATGAGTGACAAAGATTGATGTCACCATATTAAAAAGCCTAGTGGAAAGGAGTTACAAAAACACAGTAACATAAACATTAGTATTTGCCTGGCGTGGAAGGCAAGCGTATTAGCCTAAGGTGGCCTGAACCCTTAATCAGGCACTGTGAACATCCTGTGCAATTGTTCTTCATCTGCTTCACCACACTTGCAAGACTAACAATTGACTTATGTTTGTACTATTGTTCCACAGACTGCGCTATCACTGTTTGAATCTTATGAATTAAATTGTTCTGTGTTTCTTATGATTACCGCTCCTGCTAGCGGGCAGGGTAGACATGGGGCTTGTGATCCTGGGAGGCCCTAGCTACTATGGCAAGAACTTACACTATGACTATATTTTTAATAAAGGGGGCTACTTTCAAACCTATGGGATTTCTCTGATAAATAAACACTCATGCAGAATTCATTCTGTTCTCCATGACAGCACAGCATGGCATGCTGGCAGCCGTATATCACGTGACCAGTGCCATGATGACAAATCTGCATGTGGCTTTTAGAGGTTATACTATTTAACCTGCATTTGATCTTTTCTTAAGAATAGATGGACCCAGGATCACAATTATTTTCAGGGGTTCTATAATTCTTATGAGCTGTCCAGCTATTGGAACTTTATTAATTTGTATTCTTATAAATAAAATCTGACATCTGGCTATTTAATATCATAGCCTAGGTAGCGGAATCAGAGGTTATATTTAAATAATTTTTATCACTTAGATTTGGGCATGATTAATTCACTACTTTATATGGTTTGCCGATCTATTTCTATGTAAACTCATAACTATATAATATTTTTTTACTTATAGTAATTGTTTTTATACTATTCTAACCCAACAGTGAAATGTTTAGTTTGATTTTTTATGGCAAAGTAAGTGCATTGCATCATTCGATTTATACAGACCTCCATTGGCATGTTAGATAGATTGATACAAGGACAAATGGGTGAGGGGAGAGCCAGATAGGAGGAGGTTGCAGTAATCAAGGTGGAAGATGAGAAAATTGAAAAGGGTTTTGGTGGCATCTTTGGTAAGAAAAGGATGTATTGTGGCAATATTGTGAAGGTGGAGATGTCATGGACTGGGAGAGAGACTCAATGAGGCAGATTCAATTCCTCACATTGTTCTTTAGAACAACGTGGCCCATGCACTATTACGGTTACTACGGTAATAGATGCACATTATCGTTGGTACGGTAATTTCAACGCTGATTATTGCTCGCAGCTCTGTGAGCAAAAATCTGCGTTAAAATTACCGAGCTAATGGTAATAGTGCGTGCCCCGCGTTGACAACGTGGGGAATTGAATCTGCCCCAATGTGTGCAATAGAGGACAGGGCAGGCTCAAGTCTGATACCAATGCAATGGGACACTGAGGAAATTGTGGTGTTATAGATGAAAGGAGGGGAAATGAAAACCTCTGCTTTGTACATGTTGGGCTTTAGGTAGCATTTGGACATCCATGTGAAGACAGCAGAGAGACAGTTGGTTACAATAGATGGTACAGATGAGATTCAGGGCAGGAGGGTAGATTTTGGTGACATCAGCGTAGAGGTGGAAAATAAGGCTGAATGTGCAAATTAGTTCCCCAAGAGAAGAGGTTAACAGTGAAAATTAGAAGGCTGAGAAGAGAGCCTTGTGTGACAGATAGTGGGAGTGAAGGGGAGGGTGTGTCAGAGGTAGAGATGCAAAAGCGTTTATTGATTGTGGAACTTGACATATATTTAAATATAGGTGGTTATACTGGTGATCTCCCAACATTTAGAAGGGAAACATATTATTTGAAAAACATACTTCATACAGCATATATTGGGTAGTAGAATTCTTCAAATATGATGTAAAAGGCTGATAATCTCATATGGAAAACGATTACTTCATGCTATTACTGCAAAAGGTGGTTCTATAACCTGCTGAATCGCAAGGTGTACTTACTTTTTCACTCATGGGGGAGATCCAATTAGCAAAAAATACATACAAAGTGCCTCTGGAGCAGCCACGGAGACACTGTGGGTATTTTTTTCGTGAAATGTCTGATGATTTTTGCTTGCACCCATAGAGCTGCGAGCAATAATGAGTGTATATTTTTACCGTACTACCGATAAAAATGCACAGGATGTTCTCAGGAACATCGCGGCTAATTGAATCTCCCCTTTTGGCTTCTCCAAATTTGCCTATACTTTATTAAATAAATAATGACAATTGTCAAATGAAATTACATTTATAAAATTTTAAGACTTGGTGAGGAGTAGATGATTGTGGATCATTTTTTATTTACCTTCTTTACTGATTTAGGGTTAGAAACAAAACCGCATAGGTGGAGATTGTTGCACTTGTGTAGCAGCGTTTTGAGTCCTATTTGGAGAAAAGCGATATATATAAATAAAATTGTTATTATTACATTTTTATTATTAAATGTCCATTTATCAGTATCACACAATATCATATTTGTAATCCAAGAATCTAAAGAGAGTGAAGTCAATTCAATTTCCCCCCCCCAGTCCAGTAAGTCCATTTTACCTGTGATTTGGGGCTTGTTCAGGTCCAACATGAGGAGGGTGGATTTAGAGTTTCAGGCATCAATAAAGGATTGTCCACACAGTGATGTCTCTGTTTAAGTAAATTATTGATTACTGACCACCTGTAATACAAATATTAGTGTAGCTTAGGAGGTGACATTCAATTCTCTCACAGTTTCCATGATTGGGGGTCCAGACCTGAACCTCTATAACCTGAGATGGACGTCTTGAACAAACAATATAACCCTGCTGTGGGGTTGGGCATCTTATCACGACGGTGAAAATGACGGCTTGGAATGGCCCGACATGATGAGACCAAAAGTGCCATTCCCGACAGCGTGGTAATGGTGACAACTTGAAAAGGAGACTTCAAACAGTTCCGAGGCATGAAGATCCCGGCAGCCTACAATGACATCAGTTTCAAGGGCCCCACTATGATTTGTGCTGTTAAGCTGCAAATTTAAGGAGGTGCAGGCTGTACAATGTTCTAGGCTTTGTAAAGAATATTGTACAGCTGGCGCCTCCTTGAATTTGCAGCTTAACAGCATGAATCATAGTGAGGCCCTGGAAACCATTGTCATTGTAGGCTGGCTGGATCTTCGATGTCGTCGTTTTCAGCTTCATGATAATGACTACCTCCGCTGCTGAGAACACCAAGCTCTGCCACCTTTTCATAACAAATGTTTCAGATGCTGCATCTTCCATAGAATAAGGCAAAAGACACTATTGACTTATGCCCACACAATTACCCTGCTCTTCTGGTATCTGGCATCAATTGCTTTGAAACAAGAATTCGCCAATTAGCATGGTTTTCTCCATAGAGTTTCAAGAGCATCCTCGCAGTTTAATACAGTGGGTCCCTGATTAGGTCAGCAGAAGGCATTAAACCATAACTCTGACCTGGTCGGCAGAGAGGAAGCGTATATACATAATGATGCTGGTCAACCTCCAAGGGGTGGGGTCATTGACTTACACCACTCCCCTATACATGTAGGAACAGTTGCCTCTTATATGGAATTTTAAAATTAGTCTTATAGCTTTCTGAGATCTGATTTTGAGTTAGAGTTTGAAGGAGTGTCGAGACATAATAAAGAAAACTGTGAATGGATATTGTTCTTTTAAAATAATATTTTTGTCTGTTGATCTATGGTAATTTGCATGACCCTGTGTACAACTTCACACCCCTGTGGAAAACAAGGTACACACTGCTTTTATTTTAAATATCGATTGCATTCCTTGTAGTGCATGAAGTCCACATCATGTAATTATCTTAGTGAAGCAGGTAATGTTTACTTAATGTGTAAAATTAGTTCACACCTGTTTCTCTGACAGTCTCCTTAGGTACCACTTGCTACAAATTTGCCACCATTTAACAATAATGAGATTGTATTAGCTTCAATGGAAGTAACACAGAAATTGCATACAATTAGTTTGCAGTGCTACAATATGATTGTAGAAGCATATATTGTGTTTGTAGTATAATTGCAACTTCGTGTTTATTAGATTTTGTTATAGCTTATCCCTACAAGATTAGACTGTCACTGCAAAATACAATCTGAGGAGCAGAAGATGAGTCAACAGAAATCACTTGGAACCCGGAGGCCCTAAAGCAATCCGGGTTCCAAGTGATCAATTTAATTGCCTTGGTTTCTCACTTTAAGGTGTATATCTCTGGATCGGACTGAGGTGTGCTGCATTATATATATGAGTAAGTGTGTTTTGTATTCTATAAAAAGCAGGAAATTGGTTGTATGAAATTCAATACAGGCTGCATTTTTTAAAATTGTAAAACCAGACGCACGGATATCATACTCTCTTTCATCTAACAATCACATCAGTTCAGTGATCGAAGTGGAGTTGTATATGGTGATATGCCATACCGCCACCTCTCCTATTGCCTACATTGTAAAACTTTCAAATTCCGTTCACTTACATTCCCATTGCATTTTCCATACCGCCACTTCGACTACTGCCTCTGTTGTTAATTCACAATATTCAAGTCAAGCAGGTGTTTAAACTACAGTAATAAGTGAAAGTTGATTTAATAAGAGGGTTGGGCCACAGAGATGCAGGTAGACGGTGCAAAAGCAAGGGTTGCCCTTAGGTGGGACACACTAGGTGGCAAATAATAGGTGTGCATGGCACATTACCAGGCACACTACTTCTGTCTATCTCAAATTGACATCAAGACATTTTTATATGCTTGTGAGCTAAAATGTTTATATTTTTTTTGTGTGTGTGTGACTTTCTGTGATCTTAACTGCATATAGCATATGTGTTGAATACTCACAGACAGGATTCTTATGATACATCAATGTCCGACTTGATGGCACTGGTTATATATCAGCATTTCAACATCAGTAGCAGTAAGGAGATCATGTGGCTTTTACAAATGCTTTTTTTAATAAAAAAATTTTATTTATTTTTTTATTTTTTGTTTCCTTTTTAGTTTTATTTACTATTGCAGTTCAGCTGTTAAATACGATCTACAATTTCCCCCTAATGTGACAATTCTGGCTAATGCTATTGTTATCATGCTTAAAGACCTCAGGATACTAAGCATTATAATACTTTTCAGAATTTTTTGCCTGATATATTCTTTCTAGAGAGAAACAAAACAATTTGTCATGCTCCAGAATTTGTCTCTGGAATCTCGAATCAAATTGTGAAAATAAATTCTGGCATTTGTAGGGTATTATCTGATAAGAGCACCTACTACGCATTTCAGTTTAAAATTATGTTTTTGAACTTTTGTGAACACATTTACACTATCCTTTTTTTCTGTTTCTATTTCCAATAAAAGAATTGCAAATCAATTTGATCTAAACATAACTATTGGTTCCCTTTCCAGGAACCAACCCAAGGGAGATTCGTATGTTTTTAAATGTTTTTAAAAGACTTCATTGAGCTTGCATAGGAACTTGCTCACCAACGCTTCTGCATTCTAAAGCTAACACACCATCAGGAAATGAATGATTACAAGTAAATTAAAGGCACTAGATTTCTGCCATTGATTGTGGTCTTCATTCAATCAAAAATGTAATAATTTTCATTTTACACTGATGCAAACGCAAAGAACAAGCATCATGGTGTGAAATCACGATGGAACTGTTTTACAAGTGAGATACAATATCATTCTTAACGCATTTGCTTTTCCAAAAGTACAGCTTTTGTGAGACTACAACCTCTGCATCTTCTCCAGGGATATTTTAAATTAAAACCAAAGAAGTTCTTTGTCCCCTCCTGTGTTTTCCTGCATGACAGTCATTCTCCTATTGTGCCAGGGCTGTCGCAATGCTGAAAATAAAGAAGCAATATTAATTGACGTATATTGCAACACTCGTTTGGTGTGAAGATGGAGCCCGTGAGGATTGATTTGTCAGGCCTGTCACTTCAGTCAGGAGATGTGCGATACCAACTCAGATTTACAGGTAGTGGGAGACTGAAGTGATGACACCAGCGTTTCACACCAAGCCAGGCTCCAATTACTGGTGTACCTGGATTAGCAATTTACAATTCTGAGTACACAAAGGTGCAGATCCCAAGGCTCTCCAATGCTAATTGATAAATGTGCGAAATGTGTATTATTTACATGGAGGGAGCATTCTGGGCTCAAAATCAAATTTGTGTTGTTTTTCCTGGTACTTTGTCAGTGGTCCTGACGGAGATGTCATAAGGCTGCTATGATCAAATTGTATTGACTTTTCAAGAGTTGTTTATGGTACACCACTAAGCATTTCTCTTACAATAAACGCACATTTAAGAAAATGCATTATTGTGCTTCTCTATGTTCATGAGTTCCATACTTTCTTGCAAGAAAGATCCAAACTGCTTTTCAATTACTAAGGATATTCTCACAGGTAGAAAAATCAGTATCTGGGACTGACAGTCAATGCTGTGTCAGACCCAAGTAAGTGTATGTGAAAGAACAAGATGTGGTTGGCAGAATTGGTGTCATTCAGAATCTAATAACACAATGGGGTTAATGTCACAAACAGTAAATTGCATTGAGGGCCTTTGGGATTACAACAAAGGTTCCAGAACTGTTAGGGATTCAAAGCTGTTCTGTCCATTCCTAGTGTTGCAGGCAAGACCAGTCTGTGACAAACTGGGGCCTTGGGCAGATGTGAAGGTGGAACCCTTACTGAATAATGTGTAGATAAGGTGGATTGATGATGGATCTGGGTATAGGCTGATGACTATCACTCCTCTTTCACATTTCTCTTTCTATGCACTTCCTGTTTTGGTTTGTTTTTAAAAACTATAGCACTGGCCCCTTGTTTGGGAGATTATGCCACTCCCTCAATAGACCAGATGGAGGCTGGCAAAGTTTGGTTTAGGTGGCAAATGTCATTAAGTGACCAATAGAGTAACAAATATAATCACCATTTAACATAATTGTAGAAATTATAGTTTAAAAACTACTCCATAATGTGTATTTTTGGTGTGCTCTGACCTCCTTTCCTCCTCTCTCACCCCTTGGGAATGATGGGAAGGTCCCACTTGGTTTTAGTTTCTTCCTCCCCTGTCAATTAACTCCTGGGGCCTAGCCTCCCTTTACATGTAGGCGCTGGATCCGAAGGTTACACTAATATATGGATATATATTTATATTTATTATCTGCATCTTCTTATGCTGAGATTATATGCAGATACACCAGTCAGAAGGTGTATCTATTGAGGTTGCTGGAGGGCTGGTATAAGTATGCCTAGTGATAATGATAACTATTAGCAGCACCATCTAGCCACTTTTGATTGGCTAACTGCATACTGACATGTCCAGCTGATATTTCTGAATTCATTACAGTGACAGCTATATCATATGAAGTTACAGCAGTCTATTCATTTTATTTAATTGGCATTTTCATTTAGTCTACTGCAGAAGATTGCCATCTTGTGTATTATACACTTGTGTAAAAATGGGGTAATGTTTTTTTTCTACTAACTCTGTCGAACTTCATCTCTATGGTATCCCTACTGTGCCGTGGAGCGTGAGTTTACACACTTGCTATTGTTAACATTTTCCTGACACAAATACTACTGGTTTTGAGTCGGATGTTTTATGAGATGCGTCACACTGACCATATGTGTGTAAATATGTTTTTACACGCGCATATTTTCTTATTTATGTTAAAATCGCAAATATGTCCAAATGTAAATGAGCCCCTTAATCAGCAACTATATAGTATACTGTGTAGTTGTACTGTATGTAGATTTTGCCAGTGAATACTCATAGGAATGTCACTTTGCATTTAGGTGCAAAATTAACACTGAACCAAATAAGCCTTGTTGACTCATGCTTATAGGTAGTGGGTCATGTTGCTTTGCTATTGCCATGTCTAACATTTAAATATTTGAATACACTTTTTAAGTTTGTATGGGGCTGCCACTTTAAAATTTCTTGAAAAACAAGTTTACCTTAATGGAGCTTATCTATTGAACAGGATAATGGGGTTGACATGGCTGACTACCTGCTGCTTTTTAGCGTGAAGTTTTGATTTCCAATTCCTGATTCGGAAAATTCAACACTTTTGGCTCCTCCCCCACCCCATCCATGTCATTCCCACATCCACCTATACCAGCCCCTCCCCCTCCAGACCACAACTACCTGTTACTAAATTATTTTAGTTTCCTTCGGTTGTGGATCTCGGGACTGTCCTGTCTAAATCCTGGACAATTTGGAGCTGACATAGTTGCTACTTCTTGGATAGTGTTTACTTATTACTCAGGCCCTCTCAGCTTGGAGAGTGAAGGGAAGGGGGGGGGGGGATCTCATATATACTATGTGCCTGTCAGGCTGGGTGTATTTTTTACATAAGAAAGGTCTGTATGTCCATTCCACTTTATAATACTTTAATACCTTCTATAATTACCATTATGCATACCATCTTCTGGTGTATTTCCATAATAAACAGCATTGATAAATCAGTGTAGGCAAAAGTCAGACGATTTGTTGGTTTCCATTGATACTTTGACTATGACTAGACATGGACATGCATTTATAAACTTATATAAGACTCTCTGTTTACATAAGGGTTAGAGAAAATCACTACCAATGCAATTTAAGCAGAAGTTTTGTTTCATAAAGTTGTAATTAATATTTTATCAGTTAATAACCTTTATTTCCTGATCGAAAAGATAGGACATTTTATAATCTCTGTAAACATTATATTAAAAAACATAATCATGTCAATGGTAAGCCTGAAAGCTGTTCTGGTGCTGCACAAAGCGCCTTTCTCAAGGGCTGCCTCACCCTAATGCTCCATTGGTGCCTGGATAAGTACTATTTCTGTACTATTATCTGATATTGCTATACTTAGTTGGACTGTGTTATAGTAATTTCTACTGGGCACCCTCAATTTTGTCTTTACATTTGTATGTGTGTGTGTGGTTCTTAGTAGAGAAGGGCGGGCTTGGTTTTTTGAAAACCAAACCCACCCGATCTTCGGGGATCCGAGTACTGAGCTGAGTCGGCTCGGTACTTTAGCGCTAATTTTGATTCTAAAAGGAGGCAAAACGTCATTGTGACGTCGTCGGATCTCGGATCTCTCGCTTTTTGGAATCTATAAATACCGTCCTCCATGGCGATCTAGCGCCATTTGAGAGAGGGAAACAGAAGGGGTAGGATAGAGTGGCAAAGAGAAGAGCTGCATTGCTGAAATACTAATCTACAAGTCCTTGCAGGCTTTTATTCTGAATTTGCAGCACTAAGTGTAGGGTCTAATATACACCCAAATAGAAGAGCTGTGTTGGTAATTTTGTCATTGCTGAAATACTAATCTACAAGTCCTTGCAGGCTTTTTTCTGAATTTGCACTAATAAGTGTAGGGTGTTATATTCACCCAAAGACGAGTGCTCTATTGCTAAGAGTCATTGATGAATAGGAAGGCAAGCAGGGTTGTCTTTTGAATTTGCAGGCAAATTCTACTGCGTTATATAGGTTACACACAAAGAGAAGAGCTCCATTGCTCCATTGCTAATTGTAATTGCTGAAATAGAAATTATAAGCCTGGCTGGCTTGGTCTAAATCTGCAGTTACATTTTATTATAGCATAACTCACTCAGAAACAGGAGAGATGGAAGGGTTCAGCGCTGAAACAGAAATTGTAATAATAGGGCTGTCAGTGTTCTTAAAAGTCTCCAGTGACATTGTACTGTGCCATAGTTAATACAGAAAAAGGAGGGGTGACATTGTTGTTGTCACTCTCCAGTCTCAGTCACGATGATACTAATCCCTCTACCTCATGTGCTAAAGCCTATGTTCAAGTGCATAGTGGTTTTAAGTTAGGGAAACAAAAATGTAAATAAAAAGCTTGTACTTTTTTAAAGAAAAAAAACCTCTCTAAAAAAAATGTAAAAGTTTACTGTAGAAAAACATAAAATTGCCATTCTACCCAAAATATTACCAGGCATACCAGCATCAGGTAGCTCCCGTCTCTTAGCTAGATTTCATCACACGCAATCTACACTGTCATCATATTCACCCTCATCATTGTGTACATCTTACTCAAACAATACTAATTCATCCCTGCAAGAATCCACCATCACAGAAGTCTGTGTACGTTGATGTAATTGCTGATAATGGCTTTCCTCATGGAATTTGTAGTTCATTTTATGGCAGAGCTGTGATGATTTTTGGGCAATTATTTACAGCAGAGCAAATGTCAAAATGTTGTGCTGACTCATCTGCATCTCAACTGGGTGTCTTGGGAAAGCTAAGTTTTTTCCGGGTAGCAGTTGCTAGAGAAACTGAAGGAGGAGACATCATTACAAGATGTGAATAGCTCTTGGATCCTGGCAAATCTAATTAAGTCCTAGATCTACAATTAAAATATAGTTAGCGGATTTGCTTAGTTTTATTTCATCCTTCAATTTCTCTACCTGCTTCTCAAAAAGTATACTTAAGGCAATCACTTGACTCAAGCTAACCGTGTCTGTACTCTCTTCACAGGTGACTACTTCGCTGGACTAAAGTACATTCCCCTCAAATCCTAGTATTCTTGCAGCTGCTGCATTCTCCTACATGCTGTTGTAGAATCCCGATAATAACCCTAAAGTTTTCGGGACACAAACAGCATCTCCTGCATTTCATTGTCATGTTTTAAAAGTTCTGTAACACCAAGTTGATTGTGTGAGCAAAACAGGAAATGTGATGGAATTCTCCCCCACTGTAAAATGCTCTAACAATATTGGTGTCGTTATCAGAAATCACATATCCTCAGGAAAGTCCAAGCAGGATTAGCCATGTTGCAATGAGATCCCTTACTTTTTGTAACAAATTGTCAGCTGTATGCCTCTTAGTACAGCCGCTGATACACAGAGTAACCTACTTCTGATTAATGTGACGTACTTGGGTACATGCTGCTGCTGTTCCTGCTGCTGAAGGCGAATCACCAATCCAGTGGGCTGTCACAGTCATATAATCTTTAGTTGGCCCAGTTCCGCTTGTCCCCATATCTGTGGTTAATTGTACAGTGCGTAGAATGGCATTTTGTAACCCAATAATTACATTTTTACGAACTTTCTGGTAGAGGTGAGGAATAGCTTTTCTAGTAAAATGGTGTTGTGATGGAATTTGGTAATAGGGACAGAAGTAACTGTCTAAAACCAGAGAATTAATAGTGGACATTGGACGCAGATCTAATACTAGCATAGTCCCCATGGCGTGATCTGCTTTGCGACTGGGTGACAGCTTTCTTACTTTCTTCCTCTAGCAAAGGCTTGTTTAACAGTCAATTGTTGTAAACTACTAGTAATCTTCTTCTGGATTGAAGATCCACCCCCAGCAGCAGCGGACTAACGCTCAATAATTCTTCAGAGGAATCATGGTTAGTGGAGGAGTCATCTAGAATTAGGAACTTTGATGCAGGACTTACTCCCATCACTTGTGAGGATATTGATGATGAAGGTGTTGGGGGTGTAGATTGCAGGTGCTGGGATCTAGATGAGAGAAGGGAGGTAGATGATGCTGGACTGCTTGTTGTTATTTTTTTAACATAAGTTTCTGATTTTCCCAACAGCTTTCCATGAACTCGCTTCAAATGACGTAACATGGATGACGATCCTAAATGGTTAAGGTCCCTACCTCTACTGAGTGTAACTTTAAAAACGCTGCAAATGGCTAGACAACTGTTGTCAGTATTTGTGTAAAAATAATTCCACACACAAGAGGTGGATTTTTGGTCTTATGCCCAGGCATGACAATGGCCTTTTTCTTATCACTGGCAAGAACTGCTGCAATCTTTGTTTGAAAGTATATGAAAATGGTATTGTGATCTGTGAGGTGGTCAAAATTGACTGCAAATGACTTGAAAATATTGTTATTGAGGTTAATAATAATGTAGGATCAAAAAAAAAATTTGCAAAAAAAAATTTAAATACAGATCCAAAACCAAAACACAAAGCTAATCCAGATCGAAAACCAAAACACGGGGGTCAGTGAGCATCTAGTTCTTAGTACTATATATGCAGTGTATATAGATATGTATATTATATATACAGTGTATATATCTATATACACTGTATATATAGTACTAACAACCACACACATATACAAATGTAATGACACAATTGACGATGCTTGGTAGAAATTTTTATAAGAGTCCAACCAGATAAACAGCAATACCAGATAAACAGCAGTTCACAGTAGAATAATCAAGCACAAGTTATTTCATGAAAAAAAGCAGCAAAGGAATAATACTTATTCAAGGACCATGTTGTCAATGGAACATTAGGATGATGCAGCCCTTGAGTACAGCACCGGAACGGCCTTCGGGCTTTCCATTGACAACATGGTCCCTGGATAAGTACTATTTCTTTGCCGCTTTTTCATGAAATAACTTGTATTTGATAATTAGTGTGTGTGCTTTCTATTATGGGTAGGAACCTCCATCAATGTACTATTATTAAAGTGGAACCCCCTTTAATACTGTTTTGACAATATTTTGTTTTTCTATTGTTTTTCTATTTAATATCTTTATCATTTACAACACATGGGCCTGTTATTCTTTCTAATGCAAAATGGTGTTAATGAATATTGACAAGATAACTTCAGAACTTTCCAATTATATATGAAGACATCAAAACTCACCAATTATACCAATATTATTTAGAGGTGTTTGTGCATGTTTTAATATCACTGTAAGAAATTAACAGCAATAATTACATAGTCCCCTCAGAATATTACAGACAAATTATGTCTAGAAATTATTTTATTTTTGCACTTTTGTTATTTAGTAACATGGCTGTATGTGGTCTAGAAACTAGAAACACTGAAGATGAAAGTTGTTACCTTTTAATCATGTGCTTCTATCTGTTAGAGCCAAGAATTGATGACTTCTACTTCTAAAGTCCCCATTTGTGACAGATAAAGATGTTACTATTCCCCATTCCTGTGTGCTTGATATTCTATCTTTTAACATAACGGAAAATTTGTGGACGTATAAACATAAATATATGTGTGTGACATTTATTTTAAATCTATATATCAGGCTTAGACATGCTCTCATTCTCCAGCTGTAGAACTACAAATTCCAGAATACCATGCTAGGTACTGGTTGGCAGGGCATGCTTGCAGTTCTACAGCGGCTGGACTGGTATAAGTGGCCATACTCTACTACACCATATGAGAAACAAGGGCAAATTAATATATTGTATTTCTCTGTTCTGTCTTTCTCTGTTCTGTCTAAGTCTATTCCATCCAGTAGAAATATATTTGTGAAAGAGATGATCAAAACTTTATAACTAAATAAATGTACCTACATATTTAGACTAATTAATTTGTATTTACAGGCAGTTGGCAATACCTACAAAATTAAAACTTACATTGAGAAAGCTGTCATCATACAGATATATCCCGCTGTGCTCGCGAGAACGGTCCTGTAACGGAAACCCCAAACCGCGAAGTGCGCATGCGCGAAGAAGACGACGCGGCCGCGTCCATCTCCCTGGACTACAGAGTCATCCAGACACGAAATAACCACCGAGGATTGGCACCTTTGTGTAATATCAACTACTGGGTAAGCGATCCCTCGGGTTTATTTTATCGAAAGACTAGTGTGCCTCCAAATATCGGACTGTATATTGGCATCAAGAGGTCCTCGATCTTGGATTTAGTCCTTATTACCAGAGTGACTATTTTATCAGAGACATCTCTTAGTCGTATTAGTAAGAACGGGGCACCTATTCCTACATCGTGTCCCTGACCAGTTTTCATTTATGGAAACAAGTCCCGTGCTGCTCGGGTTTGGCGCTATTTGAAACAACCACTGATTGCAAATAAGTGGTTTGCCAAGCGATATGCCATCTCATTTATCCCCGGAAGGCTGGATTTATATGGATATGTGTGACTTATTGTTATAGCTTTATACCTTGTGAGCAGCAGAAACGGGACATCATACATTGGAATACCGTATGAATCATCTTGTCATTGAACAACAATTACTTGAAAATTGGTTACAAGCAGCTTGTTTTTAGACTGCACATGATTATATCACGAACTGTAATGCACAGTGGCTATATCTATGCTCACAAGCTTGCCCTTGCAGTACCTGTTGTATATATGTATGTGTGTAACGATATCGTTATCCTGTATCAGTGCACTGATCATATATGCTGTGTAATTATAAATTGTACTAAGAATAAATTTGTGCTTACAGTATATACTATTTTGGCGCTTTTGGGAAAATCTGTTTTCAACTTATACAGATATACTTACCACACTTAATAATATAAATTAAAGACACTACAGATATACTTACTACACTTAAAAACATAAAAGGGCATGAAGAATGGAGTGTGGCTTCTCTATATATAGTGATAGATGGCTGTAGGGGCTGCAAAGTTGTGAACTATTTGTTTCAAAAGGAAACAACCTATCTATTACACATATTTAATAATCTAATATATATATATATATATATATATATATATATATATATATATATATATATATATATATATATATATATATATATTTAAATAAAAGGACAATTATATTTGCTCAGACGATGCTGTTTTTTACAGACCCTTGGAACAGCCATGGGTACTAGGTTTCCAGAAAGCTATGCCAAACTCTATATAGTCCTGTGGGAATGTCCATTGGGGTTATTTGTGCAAATATGGTTCTCTGGTCTCAGTACATAGATGATTCCTTTATTTGTAAAAGTGATAAGCTTTCCTTAAAAGTTTTTCTTTGATGATGGTTATGGTCCCCAGCACCAGCGATTTGCTTGCTATTTATTGTTTAAGAATTATTTGCTTATGCTGAATGGTGATTTATTTGGTGCTCAGGCATATCTTATGCTTTTGTGTGCATGTTTAAGCAAAACCTGTTTTTCCATACATGAGACTGGGAGTTGTTTCTGCTGTATTGGAGAGGTTTTAGCAGTTTTATCGATGCCAAATAGTGAATGCATTTGTTGCAAAGAAAATAAATGGTTAAAAACATGGTGACAAGTGTATGTAACTTATAAAATATATCACAAATGGACTAAAAACAGTGCCCTTCTAACGATCGATGAATTTATGATTCTATGTGATTTAAGTAATGGAAAATTACAGTTTAAACAAAACCGTTAAAAAAGCATTGAAAAACACTTACTTGGTGTTACTTTGAAGTAAGGTATCTGTCTGTGTTCCTGTTCTTGGTACAGAGGGGTTATGCTGGAGTGGTTTGTTGCTGTTCCAGAGAAGTTTCCCCTGCTACGTATAGGCTTCCTTGTATTGTGGAGAGCTCCTGGAGTAGTATTTCCTGTTGAAAAAGCAGATTAGGAGATGAGTTGAAGAATGTAGGTGGTGTTCTGCATCTCCCAGGGAGATGTAAGTGGTTATGACAGAGTCTTTTTCTGTGGGTTATAGTATCAGGCATTTATATCTCGTTTGCCAATATATCTTTTTAACATCTATAGTCCTTTGTCAGGTTTGGGAAGAAATGCTGCATTAGAAACAATGCCAAACTCAGGTGTTCCAATGCATCTTGGGCTGTTTAAACTGTTTATGGTGTTTATAATTACATTCGTGCCGAGTGGGCTGATTGAGCCACTGCTAGGTTTGGTCTCTGCTGGTTTATAAGACCGTTTGTACCATTGACTCATTGCATGTTATAGCAATTGCTCACTTAGGCATGTTTGACCCTGATGGCTGTAACTATTCTGTATCTACCGCATGATTTCCTCACACTCTTCCTTTCCTCACACAACCTATTGGATCCTCTTTAGATTTTAATTCCCAACACTACATAGAGACTGCACTAAGATGGTCAGAGATTTGAACACTTACACATCTAAAGGCCACTAATTGCTTAAAATTCTCCTTGACCCATCTGCTGAATCTGACACAGTTGACACCTCACTTCTCATCCAAATGCTGCAATCGCGTCATTATTACCACCTTCAATCTATCACCGCTAATTTTTGGACAATACAAACAGGAGACAGGGCCACGATGATGCGTGCACCGCACACTAAGCCCCGTCTCCTCAATTTAATTTACAGAACTGGCTGGGATCCTTGGAGAATTGCCTGCTTGCTTGGGAGTCTGGGAGGACTCCAAGAAATTTGTGAGTCTTCCAGAAATTGTGGGAGATTAGGCAACTATGCCTATACCAGTTCTCATCCCATTATTAAACCATTCCTTCTGTGTCAATTTTTTGGATCCACCTCCTCTCCACTTCCTCTATCAGTTGGAGTAACACCACTCAGCCCAAGGCTCTCTACTTTTCTCTACCTATTCCACTTTTTGTTTGGAAAAATAATAAGCTCCTTTGGGTTTCATTATGACCTCTATGTGGATTACACTCAAATGTATTATCCTCTTTCGGATATTTCACCATCTGTTTTGACCCGTGTTTCTGAACGTCTTTCTTCCATTCAATCTTGGATGTCCCTTCGTAAACTCAATCTTTCGAAGACCAAGCTCTCTTTTTTTTTCAACAGCAGCTTACTTGAAATCTCCATTTCTGTTGACAATACAACAATAAACCCTTCCCCTCAATGTCACAGCCTAGGTGTCATTTTTGAGGAAGTCCTTTGATCTTGAAATCCTGTCCCATTCATCTAAAAACCATCTACAGAATACACACATATCTCACAGAAGACACTGCAAAAACTTTAATTTATGCACTTATAATTTCCTGCATTGACAATTGCAATTCCCTTTTCACTAGTCTTCCCTTTATCAAAATTTCATCCCTACAATCTACTAACTGTCAGTAAACGTGCATGGGAAATAATATATCACAATTATAGATATCGCATTTAAGCCCACAATGACATTAGCTGCAGATACCCTATTCTACAAAGAGGCTTCTCCATCAATACTAAGAAAACAGGCAGGTGCTTCTCACTTGCCCTCTCGTTCCACCTCAAATTGTAATACACTTAATACACTCCCAATTGTGTCCCTAGAAGAGTTAACACATACAGCTATGCAACTATACAATTAAAATACATAATTGATGTACAAATATAGTACATTAAATAACATACATCATACTAATAGATATACATAATATTGCAGTTATCAGAAGCCTGTAGACACTAGCTGCTATATTTCACATACTAGTTGTCAACTTAAGTGCTAGATTTCTAACATTCCCAAAAGCCTCCATATATATTATATTTTATGTTTGTTTAAAGAATCATTATGTCTCAACAGGGACTCTGTGGAAAAGGTTATACAAAAAAGATTGTTTAGAAATATCATCACAGAAAGTTAGGGATTTGGATAAGCATTCTCTAATACCCGGGAACCCAAACAACATCTTTAAGAAAGCTCAGAACTTGGGACTAATTGCAGACCCATCAATTGTAAGACCAAAAGCTAGTGTAAACCCTAGGGTGCTTCATATACTGCAGACACACACACACACACACACACACACACACACACACACACACACATAACAGCCAACCGTCAATTTCTAGTTATTCTCATCAAAACTTTTTTAAAAATATAGATTTTCTATTAAAATCTTAACAAAGCACATAGGGCCTGATTAATGTTTTGAGTCCCTCCGTTTGCATAGCGTATCTTGCGCAAAATATTTTTGCTCATGCCCAGAAATGGACATTACCTCAATGAAGGCAATTGCATGCAATTCATTCTCAATGCAACTGACACTCATGACTTGAGAAGCGGAACGGGAAGGGGAAGGGCGGGCTAACATAGGCTATATACAGTAAGGGTGTTCCAACGCAAATGCAGCGGATTCATGTCCTGTCAGGACAAGTGTATATGCTGACTGATGGTGATGACTGACAATGCATAGTCTTTGATTTAGATACTACATGTATCACATAACAACTGTATGCAACTAAGATATATTATTAAAACACATTTTATGTACAGTGTCTTGAGATACAACTGGATTGAAAAATGGCCAGAACTACGCTCAAGTTGCTTTCTCTTTTTAAAAACGCAACTTATGTGCAAGTTGCTTTCAGACAAGTATCAGGCACATACAGTCTTTCTGAAGCTACTTGCACATTGCTTCTGCAGTTTCCCATTTGGATATGTTCCCAATTTGATCATATTCTATGCTAAGGGAGATGGTACTTTGGACTTTTTGATCTCTCTATCCAATAATTATGAGTAGAAAAGGCATCTTGTGTATATTTCTATGGACCTTCCCTTGTTAGCAACATCTTCGCTTTATATTTCCATTGACTGGTAGTTCTAGTTTGTTAGATTGACAGTTAACTTCAATGAGTTGCAATTTATTAACATTTATCTTCAGAACATTGTCCAGGTGTGTTGAAATGAAACATATTTTTTATTAGAGAGTATTAAAGTTATTTTATCACTTACCAGTAATCATTGCCCACTGCGATTTGTGTGGTTCCAACTCACAATGCGATTTAATAGCAAAAGCAAAAGAATAACAGTTCAATAAATAAGTACAGCTGATACATACGTAGCGCTCTGCTGGATCCAGCTTACAGTCATTCAATCCTGAATCCTGTGGTAAAAGAGACTGTAACCTGATTCCAGAGAGCAATATATATAATATATATACATTTGGTGTTACAGTAAAAACAATACAGATGACTTGGCATGTTTCCATAGGTTCAGGCTCCAGGACAGTCCAGTATAATGTGGTTCATAGGTCAGTTCAACCGACGCTCTACAAGGGTGGGGGTCAGCTCTCCGATCAGATGCATACTAATCTTCCCGCCGAAAGCTAGTTCAAACTAGTTTATTTACATTATACACACAATACCATCCTGATCATTAATTTCCTATATTCCATAACTAGCATACACGATGTGTGATCTCATAGCTGATGGAACCGGATCACTAAGGATAAATAGGGGATTAGAATGACACCAAACATGATATATTTTCTGAAAGCTGAACCTTGGATCTCACTAAATGCATATAACATTATAATATTTAACTATAAACTCAAAAATATCTGTTCATAAACGACTGTGGGTTGGAATTATTATAAAATGAACTATGTACAAGTGAATGTGTAAGTGTAAGTGTATGCATGTGTTATTTATCGTGCGATTGCATCATGACACGTGGCCTACTGATCGCAATTGCATGGTAAAACAATATTAATCAGTATAGTTTCTTTCATCCAATTATTTGACTTTGACAAGAGCAAATTTTGCAAACTGTTTCATACACTACAGCAACACACATCACAGACATCTGGAGGTTTATAGTTTATTTTTTTCCCATTTTTTTTTTCATTAAACTTGATTAACAACTAAAAAATATATACAGTACACCAGTTGTCTCAATACGTATATAAATAAACATTATTTTAACAGGAACCTAATCTCCTGGTGGCTAGTGTACAATATAGAGCACATTATTTGGTAGTTAGCTTTCACTATACAATGAATAACAGTGTTTTTGCCAGCGAGAAGATCCGCTGGATTTCGCTGGAGATAAACTACCATGCATTATGGCGGTATATGTCTCAGGATGGCTATAACAGAAGAAAACCCTGTTCTAATGTGACTTTTTGTTGGACATATTTCCGTCTGTCTACACATGGTAAGTAACATATAGCCACTGCGTACTTATACCCAGCTGCAAATGGAAATGCATCATGAGTATTTGAAATACAGGCGTACAAGCATACAAGTTGCATTCGAAGAGTAACCAGGTCTATGGTGTACATTGCTCAACCCCAAAACACCAGTGTGCTACATGCTATATGGAGATATTGTTTTAACTAATGTTAATCATGGCTGCCAACAGTTAATAAAATATAGATAATATTTTTGTCTGTTGGAAATAAAACAAAAAACTTGAAGCAAAAGTTAAAAATTCAAATGACCAGCCCCCTTTCCACATTATAAAGTAGAGGGTCACTGATAATTTAATGTCTCCCAATATGCTACTCACCCAAGTGAGCATGCTCAGTATGCTAATTGCTATGTCCAGTATACGAATTGCTAAACTGGAAAACACTATAGACTATTAAGCAATGCAGATGGCAGGAATTTGTAGGAGTTGTAGCAGTTCTCTGCTCAGAAATTATTAAAAATTGATACGCCTATGAGCATTGTTCTGGGTAGAACTGCATCATTGAAGCAGGGCTATTCCAGGTCCTATTGCTGCCTACAGTGACTGTTGTTGCTGCTCTTGCCACCCATCCACCCTACTACTTGATGTGAATTACTTGCATTTTAATTATAATGCACTGACAGTTCCCACTCTCATTCTCCTGTCTTGCCCATCACCACAGCCGCTTCTGATTTGTAAATGGAGTACAAGATCATGGTGTGCCTCCTCCTGAATCAATGTTTTAAAGAGCACCTCTGTAGCAGCAGGAGGTACTGGGGGGAGAGAATCGTTGTATCAGGAGTCTGTAGCTGATCCCAGTATAACTCTCATTTCACTGCATCTTCTGTGTCATCCCCATGCTTCTCGATATACCGATGTTGGAGGATGCTGATGTCAGTGTATGTAGTAGCAGTAGTAGGGACAGACAAGACAGAAGGAATTAGAGGGAACTTTGTAATTGACATTATCAACATTCATACACATGACCTGGCCAAGACGGAAAGTGAAATTTAGTTTTTAATTCACTTACCTCCCTGCTGCTCGCCACATTATGCTGCCTGATAATTACATTGTCTCAGGACCTAACTACCCTGCCTGCATGTCAACCCTCTCAGCACTAACTTAACAGCGCTTACTCACCTATAGCACCAGTAGTGGTGAAGAGAAGGAAGAGCACTGAAGTGACACAGCTCCCAGTTTAGTAATCCGCATACTGTCTGGTCTATTTATTAAAAGGCAAAAAGTCATATCTCCAGCTGAAATGAGAGTTTTCGCAGACTATACATCAAGATGTCAATGTCGGTGTTAAGGATCACCAGATCTTGCTGGCAATAGCTTCCTAGAAACCCATTTAGTAAGGATTGCAGTGGTACAAGTACTGCTGCAAACCCTTTTCTGTTATCATCATCTCAGGTTGACGATAATAGAACAAATGAATGAACAAAGCTTTATTATTGGAATAAAGCATTTTTTCGATGGACAATACTTTTTGAACATATTTTTAATCTATTTTTTTTTTTAATAACTATAAATGAAATCCCATGTCGGGGCTTTCCTGCCCACTGCACATGCATGAACTAGTTAACTGGGTCATATTTGCGCATATGTTCTGTAACTGGCCGATGAAGCAGTAATGTAAACCTGAAACCTTACCGCTCCAGGCCAATGATTCTAATGATAGATTGTGGCGATAAGGGAGTTTTCTAAAGTCCTGATTATCGCCAATAGAACATCAGCCTTTTTGCTGCATTTCAGTAAATAGACCCATGTACTTGTTCACTTCAGAACCCTCTCTAATACAGAGAAATATAGGATCTGCTATAATAGTGTAAAAATAATGTAATAAAGTAATGGATCCTGATTAGATAGAGGAGGTATTCACCTATAGTCACTATGTAACACTGTGTTCTTGTCCATATATACTACAATTAAAGTCCAAGAATTGAACCCACTAAAACTGCCATGAATAACTCAATTTGAATCAGGTGTTAATTTACAGTATTTGTGGAATACAAATGGTATAGCACAACATATGGTGTAGATAGTAAAATATAAATTGACATTCATTAAAAACCTAACACTATTTGAATCCGAAACGAAGATTGATGTTGACTTTATTGCTATGTGCAACTTTTGTTACTTGTGTTTGTTCTTGCTATGTGTTTTATTACTGCTTTACACCTTCATTCCACTATTCCCTGCAGTAAACCTATTAGAGTTTCACCTATACTCTGTTATGTTGGGTGATATTTTCCTTAAGTAGACTATAGGTGTTTAATCTGCCCAGGCTCTTAAGAAAGGGATAAAATATTGCATAGCATAATTTAGGTCACAAATCCTTCTCCACACCATCCAATCTCAGTCAAGTTTGCCTGAAAATCAGCAGATGGGGACTGGTCAGGATCTATGTACCCAGCAATATACATTCATGCTACAAACAAAACCATTCTTTTACATAAAGTGTGTTGACACCAATTGCTAAAGACTGATTTGTCGTAAATCTGACAGATTAAGTAATAAGTATCTGTAGCAACTATGGATTGGAGTTGAGAAGTATCAATATGTAACAAGAAGTGGTCAATTGTATGGAAAATGTAAGTGAAAGAAATCTGATAGTTTTACAATGAAGGAAGTAGGAGAAGTTATGGCGTACCACTGTGTATATCGGCCCACTTCAACCACAGGGAACAATGATGAGTTCAAAGAATAAATTAAAAGTTCACTGATACCTGCTTTATTAGTAAAACATTTATAGTAAAGGTAACCTTCTTATTATAAATTTGATAGGTTTATATACTTACATACTGTATATATTAGTATGTGATCTATTATCTGGAATGCTTGGGGCTTGTTTTTTTTGGATAAGGTTCTTTCTGTAATTTGGACCACCATGTGTAAACTCACCTAAAATGTATTTAGAAAATACTCCTTTGTTTCACAACACTTCCCTTAACATTCCCTTCCTCATTAAGTTGTTTATCATGCTAGATACAGTGGGCCTGATTCATTAAGGAAAGTTAAGCAAAACATTGTGTAAGTTTTCTTACTGAAGTTTTCTGGACAAAACCATGTTGCAATGCAAGGGGTACAAATTAATTTATTATTTTGCACATAAGGAAAATACTGGCTGTTTTTTCATGTAGCACACAAATTCTTGATAGCTTATTTTACAGTTGATCTAGGACATGTCCTACCCCAAATATAAATCTGTCATCACATTCTAAAATTACCTCCCCCTCCAATATACCTCCCCCTCCATTATACCAATATACCTCTCCCTTCAATTGTGCCTTACTTACTTACTTTTGCTTAACTTTCCTTAATGAGTCAGGCTCGGTGTTCTTAGGAGATCATGTTTGGTGACGATTTATATGTGTATGACATATCCCCATGCAGCAACAATTTTTTGCCTATTTTCTTTAGACTATTTTTCAGAACTTTCTGGATAACCGGTTCCTGGAAAATAGATTCCATACCTGTATATATTGTAACAATAATATTATAGAATCAAGCACTAATAATAGTCAATTAACTTTGTAAATATATAAGAAAAACAATAAAATAAGACTTAATCAATAGTAATAATAATAATAATAATAATAATAATAATATTAATAATATATTAATAAGTCTTCACCCGCACATGGTGCCTAATTTACCAATATCTACTCAAGCAACAGCAGTGTTCTAATAGCTGAAACTGCTGGTGTTTGCTTAACACTGCTGTTTTTTTTTTTTATGTGTAAACTCTCTATATACTGAGGCTCTGGTATAAAAGGTGCTTGGTTAGTATTTCAATGTGCGTGACAAATACCTGCCTAGCGCATGCGTCAAAAAAGATGGAGTCTACTGTTGTATGGCCAATACTGGGAGGAGGAGAAATAGTTTTTTTTCAATGCCCAAGTAATCTGGCTCTCAGTCATGGGCTGCAAGTGAGAAGAGCACTGTGTAGCTTAACTTATTTGTAAGGTGTTAGGCACCTACATTAATTAATATATGCATACTGTATTATAAATAAAGTAGTCCTCCTACTCAGTCATAGGGAAGCTTTATATATTGCAGACATCATTACCATCATCATCACGATTTATTTATATAGCGCCACTAATTCCGCAGCGCTGTACAGAGAACTCATTCATATCAGTCCCTGCCTCATTGGAGCTTACAGTCTAAATTCCCCAACACACACATACATACAGACAGACAGACTAGGGTCAATTTTGATAGCAGCCAATTAACCTACTGGTATGTTTTTGGAGTGTTGAAGGAAACCGGAGCACCCGGAGGAAACCCACGCAAACACAGGGAGAACATACAAACTCCACACAGATAAGGCCATGGTTGGGAATTGAACTCATGACCCCAGCGCTGTGAGGCAGAAGTGCTAACCACCTAGCCACCGTGCCACCAGTAAAACATTGACACTTATAACAGGAGCCGTACATTGCAGCCATGAAATCTTGCATAAGGAGGGCAACAAGATAAAATATATGAAAATAAATAAAAGTTGGTTTTGCTGGATTTAAAAGGTAAGAAACATGTTGCATAGAGTTTTGTATCTGTGCCTGGAATGATTCTCTTGTCTGTCCCCCGAGCACTTGTGGCTTCCATTAAACATTCCATTAGTAGCAGCCAATAAAATTTTTAAGCTCCCCAGCAGGTTCCATAAAAGTGATGCAACTTTACTCTCTGACAACGAATAGTTCACACCCAAAAGTTCCACTTATCAATTTAATTGTACATTGCTTTGGGGTTAATAAAATTCTACAAATCTCTGGATACGTGGGCTTTTTTTTCTGTAAAATCAGATTGGCAGCTCAGAGAAATAAGATGTAATGGCGTAAGGCCAAATTGACAAATAATTGAAGTGATTTCTTTTGAATATTCAGTTCATATTCCTATGTTGAGTATTCTGTTTATTCCTCACATGTTCTGAAGCAAACTGCAGGATTTAAGTTATTAATCTGTGTTATGCAGCCTTGAATTGATAAGGTAATTAGTGTTGTGAGTATTTCTGTAACCAGTGGATGAGCGCTGCTTCTGCTTATGTAATGACTGAGGTAGAAAGAATCAATATTTTGCTATAGTCCAAGAATGACTAACTGATTATGCTTCCTCATCCATTTCCCTCCCTTAGATCCTGTGGCCCTTTTCACTGCCAATGGACGGGTGGCGCTCTTGTTCAGATGGAAAAGAGCCTGGCGCATAAGTTGGTTGGATCACATTTATTGGAACACAGGTGCCAAGTGCCCGTGGGATGGCAGTTGGCACCTCCTTTCTCCCTGCCTGTACCATCTGTTCTTCAGGAAGCTCCTTGCATGGTGACAGCACTGCCATGCTGGCAGAGCCATCTAATTCCTGGAACAGAGGCAAAAGAAAAGAGCACTTCCATACACACAGGGTGGCACAGTAACGCCCCCGCTCTCATAGGGGGGCATGGAGAAACACAACAGAAGGCTCATCTTGCCCCCAGCCATCGTTATAAACTACATTTGCATTTTATTTATTTGTATACAGGATAATCATTTATCTATGGAACATCTCATTCACACACAGGCATCCTGTTAACGCAACACAAAGGTTATCAGACAACAAGCAGCCCATCATGTGAAGTGCTGTGGATCAGCCCAGCAGGCTGTCACCAGAAGGGTCTGAAAGCCTGCAAAACGCTTGTACTAGGTAGCAGAGCCAAGCTTGTCACAGCCAGAAATCAGAGCCTCTCCCCCTGCACACAAACAGGCACTTAGAGCGGATTGTGTGCAGGGTATGCTTCTGAAAACAGAAAACACACACAGCTAGAGCAGAGCTGCACAGAAGATTTCAGTCATCACTGCCTCCTACTTGGCCACTTCCAGATAAGCAGCGTAGTAGGAGGCACTGCAGAAAACTGGTCGTGTTCAGCAATTAAAAGGAGGGAGGCTGGAATCAGATGAGTGACTTCCTGTTATAACATAAAACAACATTTATGTTGTCTGTCTACAGTTTCCAGAGTTAGAGATTTATGTATGTCCGAAAGAAAGCCCCACAGTCAACCACCTTTTAAAACATTGTAAAATAGTCAGTATTTATGAAAAAACACCACATTGAAGTTATCTTCTTTTGGAATTTTATTAGTCTAATTTCTCTATAAATAAATCATGACAAACCATTACCTTCCAGGCAGCAATATCTGCAGCAGTAGACAATACAGCACAATGGCTATGCTTAAAGATATATTTATGTATGTATCGGGTTTGTATTATTTAGATTGGCTTCAACATTGTCAGGGGACAGCTTGCCACAAGAATCCGTTTTCTGATATCAAGTCTACTAACTAGAATTAACCCATTCTCCGTAAGTGGAATGAAGATTCATACTGTAGTTGCTGGGGAATTATCTTCAACAACAGCCCTTGCTGAGGATAGGGAAATCCACTTGTAGATAGTTAAACTGTTTACAGATAATATTACAGGAATATTTGGACATTCCTGACATAACCAACCTGAATATTGACAAAAGGCCAAATCTAGCATTTTGTAATTGGCTACACCAGTGATTCTTAGCCACTGCATCAGGACAGATTTGTATATCCCAGTAATAAACTGAATGTGTCACAAACATTTAGGTGTGACAGACGAAAAGTCTTAAAATATCCAATGTGTAGGATATAGTTCAATTTTTTTCTATTGTTTTCATCATTCCAGTTTGATTGATCATAATATTTTAACAGAAGTGAGTCAAGAATAAAATGAATAACCAGACAGGTATGTTGGCAGGTGTTTCATAACACGGGAAAGGTTGAGAACAACTGCGCCAGAGTCTACAGAGTAATTTTTATATTCAGTCTAGCGTTCAAAATGTTTTATTATTCCATCATTCTCACAGCTACTTGATAATAAAAATGTGATTTAAACACATGTCCCCATTACTCACCTGTCATGGAATTAATAATACACCAAAAAGTGTAAGTGATTATTCCTGGATCTTTACAAGTATTTCTGAAATAATTACATTGTACTCCACCTATATTGTCAATATGTTTCTAATCTGAAGTATTTTATCATTCCTCTACCTCTGTTCTTTTTTTTTTCACTTAGGCAACTTATATGTACGACGGATAGAAAATAATTTCTCTATGCCACTGGTTTGTATGCCATTATTTTATAAATTCCATTCCTATTCAACCTACAGTATATCAAATGTATATATTTGCATTGTTGTTTTGAAGGTTTCCAAACTAAAAACAGCAGATGGCAGTTCATCATTTCATTGGTGAACAGTTAAATCACACACTGATTTGTTTGTCTTAGAAATCCTACACTACTCGGCGGCACAGCAATGCATGGACAGATGGCGGTGGACTGTGAGAAGTAGTGAGGTGTCTAGTGAAAGCAAAAGGGACACAAAGTTGTCCACCAGGGCCAGGAGATGTTAGAAGGTGAAGAGACGATGCAAGACAAAAGGTGAAGAAAAAGATCTGTCAGATTGCTGAAGAATATCAATGGTAGAAGAGTTTATATAAGCGAATGTACATTTAACCATTCATGGCAGGAGCTAAGACATTAATAAAGCACATAAACAAGACAGCATAAATTGGTTTCTCCTTTTACTAATAACATCACTTATCTATATTCTTTTACTCCAACTAGCAGGGTGCGGTGAAGAGTTACATAGTAACATAGTTTATGAGGTTGAAAAAAGACACCAGTCCATCACGTTCAACCTATTTTGGATCACCTGCGATCCCTTTCTTATATGTAAAATTGATCCAGATTAAGCAACCGCCAATCTGTTTCAATCGAAAAAATCTCTCCAGACCCAATATTGCATCACGCTTTTTTTCCTATATCTACTACTATCCTTCATTTTAATTAACGGTCGTGGATACACTTTTCCGCTAAAAATTTGTCTAACCCTTTCTTAAATGTATCAATTGAATCTGCCATCATAACCTTCCCTGGCAGTGAGTTCCATATCTTGACTGCCCTTACTGTGAAGAACCCCTTCCTTTGCTGGTTGTGAAACTTCCTCTCTTCTAACCAAAGGGGGTGACCACGTGTCTTGTGTATAGTCCTTGGGGTAAAAAAATTCCCATGAAAGTTCTCTGTATTGACCCTTAATGTATTTGTACATAGTAATCATATCTCCTTTTAGATGCCTCTTTGCAGTAAAAGCTATTTAAGTTGGGAAAGAATAATTTGAACTACTTTAACTCTATTCCTCTTATTAGAAATGTCTATGATCATACCACATTCATTTTACTGGAATAGGAACTTGAACTTTGTCCCAAGTTCAGCAAAAAAAAAAAAAGTTAGCAATTGACGGAAACTTTCCATGAAGACATTGCTCTCTAATCCCATTTCTCACTGAATTGAAAAAGTAATACCACTGGATAAAGCACTGTCGAGTGCTTTGTTCTGGTTCTGCATTCGGCAAACAAACATTTATCTTTCAGTTGTGTAAGATGTTGAATTCTCAGGCATCTTATTTTTTAACATCTTTTTTTTCTCACACGGAATCAGAATCACTTTAGGAAAAAATTGTTTGATTTGCTTCACAATGTAAGACTGTGATTTGTATACAGCATCACGGTCTGTACTACTGGCAAAAATAATGTTGACCCAAGTAAATACTGCTCATGAGTCCTATATTTTGTGAATCAGTTGTTTTTATACAACATGCATTAATAGGTTAACAAATATCTCGCCTAAGAAGCGATTTTATGGGAAGTCACATCAATGTCAGTGAAATTTTCTATATAATGATACCCCAATATTTACTATTACAGCTTACTGAAAAGACGTTATACCTGATTTCATGAATTTTGATCTAAGATTGTGCACTCATTGCAAAAACATTTCTGATTTAATATTATGCAACTAAAAAGAGACTGTTGTCTGCATCGTGTTTTAGTTTAATGAAAATTGGGTCTTATTTTGGCCATTTAATAGGTACAATAAATGCATTTCTCAGTTATTAAGTAACTGTGAAGGTTAAGGGAATTCAAGCTAAATAGTTAATTGTTTGAGGACTATGAACACATTTAATGTGAATGTGATTAAACTATCTTGGCTAATACTGGCTCATATGTTCACTTGTCATAAAAGTAAATAAATGTGTGTGTGTATATGTATATGTATATATATATATATATATATATATATATATATGTGTGTGTGTGTGTATATATATATATATATATATATATATATATATAAAATCATTTAAGTCATTATTGCATTATCATTCCACACTTAGGGTGATGTTATAAAGCATTGTTACATTGCTTAAGTATTCTTTTATTTCCACATCTCTCAGGAAGTAGAAGAAATAGATTTCACGATTTATGTTAGCTTTAAACACATCTCCCTTGTCTCCAAAAAGAGATGCCGTTAATATAAGCAATGGCTGCTTGGCTTAAACACTAATGAATGGATAGAGGTTAGAGAACCGTTAAGAATAAATTTGCTCCTCACCCACATTTGATAAACGGATGAAATAACTCACACATCTATTAAGACTCCGTTAAGCTGATGTGCGAGGCACAGCCGCCTAAGGAAGCATAAAGACAGTAGGAGGGAATAAAACAGGAAGTGTCTGGCAAATGTCACTTCCTGTTCTGAGTTACTGTTGACTAAGTAGAAATTTCATTTATCTATATGAATACAAAGTACAGATTAATGTTACCTATGAACTTCTTTGATTAATCCTGTAGTATTTGTAGGCCCTGTATTGTTTTGGTAACTCACAGAACTCTCAGGTCTCAAGCAGAATATCATCTTTGTGTCATACTGTGCGCGAAATCCAGCTTGATCATTTACATTTGTTTGTTTGTATTTTTGGTTGGCGCCTGCAAAATGTCATTTAGAAAATAATAATTCATGAGGCAGCTGTGGTGAATTAGAATTTCTGATGTAGAAAAGGACCCGTAGGCTGCTTACTTAACGCATGCACGTGTAGCACGAAAACACGGTTTTACAATGAGCAACGCTGGATCCCAGTTTCCCCCTCGTTTTGCCTCCACACTGAGTTTATCTTCTCCGTATTTCTACACCTCTGTCAATTAGCCCCTTAAAAACACAGGCGTCTTTTCACTTTACTTGGAACATCAAACTAAATTGTGTATTTAGTACTAATGATGAGAGCTGTTGTTTTGTGATGAGTATATATTTCTGGCTAATGACCTGAATAGGAGTCAGTGGGATTGGAAAAATCCATAGAAAGGGAAAGTCCCCCAATAAATGAAATATTTAAACAAAGCAAAATTTCACATTTAGGATACATGTCCAAATTCGCTTAAATGACACCTAAACCTTAAGTTCAAGTAAACCCAATACTAAATAACTTCTTGTAATATTTGAAACAGTGTGTAAACTCCTCATCTAGCTGAGTATAAGATAATGTCTTCTGTAATCAACCATTGGGGGCACTAAGTGTCTACTTGCTCCCCCCCCCCCTTTGTGTGGGTGAAAATATAGACAGGATCATGATGCCGGAAACCGTAATTGTCACCCTTAATGAATCATAATATCACTTTTATTTGGTCTGAATTGACTGCTTAGCAGGCAGTGAAACCAATCTGTTTTGTCAGAAATTTCTTGTATTTCTGAGATGTGTGGGCCGCCTTCTGGATGCAATAGTTTATAGTTGCTAATGCATATTTTTTTTTATCTCAAAATGGTTCTTTATTGAAAATGTTTTCTAAAAACTTGATACATAGAAATATAGTCCTTCACCACTGAACCACAGCGTTATCTCTTTAGTTCATACATTCCTTAAGCTTAGCATATCTATTTGTATATATTCTAAGCAGTTCTTTCCTATAAAGTTGAATGTATGTGAATGGTGAGTAGCATGGAGCTGAATACATTGCAGCCTTAAAGACACAATATGGAGCAACATTAAATTGTATTATTATATATGCCCATGAAGTTGAACATGATTTTCCCTATATATATATATATATATATATATATATATATATATATATATATATATATATATGATATTCCACTCACCTTTTATGCTTTGATTATAACTTTATTGCTGATAAATAGATCATGTTGGAACATTTCATTTGTTGGCAATTGCAGTCAAGCTCACTTCCTGTAAAGCCATCCACACTTGATGGCACAGTTAAAATGTTAACCATATAAATATGGACACATAGCAAACCATTCATAAATATTTCTATCACTTTGGTAGTTAATATAATTAAACTTAAAAGTTATGGAATTAAATGCATCCAGAACATACCATATACAAACTCAGTAAGTGAGATATAGTACAGAAAATACACATAGTGCATATTCACTGATGGATAACAATCATATTCAATTAAAAAATCGCTGTGCATTGTGTATAAGAAACTGGTTTGTGTTCATTATGTTTGGGAGAGAGCATTTGTCCTGAGTGCTGTCTTTTTAAAGTGGCCTCCTGGGCCCGGAATTTACTTGTTTTTGGTTAGAGGTTTGTTTACATTTGGACAGTTTTCTATTTTCCACAATCGCTTTGAATTACCAGTGGAAAAAACAGAAATTCTGCTTTCCACCAGCAATTGTTACCATTTCAATGTTTTTTCCACCCATTAAAATGAATGCTTGGGTGTCTGTGTATGGAGTTGTAGAATAGTATGACATTTGGACAACCTTCTAGTTGCCAGGTGAATTCCACATGATCCTGCATTTTGTCTGTGTTTCCCCAGAGCTCATGAGCAGTGTTCTATTTTTGTTTATCACATAGAGATTTGAAAGTCTTTAATTGAGTTGTTAATTTATATTTTTACACTGTCAAGCTCATTGAGAGGTATTTGCAATTTGAATGTACCAAGGAAGAAGATGACAAATCAGTAGTCCACTCCTTTTAGGACCATAGCTGCCCTAGTTTATCTGTGAAGAGTTGCCACAGATGATAAAATCAGCTCACCAGTTCCATGAAATCAAAGGTCTCATTAGTCTCATTCACACTATACTTTATACACTGGCCCACTATGCTGATCTTTGCTTCCTTCCCAGGTATGACCTCAGCCTGAAATGGTGTCACCTATCTAATCTGTGGATCTTGTGCTTAGTTCTCAATTTTACTGACGCGTTTCATCACAGATGGTGATGTCTCAGAGGCACAATGTTAATAGCTTCCAGGTCTCATGTAAATATCCTGCTTCCAATCACAGCTCTCCATTATTCATCCACTGTTTTCCTATGAGACAGTTTCTTAAGACACCAATACATTTTTAAATCTGACTTATGTGCCATTACTCTAATCATGTGCAAGATAATAATTATAAATATTTGCAATAAAAAATATTATAAATACATTATTTGTATGTATCTTATTTTAACTGACCAAAAAAGGTGGTACTTAATCTTGGAGGATTGGAAGGATTATACTGGTCAACACTCATTTTATTGTCAATCATAATACAGTGATTTTGGGGTAGCTTTGTGGTGCTGATTCCAAATGTGACATCGGTTTTGCTAGACTGGCTCTAATTTTTTAGATAATTGGTCCCCCATCGAAAAACATAAAAATGTAAGTGGCTATGTGAAAGTGTACCGGTATGCTCATTTTAGTACCCATTTTTTTTAAGTTTGTGAGCATGTTTTGCACCAGTTATTCATAATTGTCTGATTTATGGTTACCCAAGAAGTTCGTGACGACTGAGATATAACTGCACTAGGCAGAAGCTTTTACACCATTCATACATTTTGTGAACTTGATAAGATTACAAACTTGTGTGCCATCAAATATTCCAGCGTTAAATTTTCCATACTTAGTCCTGGGAATGATCTAAAAAATGTCTTAACAAAATGTTTCATTACTCCCAGCTGCATATGGAGTGGTGGGAGAATGATTTTTTACCTGTCAACCAATGTCAATACTCTGTATATACAAATTGTTACTACAACCACTCCGTATAGAACTTGACTTATTTGCACTAATTACATGTATACTAATATATTACACAGACAAGAAACAAGAAATACACAATAGAAAATGCAAACCGCTCAACTGTCAACTGACTGCTGGTTGGGTGACCAATCATTTATATATAGAGGGGGAATATTCTTGAATGATCGCGAGGTGAACACATAGTACATTTGCGGGTCTCACCTTCTAGAATGTTCTAATAGATTCCCATATGCTTACGTTATGACTAAGTTTCTATTAATTGAGGGTATTCATTATCTCAAGAATTAGAGCTAATTCGAAAAAAAATACTTTCATTTTTGAATTCAGCAACTGCAAAATTCCCAAAATTTGTTCAAATATCCTTAGCAACTAAAAACATAAAACATTTTTTTGGATGCATTGTACAACCTATATCTTAGTCATGCCACAATCTTCTAATTTTATATGTCCAATTATGCAGCCTTTTACAGCTAATACAGAGACGTGTGTTATAACTAGAATCAAACAGTGACATTTTAGTGGTATCCAATTTATGATACAGCATACAACATGAAAAAGGAGTAATATTTTATTAAATGCACTAGAACACATTTGTACTTGCAAACATATTAATCTATAACAAAAACTTATACACAGATTGCCTTCAAGATATAGTTTTCATCTTTATAATCCAATTGTATAGTCTATCACAGGTTAATCATTTTAGGGTACTTAAAACTATCTTTTATATGCTATTGTTGTTTCACATCAGAATGTTGTAAATACTCATCTAACTACATTGGTCAATAAATCTATTATTTTATTACATTTAATTAGTATTCATAAATAACTCTGCTCCAATTCAGTACCATCTCCTTATTACCCTCATTGACGATTTCATATATTTCTTATATAGATATATAATGTTATTTTTTTCCACAATAAAAACAGCCTTTGGTGTATACCAAATCAAGCCACGTGTGAGGACCACAGTATATTGTATAGATGATCTAAATATAAATACCATTTAAGTCCTCCATTATATTAATTTAATCTTTGTTTGACTGTTTAACACCTGTATATTGTGAAATGCTATTCCAAGTGAAACAACTTATAATTAAATCAGATCTTTATAATAGTCAATAAAAGTGAAACCACTCTTATCTCACCTTTATAACCCAGTATCTTAAACTTACATTATTAATTGGAGTACTACATGTAATATTACTGCTATTTAGACAAAATGACACTACCCTGATGTGCTAAATAATCAGATGTAAAATGTGTCATACTTATTATAATATATATTTATTGAACTATTTAGATATAATATATTAATGGACTGAGGTATAATTTATCAATATTCTCTATCAACCTTTACATCCAGTCTAATTTCATTAGACCTATACATCTATATCCACTCATTGAGAACTTCTGGATACATAGTCCTAAGACTGTGCAACCAGATGGTATCTCGCTGGCAGGGTCTGAGCTCATGATTTCCACTACTTTGTGTTATCTTAATATTGTTAAAATGATATTGAGAAAAAGGATTAGAAATACTGTGTGAACTGAAATGACATACAGGGCCTGAGTCATTAAGGAGTAGCAAAATATAAACCCTCAAAGATCGTGTGGTTCTGTCTATGTATTAAAATTACACATACATTCTAAAAGCTTACGTAGCTGGTTTGGCAATTAATGAAAGATTTAATTTTTGATTTTTTAATCCTTATATTTTATTTAAATTACATTACCTTGTCTGTAATATGGGTATATGTTAAGCAGAAGATCTTCCACATGTATAACAACCAACAGTATTTGTTGGTAACCAATTGTGTTTAGAACATACAAGATCCTTCATTTTTCCTTGTTAAAAAGGACCTGGTGCCAGAATATTTTGGAGATTATGATTTCTTTTGTTTCAAAGATAATACGTGACTAATTATTGATGTTTGTCTTTAAAATTGGATCTAACATAAGTATAGGAAAATTATTTCTAATTTTTTTTTTTATTAGGTATTACATTTATTAATAAATGAGAGTGATTATAAAATGTTGTGGTTTGGACTCTTGGGGAGAGGTATTCACTTATGCATTATGTTCGAACAATGCGACTGCGTACATTTCCAGTTGGTACAGTTCCCCAACATCTATGGGGTGCGAGGAGAAATCTGCGATGTTACATGGCCACGGAGTGCCCCCACATTGTTCTGCAGGTACTATGCGGACATTTGAATTTCCCCCCTAGGAAAAATATTTATTAAGCTCTGTTTGTTGTCATTTGGAGAGTCAAAAAAACTTAAATCGTCAGCAGATGTGCAGTGGTTTTAAAACCCCAAAACCAAGATCATAGAGGCACAGCTGTAACTAGAAATTTAGTTTTAGTGCCTAGGGCAAGGAGGAAAATTGATGCCCTCTTGCCCTCAATTGTTACCCAATTAATCTCAAATATTAATGTCCCTGTGCTGTCCTTCAATTTAACACCCTGAATTTGTGAATCTTAACTCTGCCCCACCTGTGTATGATGAAAGCCAACCATGTGAGCAGCCTAACCATGAAGCAGCTTCTCTTCTAGCAAATGATCCTTTAATTGGCATGGCAGATGCAGTGGTAGATTTTTGGAACATACAACCAGAATTTATGCAGACCCAAAATCAGCAACCGCACATTAAGGCACAGCCAAACTAAAGTGAGGGCATGAGGTCCATTTACAATAGATGTGTCGTGGCAGCTTCTCTCAAGTGGCCACAATGTATACAACGTGACGAAAACTAAGCTGCTGTGCATGCGCAGCCTCAGCTGCTTGTCCCATGTTCCTTTTATGGAACTGAAAAGTTCTGAACTCTGTGGGGCTCCAGAGGTTAGTAGTGACACTACTGTGTGGCATAATATGAACTGGGGGCACTTCCAGACACCCTATCTCCTATGGGGGTTCTAGACACATCCCTCTGGCAGTGAACTGCAGTGCAGAGTATCCCTCTCTAAGTTTCCCTGAGTGTACACCCCAATGAAATGTAATGGCACGACTATGCATGCTCTAAAATAAGAAATACAAATATTTTATTATATTTATTATAATGTTCTTTACAGCCCTGTTAATAACTAAACTTTTTTTTAATTTAAACTGCTTACATGTAAAGTTTCAATGATTATCTGCATGACCTGACACCCCCCTCTTCCCCACTGTATTCTCAACAGCAGCAGATGATACTAGCACTAGATCATCTCTGTCTACTGTGATAGGTAAAGCCCTGTTTTCTAGTAATTGTGCAGTAGACAGCAAGCCACCACTATATCAAACACTTTTGCAGGGGCATAGAGAAGCATACCACCCAATTTATCAAGGCACCTGAACCTGGATTTCAATAGTCAAAAGGTACATTCACACCTTGGGGTAAATGTATCAAACTGAAAGTTTTCTGGCGGGTTTGAAAATCCAGTCAGATTCTAGCTATCATTTATTTAGTACATTCTACAAAATGACAGCTAGAATCTGATTGGTTGCTATAGGCAACATCTCCACATTTCAAACCCGCCGGAAAACTCTCAGCTTGATAAATTTACCCCCTTGTCTGTGGATGCAACAGAGGTGTGTTCAGTCAGGATCTTTTTGCATATCCTGAATAACCTGAAATGACATACAGGACCTGAGTCATTAAGGAGTAGCAAAGCATAAAAAAGGAGTAACTTTGCACCTGGGCATTGGAGGGGGAGGTAAATTTAAAATATGGGTACAGATTTATAGTTGGGTTAGGGCATGTCCTAGATCAAAATAATAAACTAATTTGCACCCTTTGCATTGTAACATGGTTTGTCCCAGAGAACATTTACTCCGTTTTTGCCTTACTTTCCTAAATAACTCTGGCCCACAGACTATATCTTACATTTTGTTCACATATAATGCAGTTGTCACATGGTAAGCATATTAAACAATGTTCATGTACAAAATAATAATTTGTCCTTTAGTAAATCGAACCACACTAGTAAAATTCTCCCTTAAAATTTAGGGATAGATAATCTCTATTTAATTTAAGGACTCAAAATAGGCATTGTTTAATATTTTTTTAAGGATAACCCTTTTCTTCAAATACTTTTAAGAGATTCTTTGCCTGATTTTTAAATATCATTTGTTCTGAATGTCTCACCCTTAACCTTCGCAATGTCATAAACTATATTGACACATTAATGAATTAAGTACTATTAACTGGAGCAGTGACTCTGCAAACATCCAATCAGAAGCAACTAATTACTGTTGACGGTCATCATTACAATCATTGAGCCTTGTTGCACCAGCCCTCCTGCACCCGTAACACATCTGCCTGCTGGCATCTGTATATGCATCTGCATACAGGGCTAACTCAGTCGCATGTACATGAACACACACTTACTGTACTCAGACAATGTTTACCCACTCTTTCCCTCCCCAATTCCTTCTCTCAAGTAGTAAGGAGTCGTAGGTGTAAGATGAATCTAAACCTGCATACGGATTTATGACCACACATTTTTTTGTGTGCATGCGCAGTAAGAAAATACAATAGGTGTAAACTGTTCTGATGACTTTTTTTTCCAGAGGTTTGGAAAATTTTCGATTTATGGGTTTATTTGCCTTTAAATGATTCAGTGATTAGGAAGTTAGCCTTTACACAGGGGAGGGCTGGCAAACTTTAGCTCGAGGGGCAAGACTTGACTCAGAAGCCTATTTTAAATGCTAAATAATGCAGGTGGCCCAGTGACCTATACAAAGGTAGTCACTATGGGATCGACCCGTGGGCAGATGCCCCCTGCCCTCCCAGCCCAGCCTGCACCTGCTTATAAATCACAAAAAAAATAGCAATTGTTATCACTATGTTTAAAAATTGACCATAAGTAGATGACACATTTTGTCTGGTTTTATAAGGGTTTTGTATACATGGTCACCGGATAAAGTATGCGGGAAATTAAACCACTAATCATTCTTTTCCATATCTGTGTTCTGACTTGGATGCAGTGTGGTATAGTATGGAAAGCAAAAACATATGTACTTGGAATGTGCACTATGCTATTGAGCACGGTGAAAACTTAAAGATTTCATCAGCACAGTATGTCAAAAACATAAGTACTGTACACATTAAATCCAATTTTCCCATCATATGCCCTCGTACAGCCTAAAATGCCATAATGTAGGCTCACATGTCACCATATAGTCAATACGCCATCACATAATCTTATAAGAGCTCTGCTCCTCAGGATTTACTGCAGTTGCTGCTCTCCATAATACATATCGCGCTTAGAAGTAGGTCTTCAGCACTGTTTTCACAGTGAGAAATGTTTTACTTCCTACTAAACTGTGATTGGTTGGAGTTCAGTAGGAAGCACTTTTTAGTATTCTGCAATCAACCACTATGCTAGTTTACATATTACGGAGTGCAGCATGTATATATTTTTTTACCATGTAATTACCTCTTGTCACTGGATAACTAAGTGACATGGACCCAAAATGTATGTCACATGTGAGTTCTTCTGGGATAGAGTATTTTTTTTGCATTGTTACCTCTACACCAATTTTCATTAATGGCCTCCTCAAATTTCGTAATAATTTAATAGACTTTGTTTGTTATATAAAAATAATAGGTAAAGTGTGTCTAAAATGGATGTATGTAGTATTTGATGTAAATGTGTTATAGTTCTAAAACCATCTTTGTGTTTGGTTTTGTCCAAAAATCCTCAATTTTTTTGGTTTTTTCATCTGGATTTAATTTAAAAAAAGTTGAAAAATAGGAAAATCATGTGATTTTGAGCTGTTTTTGTTCCTACATTGCTAGTTATAGAATTAATAGTCATTTGCAGTCCATTTTCTAATGATCTCTTCACAACTGTCAAAATTTTCACCAATTTTAGCCAAAGGCAGCAGCGAGCTGGGTAGCTAAAGTCAGTGACAGAGCAAGTAGCAAGTGTGCTGGGCAATGGGTTTGCAGCCCGAGTGTCTGGCGTGTGACAATATGTATATATATATATATATATATATATATATATATATATATATATATATATATATATATATAATATTCATATAGTCATATAGTCATGGCCAAAAGTGTATAATACCAAGTATCCACTAGTCTAAACTCTCTGACACCGAATTGGTCAGCACACAATTATGGTAAACTTATCTCTACATAAACTGCAGTAAAATCACAGCTATTGCTTGCTATATAAATTGCCTTTTTCACACTGTCCAATCCTCTACAAGAGATATTATGAGTACAGCATTGCAGCCACCCTCCTGCATACTATTTCTTCTAAAAAGACAAATGAGAATAGAAGGGATGGCAATAGATAAAATAAATTGATCCAAAACTCGTGAGATCTGACATTTTAATGGAAATTACGTTTTCAGATCCGAATTTTGCGAGAGAAACCAAGCCATTTTTTCGTTGTATTCGGAACCACGAAATTCGGATATGTCAAATTTCACAGAATTCAAACCGCTTATTTCTAATTTAATGTGAACAGCACTTTATTGTTGCAATGTATTTAATCATAAATGTGTTATTTTCATCTCACATTTTAATCAAGCTAGATTTTGTGCACTCTGCTTATTTTCAGCCCCCAAACCCACCACCCTCCCTCATTTGTAACCCTCGCTACATATGCTAAATGGAGCTTAATTGCTTTTGATTTTTTTATTATTGCATTTGCTTATTGAACAATTACTCCATATTCCAACTTCATATTAAGTGAAATAATTCTGTTCTTGATTGTGCCAGAGAATCAGAAACTCTTTAATTATATTTGCCACTCATGATGGTCACAAATCTCTGCCCAAGTGTTTATTCAAAGTAAACAATAAGGTGAAATGGCTGCAGGTCTTTGCAACCACTCTGAAAATCATTAGTGGCTTTAGTGGTAAACGACTACTCTAGCTTAATTTTGAATGTATGTAATATAGTTGCATAAAGTGTTATGCCCTATACATAGTCATAGACACTGAGTATATAGGAATACTTTGGTAGCTTGGAAAACATGCTACCTATTCTAAACAGACAATTCTGAGCCACCTGGAAGTTACAATGTGCATTCAACACTGTAGCAAAGGCAATAAAGCTATTTTGTAAGGCAAGAAATTCATGAAGCAAAAGAAGGGAGGGTGCTCTTTCAAACTTGGCTTGATTAGGACAAAATTTTCTTGACATGATTAGCTTGGTTTTCAGAGCATGAAAAGGGAGATGTAATCAGATACAATCACTGGAAATCATTAAGCCCCCTACCTTACAGGGGTTGGTCTACTGAAAAGTTGTTTAAAAAGAAGAATGGGGAAATGATCTTATTAAGCTATAATGATGGTTGTGTCTCCTCCTGCACACACTGCACACTTATACATACTCATACCTGTGTAAGCTGGACAACGGGGAGGTGAGGGATTTTTTCTTCAAGCTCATCTCCTAACTGTAACATTTATATGTGGGAGACAGTACAATAAATGGTAATAGCCCCATGTCCTAAGACTGCTGAAAAGAACAGTAGATACATGTACGTTTTCAAAAAATTATCCAATGTCACAGTAGTAAGTCCAGTCTTAAAATGGAATTAAAATAGAATTAAACAAAATAAATCTTATTTATATTTGTCTGTACATGTATATAGATGTGTATCACATGGTGTTTGTAAATAAGATTTCTATTATATATCTATAAATATATATATATATATATATATATATATATATATATATATATATATATATATATTATCATGGATTCAACAAGGCTGGGCACATTCCTTAGAAATTCCTTCATGTTGACATGATGGAATTACCCAGTTGATGCAGATTTGATGGCTCCACATTCATGCTGCAAATCTCACATTTCACAAGATCCCATAGCTGCTTTTGAGATCTGGTAACTGTGGAGGCCTTTGGAGTACACTGAACGTAGATTCGTGGAACCATCTTGAGATTACGTCTGCATGGTACATTATCCTGCTGGAAGAAGCCATTCGTAGATGGGTAGACTGTGGCCATAAAAGGCAGGCTTGCACTTTGGGGTGGTTTCCAGTTGCCCAGAAACACCCCACCCCTTGGCCCGGGGTACTTTATGGTTCCTGATAGCTGGCCCCTCCTCATGGACCAGCCACCTTACTTCTTAGAACCCCCGATTGTATGATCTGTTCTCCTGTGTGTGCCTGCCACCTCCTATCTCCCTCGCTGACACGTCTCACATGGGACCCGCAACACATGACAAGCACACCTTCCCATGTGTGCAGGCTGCAAGAGAGACAGACAGAATAGTCTGCCTCTCCAACACAGTGTGGTTTGTAGAAGGAAAGTGTGAGAGAAATGGGGTGTGAGGGGGGTCTTAATGTAATGTGGGTGGGAAGCGGGCTAAAAATTTAAAGGTGGAATGAGAATGGTGGGTATTTATGTAATGGTGGGTGCTATTCATTCATTTGTGGAGTAATGGTGGGGCTATTTAATGTAATAGTGAAGCCTACTAATTTAAGAGGTGATAAGACCTTTAATGCTGAAGTAGTTTGGTGGCTATTAATTGAATGCAGGGCTTAGTTTGGGAAGAAGGAAAACTGTTTATTAAATATGACTATGAATTAATTAATGTTGGGATGGCTGTGGGAGACGAGTATGTTTATTAAGTGTAAATGCTATTTATTGCCAGGGCTGTCTGGGTGTAGTGGAATAGGTTCATTTACTTAATGGAAATATTATTTGTGACAGGATGGACCGCCTATGCCACCCTGTCTGTGGTTGCTGGGAACAGGCTGGGCTTACTTTGCCACTATTCCCTCTCTTTATCCCAGTTGCGCCCTCTAACTGCATTAGGAGGGGCATACCCTGGACTCCATCACGGCATCCAGAACCGCGTTCCTTCTGGGTAACTGTCGCTACTAGTGTACCCCCTTGCTGGTGCACCTGGGCTGGTACCCCTGACCTCTTCCTATAGATCAGGGTTGCTGTGGATGGATCCCTCCTGGCCTATCTCACTGGCCAGAGCTGCTGGGTAGCAGGCAGAGTGGTGGTATTGGAAGCTGGGTCCAAACAGCAAAACAGCCGGACACGGATTAGATTTGGGTCTAATCTGTAGGTCACGGGAAATTACAGCGGGGAAGAAGTTGTCAAGCAGGTCTTGAAGCAAGTGATGTTTATTCGCTCAAGTGCCCTAATAAGGACAGTTCACACAGGTTGAAGGTACCAATGATCAGAAAGTCAGAACAATAATGATACATTTCAGTACCAACCAGTGCTGTTTTACTCAGTTTTGGATACAGTCTAGCATCGAATAAGCCAGCCCCCTGAACATGGATTTAAATGCAATTTATACATAACAAAATTTACACTTATCTGTGATGTCCTACATCACATGCTGTTCACAATGTTTAGACATTTCCTTTCCCTTTATCCAGGCAGGACACAGGTAACAAATCCCTGTTGTGTATTCAAGTGTTGGACAATGACATTGAATAGTCTTAATTAGCCTTAATGAGGACTTCCTCTCGAAGTTGCACAAAGGACTCCTCTAACAAATGCTCATTGCATCAGACATATACCTCAGAAAAGAATGCAATTCCTTCAAAAAAATATATCACAATATAATAAAATAGGTACATTTCAAATAAACAGTATCAAGAATCAGGACATTTGCAACAATATAAATTGGCACACTGTGCTAATAATTTAAATATATTATTACAATAAGTTATTTATAAGTGATCCGGCCACACTATTGATTTAATTTTGGGGCTGGTTGGAGGCAAACAGGTCTAATTATTTAATGTGTATTTGTCTAAAATGATAGTAATTCCTTTGCATGCTAGTCATGCCCACTCTTGCAGCGTTGAGTGGAAACTTCCCTCTTGCAATCCTGCCCAATTCACCCACCATTGACACAATACAGGATGGATCCATGGATTCATGTTGTGTATGCCAAATACTGGCCCTACCATCTGCATGTCACAGCAGAAACCAAGATTTGTTAACCTAGGCAACTTTTTTCCAATCAGCAGCTGTCCAGTTTTGCGGAGTCTGTGCCCACTGTAGCCTCCATTTTCTGTTCTTAGCTGACAGGAATGGAACCTGGAGTGGTCTTCTGTTGCAGCTGTAGTCCATATTTACTGCACAGTAGGGGTGTGCCAAACTCAAACGCATGCAGCCATGGCCTGTTATGTCCGTATCTATCGTCACCAATAAATTTAGTCCAATGCAAGCAATGTGGTACCAAAGCACAAAAGAAATGTAATAATAAGCAGCAAAATGCAATAAGAATGTTACAAAGTACAACTGATACATGCGCAGCACACTTCTAGATCCAGGAATAGCTGTTGGCAAATAGACCTTTTATGTAATAGAGGCCTGTTTATATACTGTTTAGTTTGAAAAAACAATTATGATGTCACAAATATACACAGATAACAAGAAAGTTCTTCATTGGTCCACAGTTTACGATGTTCCAGTAGACTGCTGGTCATAAGTCAATTAATTTGATCCTCTTTCCAAAGGTGGGGGCAACTCCGTAACTCCGCAACTCCGTAACATTGCCCGCATCCGTCCCTTCCTCTCTCAAGAGGCCACCAAAACTATCATCCATGCTCTCATCATCTCCCGCTAGACTACTGCAACCTCCTCCTAACTGGCCTTCCCTGCTCCCACCTCGCCCCCCTCCGCTCTATACTCAATGCGGCTGCGAGACTTATCTTCCTCTCACGCCGCTCCTCCTCTGCCTCCCCTCTCTGTCTTGCTTTACACTGGCTCCCGTTCCCCTATAGAATCCTTTTCAAACTCCTTACCACCACTTACAAGGCTCTCTCCCAGTCTACTGCCCCTTATATCTCTAACCTCCTCTCCATTCACACTCCTGCCCGCTCCCTGCGCTCAGCCAATGATCGCCGACTCTCCTCCAATCTGATCACCTCTTCCCACTCTAGAATCCAAGACTTCTCCCGCGCTGCCCCCCTTCACTGGAACGACCTCCCTCGCTTCATCCGTCTCTCACCCAATCTGTGCTCCTTCAAACGGGCACTTAAAACTCACCTGTTTCTTAAGGCCTACCAACAATCCCCTTAACCTCTCATCTCTTCGGTTCTCCCCTTTGCCTCACTGGCTCCCTTCTGTGCCTGATTCTGTCCACCCTGCCTTAGGATGTAAGCTCGTATGAGCAGGGCCCTCTTTCCTCCTGTCTCCATACCTGTCCTTCCACTCCGTCTCTACTGTATTTGCCTGCCCGGAGTTTACGAAGTTTTGGTATTTTATGTTTAATGTTCTGTACTGTTTTGCCCTGTATGGTCTACTGTTTGTACTGTGTACGGTGCTGCGGAAACCATGTGGCGCCTTACAAATAAACGATAATAATAATAATAATAACTCACTCCAACTGTTGCATACGTGTCTTCCCACAGAAAAAAACTGTTTAAACTGACCCATAAACAAAGTGCTTTTGAGTATTAATCTCATACTATTCATAACTTGCGATTGCTATGTGCAATTGCTACTCTGTTGACACCTGTTGGTAAAATATGCCTGAAAATGAGACCAAACTCCATACTTTTCTGAGGACCTGACCATAATTAACTTTACTGTAATATTATCTATGTGTAAACAATCTCTAATACATTTATTAATAAATGAATGTGGATTGTAACTTTAGTAAATGTGTACTATTTACAAATGTAAGTTTTAAGGTAAGTGTATGCATTGTTTAGTTGTGTGATTGCAATATTAACCCTGGTATGATGTAGCGTGTTAATTGCAATTGCACGGTAAACCAATAATGATCAATTTAGCTGACTTCATCCAATTATTTGACCTCGACAGAACGTATCAAGCTCTACAGCCAGGAAAATGACTGGGCTTTCTGCCGTATCTCTTGCACCAGCTCTGGGGCTAGTCTAAGTACCGATCAATAATAATATAAGTCTGGTTTGTATGCTGTACGATGAGTTTGCAATTACAAGCAACTGTAAAATATATTTTTATGTTCAGTAGACATTAGCAACATTCTAAGAAATATATTTTGTGGAAAAAAAATCTAATAAAAATTGTTTTATTATTATTGCCTTTATTTTTATGCCATGTGACATGAATTCAATATTTTTTTCCCTATGCATTCTTTTTAGAATGTATCATCCACATGCTTTAGTACATTCTGTTGGTTTTTTTAGGTGTACATTTATCTAAGGCTTGCAATGCAGCGCCGCTTTAAATGTAAGCGCTGAAGGGGCTGAACACGCCGGAGATGAAGAATCTGGAGATTCATACATTTACCCCATAGTGTTTCAGCACTGGGCTGGTTGTCCCTAGAGAGGGGGCCCACTCATTTTTTTCGATGGACCTCACTCCCTAGGGAATCCAGCCCAGTGCTGAACAGGTGGTTTAGGGGGAACGCTGCCGCGTGTCCCCCTGCTATAGTGCCACCCACCCCTGGCTGGTTTGACTAGTGCTGGTTAAGTGAAAATCGGGGGGGACTCCACGCAAATTTTTTCACCGATTTTCACATAACCAGCAGTAGGCTGGCAGCACTAGAGTTAATAGTGGTAGGACAGGGGGACCCCACACTTTTTTTTTTTTAAACATTTATCTATTTTTAAACATTTGGCAGCTGCCGGAACCTCCGGCTCTATAGGCAGTGTAGTGTAACAGTGATGTGTTTACTAATCTCGCAGCTAGATAAGGACAAAACGTGAGAGTTTGCTAAATACGGGAGTGTTCGCCAGAGATGACCATTGATTTTGAAGATCAGGGTAAAAATCGCAGCTTAATACATTTGATGGATGACTTTTGGACTAAAATCGAGGGTTATCCCCCCCGCGATTTGCCGCGATTTTAAAACGCTGAAAAAATCGGACCTTGATACATTTACTCCCTGGTTTGGGTATGTGCTTGTCAAACCACGTCTTTTTATAAGGTTGGATTTGTATATGGTTTCTAATAATCTTGGAGCTGATATTAGGAGCTTTCCGGAAAACAAGTTTCGGCTTTCCGGGTATAATCTCCTTTAGTGTGTGAGCCTTCTGTAGTATCTACCAATGATTATTTAAAATTGTATCAATATGTCTAGCAGCCATAGAGTATTGTGTTATGAACAGGAGATGTTGTATTGCATCTGTTCTATCTCCTTGTTTGCATATGTATTTTAAGGAGATCTTCTCTGGACAAATTTTTGGCTTCTGTAAAGACCTTCTCTACTAGAATCTTATTATCATTTTTGATTTTTGCCTGTAAATTTGTCCTTAAGGGCTTCTCCTTGTCGGATATAGTAATGCCTGTGCAATTTTTACGTATTCGGCTAAATTTGCCTGATGGTATATTGGCCAACTAATTTGGATGGTGATGGCTCTCTGCAAGAATGTACTTATCCACTGTTTTGTGGAATGTTTTCGTCTTAATTATGTTATATCCTATATGTGTTTCTAAATCCAAATACTCAATCCTGTTTTTGCTAAAATTTGGTATGAACGTTAAATTATTGGAATTAATATTGATGTATGTTAAAAATTGAGATAGAGTGTTCTGTTCCCCCTTTCAAATGGACAATACATCATCAATGTAGCCACACCAGAGCACCAGGTTTGACCCAAATTGCATGTTTTTTACCAGACTAGGGGTGAGATATCACCAGTGAGGATAAATTGATAGCATACTGTGCCATTTGCTGGCGCATAAGACTACAGTTAAACAGGAGGTGCTCTATTGGACAGCTCCAGCGTTGCTGGAGCAATTTGCGGAGTGCCAGTCACTGCTACAGGGGGATATCAGAGCTGAGATACAAAGTTGTGAGTTCTTTAGTAATCACCATTTTTAAATTGACCTGATTGCTATACTTTTACATTTGGTTTATGGAATGCTCCTACTGGTAATAGCCTTAATTTGACAAAGTACAGGGATTTAGACAAATACCATATGTAAGATGTATACCTTACCTGTCAATTATTTTGTCCACAACCATATTCTGTATTAATGATCTTTCTGCTTCACTATGTGATTGATATTACCAGCCCACGTCAAGTCTAGCTGTAAGTGGTGTAGAGGATTTTTAAAGCCACTGAATTGTATGGAAAAGAGAAAACATTATGAAAACAGCTAACATGTCATGTTTATTTAAACAGACCATCTGATCCTGCTCCGCCGCTGAAACTTGGAGTGGCGAGGAGATGCTGCCAGCTAGAAGGGCGAGAGGCAGGCCGGGAGGAGGCCATGGAGGAGGTCAATGAGGAGGAGAGACAGAAGGAGGATCAGGAAGAAGACAATGAGAAGGAGAACAAAGAGGAAGCCCAGGAGGAGGAGAGCCAGGAGCAGGCCCAGGAGGAGGAGGCTGTTGAATATAAGTATTCTGAGGTAATATGTGACAGGATGAACCTCCTATGCCACCCTGTCTGTTGTGATGCTGGGGACTGGATGGCTTGACTTGTCACCATCCCCTTTCTTTCACCCAAATGCACCCTCTAACTGCAGTAGGAGGGGCTTTTGATATTGCCACCACTAGGCTCCTTAGAACTACGACCTTCTAGGTAACTTTCCCTGTTAGTTTACAGTGTACCCCTTTGCTAGTACCACCCTTTGATAGTGCACAAAACTATCACCTAACACTCTCACCCTTTCAAGATTTTATTGCAGGATCTCAGTAGTACATTTTATTTTATTGTGATATTTGTCCCCCTTTGTATCATCACACCGTTGGTGGATAATTATTGCATTATTATGAGAAAGAGTTATATTTTTAGAAATTACTTTAGAAAACATATACCTCTGGAGCTCGGAGTTAACCATTTTTATGCCCTACACCCACATATATAACACATTGTCTGAAAGGATAGAAGGAACAATATAATACGTTACAATAAACAATTTTCTATTAAAGTTACTCATGCCTAGTATTTCCATCTGTCCAAGGCAAGTCTCAGCTTCTATAACATTTGAACAGTCACCTAGAGGAACTTTCACAACTAACATCCTCTCTTGTCTGTTACATAACCTAATTTATAATATCCTTCAGCCTTTTAAGTTAAATGCACTCTAATAATATTGATAGGGTTTTATTTCATCAACATTTGTGGGGCAAGCTATTGTCTGATCGTTCAGTTCAGTTTCCCAATACTCAAGTTTATTTGTGTGTTAAAAATTCAGACTCAGCAGAGACCGATCTACTGAGTATTGGCAAAGTCTCAAACTAGGGGACCTAGTAATATTATATCTCCCTTCTATTGGCCTCCCACCACATAATACGAGTACCTCAGAAATATTTAGTCGATAGAGAACTAGTCCTACATAATTTTGTCTCTGAGGCACGTGAGAGCACACACAGCATTTAGCTTGGCCTAAGACCTTACCTACCAAAGAATGATAATCATTCTCATTGATGCCTGCCCAAGTTCAAATTATTACTGGACTGGCATCGATGGATGCACCTCTCTTCAACTATGGGGTCATAGTACTTAAAGACTAAATATTCTTCAGACAATAGCCCCTCACACTGTCTCCGAGCTCCCAGGTTAGCAGACCTTTTCGTTACCCGCGAATTGAATAGTGTAATTGGCTGGACCGATTTCTCCTCCATCCCCACATCCTCAGTATCACTACCTGAACCAGTCTCCATTACCTGATCACCATGCAAAAATAGAATGTCCTGGAAAAAAAATAAGGAGGAGAGAAACACTGGAAAGGGAAAAACAGAAAAAACATTGCTTCATGATGGGAAAACAGTCTCTGCAAAGTCCTAGGCTCAGGTGTTATTAACTGCAATCCCAGGTCTCCCAAAACAGATTCACGAGTGTTATCCTCGGCTAGTTTGAACCTTCTCCAGGTTGTTGACTTCTCTGCAGTGGATGCAATGGATCCAAGTGTCTCTTTCTGCTAATTTCAGAGATATGGTGCTGGTCATCAACACTTGGAATGGGCCTTCTCACCTGACTGTTACACAACTTGAGCATAGGAAATTACAGTCCATAACATATTCTCCCAGTCCAACATGACAGTTAGTGTATAACATATCAGGAGACAGTGTTTTGACCATCCATTGTTGTTGTCTAACTATTTGCTTCTCTTTATAAGATTTTGAACAGTCTCTTCCTTATTACATTTTAACTCATCTCGGGAATCTACCATCAAGTGAGGTTGCTGTCAAAAGTATTTCAAAATGTGACAGGTTAAGAGATGGTTTAGGAGTGGTTCTGATGCTGAGGAAGACTAGTGACAAAAGCTTCCAGCCACTCCAATCTAGTTTCAACTATCCCTCTATTCAGTTCGTTCTTGATAGTACCATTTACCCTCTCTACTTCCCCCCTGGCTTGTGTCCTATAGACAGTATGTAACTTACTATCAAATGCCCATATGTTTTACACATGATCTGAAAGATATCACCAGTAAAATGAGTACCCCTATCACTTTTTATAACTCTAGGAATACAATATCTGCATACAGGTTCCTGGGTATGAAACAGCAGTATTAGTGGCAGCTAGAAATGTTTTCACCCAGTTATAAAATACATAAGTACACACCAATACATACTTGAGATTCCTGCAAGGTGGCAATTGGATGAAGTTGGTCTGTTTTACTTGGAAAAAGTCCATCTGTAGGAGGGATATGGGATGGCTTTGATGGCATTGACTTTCCAACAATTTTCCTCAATCAAGTAAGACAGGACATTGCCTTCCTACTAGCTTGAGAAGAAAAGTCTGATCCACACCAGTATGCTCTTACCAGCTTGCCCATTGTAATTCTGCAGTCCAATTCTACTGTGTTATATAGGTAACACACAGATAGGAGAGCTCCTGTGTTAAATTTCATTGCAGAAGATTCAAATAATAGTGCTTACAGGGTTGATGTAATTCTGCAGTAAAATTCTATTACATTATATAGGTAACAGGCAAAGAGGAGTGCTCCATTGCTAAGGGTCATTGCTGAAATAGAAATTATAGGGCTAGCTGACTTGGTATAAATCTCCAGTTACATTTTACTGTACCATAGCTCACTCAGAAACAGGAGAGGTGGTAGGGTTCAATGCTGAAACAGAAATTCTAATAATAGGGCTGTCAGTGTTCTTCAAAGTCTCCAGTGACATTGTATTGTGCCATAGCTCATACAGAAACAGGGGGGGTGTCATTGTTGTTGTCACTCTCAGTCATAATGACACTATTCCCTCTACCTCATGTGCTAAAGCATATGTTCAAGTGCATAGTGGTCAGGGAAACAAAAATGTAAATAAAAAGCTTGCCAAGATACCATTCTACCCAAAATATTACCAGGCATACCAGCATCAGGTAGCTGCCTTCTCTCAGCTAGATCTCAGCACCTGCAATCTACACTGTGATCATCTTCACCCTCATCATTGTGTACATCATCTTCAAACAATACAAAATTCATCCTCACTTGGAATCCACCATCACAGAAGTCTGTAAACTTTGATGTAATTGCCAATAATGGCCTTCCTCATGGAATTTGTAGTTCATTGTATGGCAGAGCTGTCACGATTTTTGGGCAATTCTTTTAGAACAGAGCAAATGCCAAAATGTTGTGCTAACTCATCGGCATTACCACTGGGTATCTTGGGAAAGTTAAGTTTTTTCTGAGAAGCAGTTGCCAGAGAAACTGAAGGAGGAGACAGGAGTCATTAAAAGATTTTGATAGCTCTTGGACCCTGGCGAAGCGAATTAAGTTCTAGATCTACAATTACAATATAGTTAGCAGATTTGCTTAGTTTAATTTCATCCTTCAATTTCCCTAGCTGCTTCTCAAAAAGTATAATTAAGTCAATCACTTGACCGCATCTGCACTCTCTTCACAGGTGACTACTTCACTGGACTAAAGTAGATTCCCCCTCAAATTCTAGTCTTCTTGCAGCTGCTGCATTCTCCTACATGCTGTTGCAGAATCCCGAAATTACCCGAAATTTTTCGGGACACAGACAGCATCTCCTGCATGTCATTGTCATTTTTTAAAAAGTTCTGTAACACCAAGTTTATTGTGTGAGCAAATCAGGAAATGAGATGGAATATCCCCTCGCTGTAATGCTCTAACAATATTGGTGGCGTTATCAGAAATCACATATCCTCAGGAGAGTCCAAGCAGGATTAGCCATTTTGCAATGACATCCCTTAGTTTTTGTAACAGATTGTCACTGGAAGCCTCTTAGTGAAGCCAGTGATACACAGAGTAGGCTACTTCTGAAAACTGTGACGTACTTGGGTACATGCTGCTGCTTTTTCTGCTGGCAAAGGCGACTCACCAACCCAGTGGGCTGTCACAGTCATATAATCTTTAGTTTGTCCAGATCCGCTTGTCCTCATATCTGTGGTTAAGTGTATACTGGGTGGAATAACATTTTGTAGCCCAATAATTACATTTTTACGAACTTTCTGGTAGAGGTGAGGAATGGTTTTTCTAGTAAAATGCTGTTGTGATGGAATTTGGTAATAGGGACAGAAGTAATTGTCTAAATCCAGCTGCATTAATAGTGGATATTGGATGCAGATCCAATACTACCATAGTCCCCATGGCGTCTAATCCGCTTTGCGACCGGTTGACATCTTTCTTACTTTCTTTCTCTAGCAAAGGATTGTTTAACAGTGAATTGTTGTAAACTACTAGTCTTCTTTTGGGTTGAACATCCACCCCCAGCAGCAGCAGCAGCTGGACTAATGCTCAATAATTCTTCAGAGGAATCATGGTTAGTGGAGGAGTCATCTAACCTTAGCAACTTGGATGCAGTTCTAACTCCCATCACTTGTGAGGATATTGATGATGAAGTTGTTGGGGGTGTAGATTGCAGGTGCTGGGATCTAGATGAGAGAAGGGAGATAGATGATGGTGGACTGCTTGTTGTTACTTTTTTAACATAAGTTTCTGATTTTCCCAACAGCTTTCCATGAACTCGCTTCAAATGCCATAACACGGATGAGGATCCTAGATGGTTAAGGTCCCTACCTCTACTGAGTGTGGCTTTAGAAACGCTGCAAATGGCTAGACAAGTGTTGTCAGGATTTGTGTAAAAATAATTGCACACATAAGAGGTGGATTTTTGGTCTTATGCCCAGGCATGACAATGGCCTTTTTCTTATCACTGGCAAGAACTGCTGCAATCTTTTTTGAAAGTGTATGAAAATAATATTGTGACCCGTGTGGTGGTCAAAATTGACTGCAAATGACTTTAAATTAGTGTTAGTGAGGTTAATAATAATGTAGGATCAAAAAAAGAGCAAAATTAAGTGATTTTAGCATATTTTAGCAATTTGTCTAAAAAAATACAGATCCAAAAGCAAAACCACTTCACAGGGGTCAGTGAGCATCTCTACTTTGTACACCTTGCTCAGGAGACATATGTAATTTAGGCAGGACTTAGGAGGGCAGATACTGCATGCGATGTATAAAAATTTGAATCATGTTCCAGTACTATGTCAAGATTCCTGCAGCAAAAAAACCCCAGCAGCTTCAGTAAATATGAAGTACAAATTTGCAGCTGCCCTTGCGGAGATGTCAGTGTAGTGTATACCCCTAATTCTGTCTGTTGTCAATATGTCCTCGCCCTCTGGGTGAGACAGTATCTCAAGTATTGGGTCTTTGTCTGGCATGACTGTAATCTATCCTTTTGTAACCTTGTGTCCTGTTATTGTGAAGTGAAAGAACAAGTGTCACGGAATTTCAGAGATGGCCGCTAACCGATATTAGTGCAAGGCGCAGAGTCTAACGTACCCCCGGTATTCACCAGGGACCCCCGCAAGGTAGTTTGGGCTTAGCTACAGAGGGTACGCAGGTTGCGGTTCTCCAAGACAGTCACCACTGTAGCGACAGTAGTAGACAGGCATAGTTAGGCAGTCCAGGTCAAAGCCAAATGAACGGTGCGTTACACAGGCAGGTTCCAGAGAGAAGTCAGGTGAAGCTAAATAGTCAAGCCAGCTGGGCAGCGAGATACCAAAACAAAACACAGGAGAATAGTAACAGGAAGACGAGTCAGAATCAAAGAACATTGGATCAGAAGTTCAGGAAGCGATGGAGCAGGAGTGAACCAATACTCTGGCACCCAACATGTGTCAGAGGGTGCTCTACATACCATAAGGTGCATCCTGATTGGGTGATGGAGATTAGGCAGTCAGACACACTGACCGCTGACAGGTGAGTGGAGATAGCGTCCCGCTGCTAGTCAACAGGATGCTATGATATAAACAAGTCAGAAAGCAGCAATACCACATTTTCATACTGCAACCATTATTTGGTTGGAAAGATTGAAAACAGTCAGGCCAGGCTTGTGTCCAAATATTGAGATTGCCTATAAACCATTGGGATAGTGTCTACATATTTTGTACCTCTGTATAAGAAAAGAATGAGGTACTGATGGTCAGAAGTGTAAGAATGGAGAAGAAAATGGTAAATAATAATAATAATAAAATGATTTGTAGAAAAGGAGATTTGTAGAAAGATGACAGCTGGATTTGGCACTACAGGAATTGGCTCTCAACTATGTTCTTAATCCCCCTAGATCGTACCTAATCTATGGTCCCTTCCCCATTCTTTTTAAACCTAACAAGGAGTTACATACAATCCACTGTCCTGTTCTTCTTTAGTTCATAAGTAACCCAGTATCTCTGATAGCAATATTTCTACAACCTGTGATGGACTTAAAGCTATAACAGTGAAGTGCAAAATGAACCCTTGTGAAGCATATTCTGTATTCTGTACCCCCCTTGCATGTGTTCCTGAAATATTTAAAAAAAACACCATCAAAAGCACAGTATATTACACACTTCATTTTAAATAATACATCTCGGCCAAGTAATTTGGTATGAGTCACTGCAATTAGAAGAAAGAATGTTTATTATGACCCAATATTAATTTTTGCCAGTTTATTCAAGTGAAAAATTAAGCACTTCTCCTCTAACCCCACTGCCCCCCCCCCCACTGCCCACAGTTAATAAATATATATATCTCTGGCCGATACTTAATTAGTATCAGAAAACCAAAATAACACATTTTCCTTTCTTTTCTTTTGGTTCTTATCATCAGTCGAGACATCAGACCTCAGTCTGTATCCATTCAATAGCAGCAAATGTTACTTTATCGCTGGTCTTTTGTCACTTACTCGTCAATTTACTCTGTCATCTGTTATATTGTTCTTATTCTATAGCATCAGTGCACCCAGGATCTTATCTACTAGTAGTACATATATGTGGGACCTTATATCCCTTTATGATTTCTGAAAATAAGCCATTGCAGGGATTACAACAAACTTCTTTCACTAATATTAATACATTTACAAGGCTCACTATTTTCCCTGGCTGCACTTTAGTTATTACCCACGTAAGGTGGGGAATATCACTTTTATTTATTAAGATTACACATGTTGGGCTTACCATTGAATGGAATACTAGTCTGTCTCCAGACTATTTCATTTCTAAAATTGTCTCAGTATATTTAACCACTACCCCTTGTCTTGCCTACATTGCACTTTCTGTATGTCTATTGCAGGGCTATGGCTGGAACAAAAATTGGGTTACTCATCTGCCTATGAAAAGTTACATTTGTAAAAACACTCAATATAGAATATAAGTTACATTTGTTATTTTTATAAGGTTTTTTTTTGTTTTGGTTATGCCTTCCCCCCCTGCCCTCTTATGGCGACAGGGGCGCTCCTGCAGTCGCTTCTCTTTACTTTGCAATGCTACCTTCAGCTGCGCATGTTCTCTCATGCAACATACTCCATTGCTATTGGCACAGTTTGAAACAGTCGGTGTACTTAATTCACAGTTTTAGTGATTTACACAAACCTTTTTATCTCTAACTGTGGTCAATACCTCTGGATTAAAACTACCAACTTTAGGAAAAAGGACAAATTCTATAAGCTGCGTCCACTCACTTCTTCTCAACTGGGTACAACTTAACACTTCATGCAATGCCAAATGCACACAGCGAAGACACTAACACAGTCACTTAAATGGGAGAACGGAAATATCAATGTTTAGTGCCTGTGTGGAAGCAGAATCCTCAATGCTTCGCAGCACAAAACAATACCCCACCTTTCCAGCAAAGTTTCTGCTGAGTACTTTAGAACTGGGAGAACTGAATATTGAAGAATACCAGCCTATCCAGGGAATTTCTTCCAACCATCCACAATTCCACAATCACAGTTGCGTTTTCAAACACGTGCGATCCAATCGAACAGCTTACAGGTACTATCTGTACGCCCTACGATACTAGGAATTGGACCTCGGATGAAAACCAAAATTACAGTAGAATGGAGAAGTTTGAGTAGATGAATGACATAAATTATTATAGGCAAACTCTGCCCAGGGTAACAAGGAGGACCAGTTGTCGTGAAATTCAGAAGTGTAACATCGTAAGAACTGCTCTAAGGACTGGTTAACCCTTTTGGTTTTCCCATTAGATTGAAGGTGGTATGTGGACGAAAGACTGATTTTGATTCCAAGAAGGGTACTAACAGATCTCCAGAACTGTGTTATGAATTGAGAACCACGATCCGAAATGATATCAGTAGGAGGTCCGTGGAGACGGAATATATGCTGGATGAACAGGATAGCCAAATCTCAAGCACTAGGAAGCCTGGGTAAAGGTATGAAGTGTGACATTTTGCTGAAGCCTTGCAGGAAACAACACATTCCATTGCTCTCTGCTTAAGCTGGTCCTATACTCTAATCTATCCCAGATTTAAGGAGAGGAAGTCAGAGAAAGAGGCATCTTCCTTTTAGTCTGCATTTATTTCCGTTCCCATGGATGTTGAGGAGCCTATGCAGTTAGGGGCGTATCGCCTCTCTCCTGAGGAAAGAGACAGAAGACGGTCGCAAGGCCTATGGCTTAATTCTCCTGTCAATTTTAATGGCGAGTTGCATAAGATTCTCTAATGAGGTGGGAGAAGGGTACTGCACAAGTGAATCTTTAATCTGCTCTGACAGACCTAGGCGAAACTGGCTGCGTAACGCTGGATCATTCCATTCACTGTCAGGCGACCATCTGCGGAATTCAGCTCAGTATTCTTCTGCCGACCGTCAGCCTTGCTTTAAGGCCCGTAGATGAGCCTCAGCGGAGGCCACTCGACCTGGGTCATCATATAGCAGAAGAAGCATCAAAGAAGTCTTCTACCGACTGCATGGTAGGACTTGTCTGAGGCTGGGAGAAGGCCCAAGACTGGGGGTCACCCTGAAGGAGGGAGATGATAATCCCGACTCTCTGTTGTTCTGAACCAGAAGACCGAGGTCTCAGCCGAAAGTAGAGCTTGCAGCTCTCCTTAAAGTTCCGGAACAAGGCTCTATTTCCGGAGAACCGGTCCGGCAGGTTTAACTTGGGTTCACAAGTGGAACCTGAAGTGGCTTGTGTGGCCCTTGAGGCCTCTTCTTGAGCGGACAAATGATGGGACAATCCCTGAACCACCTGTGACAGCGTCTGAATTTGGCCAGCAAGAACTTGAGCTGGACATAAGTTGGTTCCGCTTTCATCCATTCCGTATCTTTTCTCCGAAAATTCAGTAGGGCCGGTTATAATGTTAGGCTGCTGACCCTGATCACCAACCCACAGAACTAGATGACAGAGATCTTCGCCTATAGCAGCCGCCTTTCCCTTAGAGCTTGACCCGCTCACCGGTACTCGGATGCCCCCAGGACTTAGCTCCAAGTGTCGTGTGGGTTAGTAATGCAGGACCACAGCGGCAGGCCAGGAGACTGGTAGAAAGCAGCGGGTAGTCAAACGATAGCCAAGGTCAAGGGTCACAGGCAAGCAGGATAGTCAGTAAACACGCCAGAAGTCGGGGTCACGGGCAAAGTAGCAGGGTCCAAAGTACAAGCCAGAAGGTCAGGGTCACAAGAAAGCAGGCAGGGTCAAAATCCAAGCAGGGGGTCAAAACATGGGAGATCCAAACAGAGTATCCACAGTACAGCAAAAGGGAACCAGGAGCAAGTCAGCAAACTGTAACAGCAAGCTATAACCAGCAGTGAGGCTTCAAACCTCATTGCCTTAAATACCAGTGGCCACCAATCAGAGCCTACCTCTGAATCACCCACAGCCCCCTGCATAATTAATTAAATACTTAAATTAATTAGCCCACAGGCTAGTAGCGCCCTGTGCGCGCGCATGGCCTCCCTATCTTGCCAGAACGCGGAACAGGGGAGACTTCAGCGTCTGACCGGTCAGGTCTTAGGCGGAAATGATGTCCCGGTCGTCAAGGTGATGGCCGGGACGCCAAAGGGCACAGGAAGCGAGCCGCGGCGGCCGTGAGTACCGCTGCGGCTCGTAACACCCGATTACCTACCAAATAGTATTGCCCAGTTAACATAATTATATATTTATAGTTCCCCCATAGTATAATACAATAATATTGTTCCCATAATATAATGAAAAATAATATTTGCCCCATAAGTTAATTGTAGATTAATTATGCCACTTAATAAATAATGATTGTCACCATAATTTATATGTCAGTGATGCTTCCTCTTATGTTCTGAATGACCAAATAGCACAAACATCATGCAGTTTGAGCAATCTTGCTCCTTACAACCACCTCTGTTGTTTGGCCGTTTGGATGGGGGTTTTGCAGTGGTTTTGCAAACCCCAGTTTAGTAAATCCAGCTGTTTGCATTTCAACATGTTAAAATCGGGATGGCGATCTAATAAGTGGTGGTTTCTAAAAATGTTCATTCGGGCCATATGGTGGTTTTCTCAGGGAGGCCCTTTGGATGTTCAGACTTCAAACTTCACATCCAAAGTTCCTTCGATTTTACAGTATGACTTTCATTAGAAAAGAATAGATCATTGATAAATCTATTGGATTACACTTTTTGTATTTTATTATATTCTTATATTTTTATATAATCTTTTCAATTTGATTATTTGTTTTAGATGATTTTCTTTTGAAGAATAATTCCTGATTAGGGCAAATGAGCTGTCATTGAAGGCCCATTATACATTTTAGGAATTTATTGGAATGGTGGTTTTGTTACATTCTAATTATGGTGTGTACTGGCCTGCTGTCTTCGTCTACATAGGGTCTAATATGGTGAAACATCAGAATTAGCCTTCAGGACAAACATTATAATTTTTGGCTCTTTCCACTTTTGTCCTCCTAATTGTATAAGTGCTTTAATTTCTTCGGAAAAAATTAAGTGGATGGTTGTAGTGTGAAGTGTGACTATGTTACAATATTGTAACAAAATGAGAATATAACTATGATTATAATAATACCTTTAACTTGATTATTTATTTTATTAAGTTATGTTTGTTAATATTGAGATATATGTATATATATATATATATATATATATATATATATATATATATATATATATTGTAACAAAGGGAGGCATTTATCTGACAAGATGCAGAGAAAGCATACAAGCAGAGTAAAACATTGGTGCAGTTATGCAGCTAGATTGATGATAAACCAGGTAAAGACTTATGTGTGACACACAAAAGTTTAAGTTTGGTTAACTCACATGGTTTGAAAGCTACTTCCTCTCAGCAAACAGACAGGGTGTGTCTGTTAGTGCAAACAAAACCACTGATGGGAGTTTCCTCTTAAAGGGAAGGTGGGTGTGTCACCTGCCCATCAAGCTAAGGTTGGGGGAGGAGTATCATGTATAAAAGCTTGCTTGTATCCTTTGTTCAGTGAGGCCAACGCTGGGGGAGCTGGCTGGTCCTTAGAGAGCTGGTCTATGTCTAGCTAGCGTGTAGGGTCTCCAGAATTGCTGTGAAATTCATGTGGTGTCAAATACTTTTTTCCATCCTGACAATAAAGCTGCATAAAAATAAGAAGTTGTTCGTGTGTGCTTCAACAGTAGCGGGGTCTTTGCCACAAGATATATATATATATATATATATATATATATATATATATATATATATATAAATATAGACAAATTTTAAGGATGCTCAGGTTTGGTTTTCTGAAAACCAAGCCCGAGCATCGGTTTTTGGAAAACCGAGCCCACCCGAACATAGTCGATCCAAGTATTGAGCCGAGCCAGCTCGGTACTTTTTGCGCGCCCTTGGAACTGAACACGAGGTAAAGCGTCATTGTCGGATCTCGCGAGTTTTGGATTCTATAAGTACCACCCTCCACAGAGATCCGGCGCCATTTCACAGAGAGATACAGAAGTGGTAGCAGGGTTGTTGGCAGTCTCCAGTGCAGTTGGGCAGCATCATAGTTAGAACAGAAAGAGGTGGGGTGGAAGTGTTATTCAAAGTCTTCAGTGACATTCTACAGAGTTATAGCTCACACAGAAACAGGAGAGGTGACAGTGTTCAGTGCTGAACATTAAATAATAGGGCTGGCAGTGTTCTTAAAAGTCTCCAGTCACATGCTACTGTGCCATAGCTCACATAGAAACAGGAGAGGTGGCAGTGTTCAGTGCTGAAACAGCAATTCAAATAATAGGGCTGACATTGTTCTTAAAAGTCTCCAGTCACATTCTACTATGCCATAGCTCACACAGAAACAGAAGAGGTGCCAGTGTTCTTGCCAGTCTACAGTATACATGCCATTGCTCATTGTCAGTGCTGAAAGAGAAATAATAGTGCTGGCAGTGTTCCTAAAAGTCAACAGTCACATTGTACTTGTATGTGCCATAGCTCATACAGAAGCAGGAGGGGTGGCAGTGTCCTTGTCACTCTCCAGTCTTCAGTCACATTGTTCGAAGCTCAGTGATGACCTTGCCTTCTGCTGTAAATGTCAATGTCTCTTTTTAGTGCATTGTCTGGAACATGACGGATATTCTCATGTCAGAGTGATCACAGCCAATATTTGGACACCTGGCGGATTTACCCTTCTGCAGTTTGTTTTCAATCCTCTTTTCAATTGCTTCTCTCTCGTACTTGTGACCACATACTTTGTTTTTCACTGGGTTTACCATCTCCAGCTGTGCTATAGGAGTGCTCTGAGTGACGGCGACCTCCCATTTTCAAAGCTTTCTCTGCGGGGGCCGGTGACACACCCATTTGTTTTCTCAGGTCTCTTAGCTTTAAACCGGACATATTTCAAAGCTTTCTCTGCGGGGGCCGGTGACACACCCATTTGTTTTCTCAGGTCTCTTAGCTTTAAACCGGACATATTTATCGTCCTGCCTCAGGGCCTCCTCTGTATTATTCTTCTGAAGCACAATGTACCTCTTGTATACAAGCTCTCTTAAATCCAGGATCACATCCGGTGGGTCAGGTTTTAACTTAAGTACGATCTCCTCAACTGCATCTATATATTGGTTTAAATCTCTGTTCAATGAAGAATATTCCTACATGATGGATTCCATGCTGCCCATATGTTACTTGTCACAGTCTGTCTGAAGTAGATCTAATACCCCTCCAGTTGTGATATCCATTCCTGTGTCTACATATATTTGACAGTTCTTCAGTGATGAAAGGGAGGTATCCACAGATGAGAAGGAGATTAAAGATGCAGCACGAGCAGACATGGTTTAGTAATGTAGAGTTCATTGACAGCATTGTTGGGCTTAAGGAAGCTAAGCTACTGGTAGCTTGTTTTGTGGGGCCCAAACAAACCAAGCACTTCAACCACAAAAGTGGCACTTGTCGCTGAAGCGCTTGGTTTGTTAAACTGTACATGTCCTTTTCAATATCTGACATAAGGGTGGGTGGGAGGGCCCAAGGCCAATTCCATCTTGTACCACTTTTCTTTTTTTCTGCCACTGCTGTGTGGCAATGTATCTTAGAATTACTATGAACTGCCATGTGTTTGTGTCGTTGCTCTGTCGCTTAACATCCAGCCATGCTTGCTGCAGTCTTTGTCCGAAAGTGTGTGAAAGTAATATTGTGACCTGTGAAATGGTCAAAATTTACTATAAATGACTGTAAATTGGTGTTATTGAGGCTAATAATAATGTAGGAACAAAAAAAGATCACAATTATGTGATTTCAGCATATTTTAGCAATTTTTCTAAAAAATACAGTTCCAAAACCAAAACACGGGAGTCAGTGAACATCTTATATATAGATGGAGTAACAAAGGAAAGTGTTTGCCACAGGTTTCTAAAAAAGGAGACAGATACTTAGCTGGCAAAGTACAGTAGTTAACCTAAGTTAAAGAGATACATCTGTGTGACAAAATAATAGTAAAGGGTCTGATTTAACTTACATGTTTTTGTGGAGATGTGCCCCGCTGTGCCCGTGAAGAGGGCGAAGATGGACCTCGCTCCTGTGCCCATGAAGAGGGTGAAGAAAGAACAAGTCTAAGTTCCGGCATGGTCCCTGGCGGTTCCGGATCGGGGCGGTATTCCGCTCGGGTGAAGGTGGCCGTTTCGAGTTTCGGTAGTGACGACTGGCGGTTCCGTGCGGAAGCTGCCACTCTGGTGGTGCGCTGCTCCAGTGAGCTTCAGTCATGCAGGTAGTGACTGGTCTTTGGGAGTCCGTGGGTGACCCCATAGTGGGAACATCGGTCGTCTTCTCGGTACGACCTGGATGAGGGTTTTAGAAATCAGCCCTCTGGAGTAGAACGTGAACACCGGCTGGTGTTCCCCGTAGGTAGAGAGAGGAGGCTTAGGGAGTACACTACATCCAGTTTATAGTAAAGTTGCGTTCCTGACCATTAGTTAGTTTGTTTTAGGGTCGGGCCACCTGTTGTTAGTTAGTGTCAGTTGTGCGGGTTGTACATACTAATCTCACTGGTTTAGTAGAGGGGGGCTGTGCTGTGTCTGTCTTCCACAGGTGACGGAGAGGAGCAGGAGAGCAGGGACCGGAAGTTGGAATGCCCGGTGAGTATAATGCTCTATTCCTACTTCTGGTTAGACCCTCACCGAGGGGTGAGTAGAGTATTTGGGCGAGACTGTTCCTGGTCCCATGTACTCGTAGTCCCACACCCTTGGCAAGAACAAATCGAGGTGGCGGCAAGCGAGATTGACTTGAGTGTCTCTGCTCATTGCTGTGGTCTCGGACAGCCCTTTCCCGGTAGGCACGGCGTTAATTTCTGTTTCCTCCATAGAGGGAAGTGGAGTGAGGTGACAGAGGTTCGGTTGCTGGTCTGCTGGGATAGGACAGTGGCTGGGGTGTCTCAGAAGCGGACGGGAGGTGGTCATCCTTTCAGAGGTAAGTTATCTGTGTGCGTCTGTCCTGTTCCCCACAGGCACTATACTTTAAAGTGGTTTAAAAAAAACAAACAACATCTTTTCCACAGCAAGCAGCAGCCTGACAGGGTGTGTCTGCAATCAAAACTGAGCATCTGCAGCTAACTCCCTTTTAAAGACAAGGTGGGAGTGTCATCTTTCCATCAAGTAAGGGCTGTGGGAGGAGGGTAAACTATTTAAACCTGTCTGTCTCATTGCTCAGTTGTGACGAATGCTAGATAGAGGCTGGTGCCTAGGGACTTGTTGAATGGCTATATAGTGTTAGGGTCACAAGAAGTGTGTGAAATTCTATGCTGTCAATTTACGTTACTATCCTGACAATAAAAGAAAAGTAAAAAGCAAGAAAGTGTTCAACACACACACACACACACACACACACACACACTTGCAAAAGCATTCAACCCCATATAAATCATTACAAATGGTCAGGTGGTATGGATAAAAGACCGCTTGATTCAAATAACATTGATCATACTGTGAATGAATGAAGGAAAGCTGTGAAGATTAAAGAACACTCTAAGAAAATTACATGTAAAGTTATAGACACGCACAAGATAGTTGAAGGCTACAAAATAGCCTACAAAAGTGCTTGAATATCCAAGTAAGCATTGTTGGATCAATTGTGAAGATGGAAGCTGCATCACACCACCCAGGAACTGCCTAGACAAGGCCATCCCTCAAAACTCATCAGAGCAAGAAGATGAGGAAAGCCACAAAGAGGCCAATATCACTTTGAAGAAGCTACAGAGATCAGTGGCTCCAATTTTCTAGAATGCACTAAATAAATGATAACTAGAATCTGATTGGTTGCTATAGGCAACATCTCCACATTTCAAACCCGTCGGAAACTTGCAGCTTGATACATTTACCCCTTGGAGTTTGTCAGAAACTAAAAGCTAAAAAGTGGGATAAGGTTTTCTAGTCAAATGAGGCAAACATTGAGCTTTTTGATCTCAATTCAAAACGTTATGTGTGGCACAAACTTGATGCTGCCCATTCCTCAGCAAACACCATTCTAACAGTGAAGTATGTTGTGGGGGATGCCCAGGGACTGGGAATCTTGTTAAAATTGAAGGACAAATGGATGGTGCAATATACAGGGAGCTACTAAAAGAAAACTTTCTTTGGTGTGCTGGTAAACTAAAGCTTGAGTTCACCTTTCAGCAGGACAATGATCCCAAGCACAAGCCCAAAGCAACATTAGCATGGTTGAACAACAAAAAGATGAATGTTCTACAATGGCCAAGTAAAAGTCCAGGGGGTAAATGTATGAACTTCCTATATTTTCAACTCGCCGCTATTCGGCGAGTTTGCATTAGACATTTAAAGCGGCAATGGCTTTAAAAGCATTGTTTTGTCTTTAAAGCCATTGCCAGCTTGAATAAATCAGAAATTCATACATTTACCCCCAGATCTCAATCCAATTGAGAATCTGTGGCACTATTTGAAAATTGCAGTCCCCATCAAAAATCACTCCAAAACGGTGTGCAAATCTGATAGAATCCTACCACAATGGACTAAAAGCTGTTATTGCAGCAAAAGGTGGCTCTATCAAGTACTAGTGTGCAGGTAATTTTTACTTTTTCATTAAAAAAAAGTGCAGACAAATAATGAACTGTGAGTTTGAAAGTTAACTTTAAGAGACTACTGTATTTCAAATACTATCTCCTTACTGTCTCCCTGTGTTTACATATCTGCTTAATCCCTATTGAAAGCATTATATTATAGAGTGATTTATAAGATCTAATGGATTAGAATTATATTGATATATTTAATTATTTATTAAACTAATTTTTAGTTATTTCTTTAGACTATGGATATTTCATTTTGTGCATTCAGTTTTATTGAATTTATAGTATTGTGTAAACCAGCTGCAATAATGGGGTTTCAAATAGGGTTAACCCAGTTGACTAACACCGTCTATGAGATGACTTGTTTAATGTAAATATTTGCTTTTTATATTTACAAAGAATTAGTTATGGATTGCGTTTTGTATTTCATTTAGACTTAACTCAAAGTTGTATACTTGTAATAATTATAGCTGAATGTTACCTCAATGTTTTTGTCATGTGTATAAGGAAAGTAAATTTTATTACCTGCACTCTGGTAGTTGGATCCCAACAGCTTTAAGTAGAGTGTTGGATTGGGCTGCAAGTGACCAATAGAAGATTGAGTCAAGGGTTAATGCAGTTGCATGGGCCAATGGTCAATCTGGGTCAGTACACAGGTGAGTAATAAACACAGGCAAAGTTCCAAGGGTTGATGCAATAGTATTATCCAAAAGTTAAGCCGGGTTAGTAGATAGGTAAGGTGTAGTCAAGAATGTTATCAAATACAAGAAGCAATGCACTGGAAACTCAATTAACTTGAAATTATTGAAGTGAAGATGGATCTCTTTATAGTGTTAGACAGGCGCTGTTTGATTCCATCAGTGAGTTATGAAAGGAATACGGAAGTCTACGCATGCACAGAACAATGCAGAGTGTCCGCCAGAGATCCGGACAGGAGTCAGCGCTGCCTAAGAAATCAGGCCACGGCAGCAAAGCTTCTTGAGCAGTACAGATGTGTAAGTCAATAGAAATGATTTGTCAGAACAGGTAATGTGCGGCATGTTGTTATGGAATGGAGGCATGTCACTGTCACTGCCACTGCTGTTTGTGACAAGTTATTTTGTCTTACCACAACTTATTGTAAAGTAAGTAATGAGGAGGCAGTTGCGCCTCTTGGTATATGTACTGGCTACTAAGAGAAGCTTTGAAAAATGCTATCTGGATAGATGAAACATGTTAACAAAAAAAAATAGGCCTAGATTAACAATGGAAGAGTGGAGTGGGATTCTCATGGCTATTAATATTGATACTGATAGTCCCAATATATTTAATTTGTGCTCCGAAAATGTGCTCTCAATCTTTATTATAGGAATACAGGAATAAATTTGCAGCTTACATTAAACCGAGTATTACCTACTCCACCACTACATACTAATAAACAGCGCAATTTGCAGACAATTTACAAAAGAACATTGTATGTAAGATCCCCTTTGTGGGTAACTATTAACATGTGTTGTGCACATTAGAACTGACAATTTTGTTAGGCTTTTGGGTTCCTTTTTGAGTCTGGAGACTGTTTTTAAGTCGGGATTGATTGTTACTGGTATTACATTTATACTATACTTGGAGCAACTAAGGTCACTAAACAAGCTTAAGAATTTTCTTTGGTGATTTGATTATTTTATGCTGTGTATTTTGTAATATTTATAGATGTCCTGTTTTATAAATTTTCTCCCCAAAGTTCATTTTAATCAAGTCGTCTAACAAGTACAAGCTGCTTTTTTGCTGATATTGGATTATATGAAATTGTATTTAATAAACATACTCTTTAGCACAGTTTCTTCCTTACTTTTGTTGTGTTTTATGAGATTTTAAGCTGACTTTAGCGATATCCCTTGGAGCGGCAGCTTAGAGTCTCTCTAAATTATTTACATTTTTTAAATGACTAATTTTATTTGTAGTGCCCAAAATATCGTTAGTTTTACAACTAATGAGGGGAAATAATACTCTGTGTAAAAAGTGTGGCTAGTGGATAGGACAAGGCTTAATGCACCAAAGAATGTATGCCTATAAGCTTCAGTATGGTAATTCTAAAATTATTGTCATGTTCAAGTTATACATTTTTGAGGCAATGAATGAGATGCAATTCTCAATATTTTGAAAGAATGCTTCCTATTAAATATATATCCAGCCCTCACCACGTGATCCCCGAAAAATAATGACCCACTATACTGAAGAATTTGGACAACACTGTCATAGACGCATCACTGTTCATCTGACAGGCAGTGGTAACAAGCACGTTTCTTGGATATTTGGTATGCTGCAAGTAACTTGCTTTCTGCGTGTTTCTCTCACAGAAAAGATAGATTTACTGATATTTCAATTAATAACCCTGACAGTGATTTACCATTCGGAGAGCGTACAATCCATTTTCCCATCCCGAAGTCATAATTATTTTCTAAAAAAGAAATAGCATCTCTCAAAGTTTAACAGCTGTTAAAACCAATTTGCATGTTTTTTGCAATTGTTAAAATCTTTAGCTAACACTTGTCAAGTAAAAAAAAAAACTATGTACTGGACTGTAATTATGGTAATTAGTCAGAAATCTATGCTATCTAATACCTTATTGAAGCTTTGTGTTACTAGTATATAATGCCTTGCACTAATTTGTTAGTGGCAGAATAGTTTAAAAAATATATGTTGAACAAAATGGAATAGTCCAGCCCATCTGGAACATAAATATGATGCTTTGTTTAATACTGCGTGCCTATAAATATGGACTTGGAAAAAAATATTATGTATGGCACTACAAAGAACATTATTTTATTGAATTTGTTGCTATTTGCTCAAGCTGGTATTAGTTATATTATTCTGAAATGTTGTGTATGTGTGGCTTAACCAACCACACACACACACACACACACACACACACACACACACACACACACACACACAACATATATTGTGTCATTTTGTTTTTTTGGGGTGAAAGCAGCACATCTTGGTGTCCTGGTTTTTCCAAGATAAGTCTGTTATTTTTACCTGCATACCTGTAATATTCTGAACATTTGTTTCCCTTTGAATCAGACCCAACCAGATTAACAGAATAGGTGAAAATGTTGTCCCTTAGTTGTTTTACAGCATCTGGCAACTAAAGGACAGTTTTGGGTGGCTTTTATGGCTTGAGAAAATGTCAGATCATATGAGTTTGTATATTATGGAACCTCTATGTAAGAGAAAATAGTTTACAACAAGCAAATAGGGCAAGTTCTATTTCTGTTTCAAGGATTACTCCATTTTCTTCCTCAAATCCTTAAACAGATGATAAGATTTATCTACATAATCATCATCATTTATTTATATAGCGCCACTGATTCCGCAGTGCTGTACAGAGAACTCATTCACATCAGTCCCTGCCCCATTGGGGCTTACAGTCTAAAAGAGAGAGAGAGAGACTGACAAACTAGGGTCAATTTTAATAGCAGCCAATTAACCTACTAGTATGTTTTTGGAGTGTGGGAGGAAACTGGAGCACCCGGAAGCAGCCTATTTAAAACTATTATTGACGCTTCATTCACAACTTCATTCACAATTTCCAGGTCTTTTTTTTAACATTTCGCTATTAAGGTGAAATTTTCCAGCACTAGAATTCAAAACCATCCTGACCCCATACAGGCCAGGCACAAAGCCACCCTAACCCCATACAGGCCAAGCAGAGCAAACCTTTATCCTCAATCATATTTCTTCTACAAGCTTTCTGCAACTGAAAGGAAATAATATGTTGGAGAGGAATTGGCCATTAGAGCACTAGAGGAGTGAAAACATTTGTTGGAAGGCACTAACCCAGGGCTGATGCCAAGTTGGGCATATGCAGGGGCAGGCTGGGCTGGAGGGCAGGGGGGAAACTGTCACCTGGGCCGGTCCCATAGTGAGATACCTTGGGCTGGGTCAGTGGGCTGAATGCATTTTTTTCCCTTTAGAATGTTCCTAATAGGCTGCTGAATGGAGTCTTGCCCCCGGGATAAAATTTGCCTGCCCTCTCCTGGGCATATGCCCATTCGTGTAGTCTCTTCTGTACAATGCATGTGCACAAAAATTGATTAAATGCGTATGGTGATTTCTTTTGCATCTGAATCTCCTTAAGACTGAGGATGGGAAAAAGGCAGTCTAAGATAGGGTGACTACAGTAAGAGAGTGTAAGCATAATTGCTAGTAAGGCATACCCGCATCGAGACACAGATGCCCCTGTCAATAGCCATATCTCTTGTGGTTGCCTGAGGTCTTGTACACTGATGATGATGGTTGCCAGCACTAGCTAGTCGCTTCTTATTAACCGCTCACTGCGGTTTCCTCTATGAAGCTGATAGTAATTTCTTCAGTTATCGTTCTTATATGTTTTTGTGGGAATTAGAATAATTTTTTCTTTCATTTGTACACAAGATTATACCTGCTATATTATATTAGTTTTATTTTAATCAACCTAATAGTGAATGTATTTTTCACTATCAAAAGAACTGCTAGCATTGGTTTCTTGTGCTTATGACCTGGTTGGGTGTATGTGTATCTGATGTACACCTGACACCTGCTACTGGTGCAGAACTTGAAATATCTTGCAGATCTTGGAGTATATATGCCATTTTTATGTAAGTATTGTTAGATCTTTTAGAAAGCATATTAAACTCATCAACATCCCCTATGTATATCCTTACAGATACCAGAATTCTAAAATAGCTGTCAAATACCAAATGCTTTATCCTGTGGCAAGATTGGTGGCATTGTTCTTCACCAATGTCATTTTTAAAGTTTTGAGTGCCCTGGTACCAAAAACATTAAATCTGACACTCTTACTCAACTTTCAGACTTACAGCGTTTTTAGAGTAACCCGAGCCCATCTTTCATGTCAATAAAACCCATGCTAAAGTGTTATTAGATATCAATTACTCTATATTCAGAATCAGAAATTGCTCCTCTGCACGATCCACCTGACAATGTATGTGTTACCATTTCTGCCTGATCAGCTATGCTGTTACAGGCATTCTGGTCCAATATTGATGGTGTCACGATTTGAGCCTGCCGATCACCCGGTTGGGTCCCATTTCACCTACCTTAGTGGTCCCATGCTGGTGGTCCCCGCCGCAGAGACATCGCTGCTCTGTCGGTCCGGCGCCATCTTGATGTCGGGCTGCACATACGTCCGTCCTTTTTTCTGCTTATATTCTTTCCTAAAGGCTGGTGCTCTCTATTTGCTGTATTATTTAAGACACATCTTTTCTTCAATCAAGTGTCAGTTCTTGAAGTCTTTCAATTGGGGGGGGCAATTTATGGCTTCCCTGTTCTATTTAACTTAGTTAGTGTTCTGAACATTTTTGGACCTCCGCTGCATACTGTGGTATTCCGCTTGATCCAGTGCTCTCTAGTATACCTTGACCCAAGGATACCCTCAGCCTCAGATCTGTATAATCTTCTATATCCGTTACACTGTTCTGGACATTGTGTGGACCTCTGCTGCATTCCGTGGTATTCCGCTTGATCCAGTTCCAGTGCTCTCTCTCATACCTGGAACCAAGGATATCCTCAGCAACAGATCTGTATAATCTTCTATATCCGTTATACTGTTCTGAACATTGTCTGGACCTCTGCTGCCTACCGTGGTATTCCATCTGATCCAGTTCCTGTGCTTCCCAGCATATCGGGACCTAAGTATACAGTTGGCCGTAGATTATTTTTCCTTTCTACATCCGATACGGTGTCCTGGATACTATTGATCCTCTGCCGCATACTGTTATGTTCCCTCTGATCCAGTTCCAGTGCTCACTTGCATACCTGGACACAGGTTACACCTGCCACAGATTCCGCTATTTCTGAAAAACTGGTCTGAACATTCTTTGGACTTCTGCTGCTACCCACGGTGATCCTACTGATTCGGCTCCTGGTTGTGAAATACTCTTCTTAGTATTTATTCTACTACCTTGTACCTACCTGTGCAGCTCACATCTCTCCTATAGACCTCACCTAATACCGACTGAAAGGGCAGCAACCTGCTGCACAGGAGCAGGATAGCCCATATCCTCTTGTGGGGTCACTGGTGAAAACCTCCTATGTCGTTAGACTCTGCGCCTCCCAAGAGGTAGTGCCAAACTAGGCAGGTCTAAGGGTCTTGCCAGCCTTTTGGATTATGACAAATGGTTATCTAACTTTGGAGATTATTACAAGTTGCTTCTGGTGGATGGAAATGTATAAATATGTCAGAGAATATATATCTCTTCTGGTAAAGTATGTGCCCCCAATGAAATCCATTGTACACACCCAGTTGGACTTCTTTAACTTCTTTCCACTCCAAGAAGATCCTACATTTTATTGTAGATCTCCCACAGTCTTCAGGCATGACTACTATTTTAATAGTTGTGGAGAGATTTTCCATTACTTATCCTTTCATCCCTCCCCACAGAGCACACCAGCACAAGACACAGACACCACTGCGTCATTGAACCCTACAGTACTACTTTACTTTACAATCTTTGCTTTACAATATATTTGGTTTATATTTTTGTGCCTGTCCTGATTGATAGTCTGGTGTCAATTGTAGAGCAGAACAGCATCAATGCTGAAAAATGTTATACATGCCGTGATCTTCTCATGTATTATGTTTGTGTGATTTTAAGATATTAATTATAAAGCATTTAACCAACATTTCTTGATCTATTGGATCTCAGGTATAATCAAATATCTGGTGCTGGGAGAAGCAGAAAAATGGGACACTCTTCAATATGAGATTGACTCCCAAAAGTGAACAATTTCTTAGCGGTATGCTACAGTTTTAAAGACTGCGGGAGGGCCCACAGCCCCCCTGTGATGTCAGCACTGAAAGGTCCTTGCAAATGCAAATTAGGGTTTTATGACTCCTGTTGACAAAAACCTTTTCTAGTCAGGATTTAAATACCCTCTCCCAACTGTTTACCAGAATGGCTTACAAACATGATTTTACCTCCACACAACAGGTCATAAGTTCGCCTTCATCTGCATACCATACATGCCTCTAGTAAGAATGATATTGGAGAAAATGATATGATATTTTTCTGTGACCCTAGTCAGCTTGTCATTAACATATAACCCTGTCTCTGCAGCCGGCATGTCTGAAGCTTCCCAGAGGTTTGTTAGATTTCACTGTCCTGAAAGAGATATTTTCAAAGGCTTTCACTTTTGCGGCCTGCCATAAATGAAACAAGGTGCTACAATGGATCTAGACTCTTATCTACCAGCACCCACTGTGGAGTTTGACATAACAAACACATTGATTTAAATAGCTCCTCTGAGCCATGTCACACTATTTTTAGGAATTAATTCAAAAACACATATTTGCAGATTTATATGCCCATAAATTAGCATGCACATGAAAATCCCTATTTTTGGGCAGTGATTAGTGTCCCATCTCTCCTGAATGAGAGAGGCAATAGAATGAATAATATTGCCCTCTAATTGACCACTGTCAGTTGCCACATGGAAGCAGGCAGTTCACACCTTACATCTCATGACTGTTACACTTGCTGGGAAACCTAATTTCAGCAGACTGGGTTACAGAACCAAAAAAGGTCAGAAAGAGAAGGAACAGGAATCTATACAGTATGTTAAGTTTTATAGCTACAAGATATATTAGCTATTGTGACTTATAACATATGGACTGTTGAATCTATAAAGGTTCAGCTGTGCATGCAATGGTGGCTCTGTAATCTGTGGCTCTTTGTGGAAATATAATATGTAAACCAATACTGTCCATTATCATTTTTACTTTATTTGTAATCATATTATAAAGGGACTAGCTCTCTCTGAGGAGGATGGGGGGGGGGGGCTATTTACAATATCTGCACTAAGTCCCTTTCTTCTGTCTCAATTCAACACAGTCAAGAGAGGATCAAGGACTCCAATCAAGATTTGTATGGTCTACATCTCATGAAAACTGAGGACACATAGACGTAGGGCCAGTAAGTACTAAAAGGGTTAAATAAGATGTTATTAACAAGATGTCTGACTTCTTTATCTTTTTTTTAAAAAAAAATGTGTACTTTGTGGCAGATATACAAGTGACCCCTTTTCATGGGGTTACGAAGGTCTCTGGAGGTAAAAAGCGTTGGAAGATCTTTCATTGCCACATCGAAGTGCAGGGTTGGTGATAATGAGATGAGATTGAGAATATGAATGAAATAGAAGTACTATACAACAATAATTGAAGAAACTCTTGTAAGTGCATACCCTTAGGGGGCTATTCCAGAAGGAGTCACCTGGTGATGTTCGATGTTGCATGTTAAATATTATTATTATTATTATTATTATTATTATTATTAATAATTTTTATTTATAGGGCACCACAAAGTATCCGTAGTGCCGTACAAGGACAAACAATGGCACAGTACAAGGTGAAACAGCACAGTACAAGTAACAGTAAGCACTATAACTCTGGGGGCTCAGTCACAGCAAGAAAGGGAGGGAGGGGAAAAGTGAGTACAGGCAGGTAACTATGGCCCAAGAGGGTGGGCACGGATGACAGGTAAAGAGTCACTGAGGGGAGCGGAGAGAAGCGAGAGGAGACAGAGGGCAGAGGGTTAGAGAGGAGGTGAACTGAGTAGCTGGAGAGCGCAGTTAAAAGTGATGGAAACAGGAGGTAGGAGAGCCCTGCTCAAAGGAGCGTACAATCTAAAGGGAGGGGAAGACAGACAGACACATGGATGAGACGGGATTTAGACCTGACAGTGTATATAAGTCTGCACCATGATTTCTCTTCTCTGATTTCTTTACATATCATCTCGAGAATACATGAGAAGGAGAACGAATCTGTCATCATTTACTGACTGGTCATCGCTTATTAACTTCTCATATAATCGTTTTTTGACTTTTCATATCATTCATTAGCTGTAAGAAAAGAAGCATACAATAGAGAAGTTTTCTATATAAGGAAAGTGTTGTTGGTATAGACATTTATAGAACCTCTCCATATATTGGACTGGAGAATATCAATCATTAGCGCCGTTCATATGTTCATCATTTTTTGTATTTGTACTGTATTGTAAACTCGTAAGTGGATCAGAGTTGGAATATAGGTGGCTGCTGGAGTATTGAGTTTTACACTGGTATACCACATACATTTTTTTGTTTGCATATTAGCAATTGACCACTTTCCAATCCTAAAACAGCAGGTGAAGAACAAAGTTCACAAAGTTGTTTAAGTTCAATGGACCATTTAAATGCTTATGTCCTTTATACTGGAAAGAACGAAAAAGGTCCTACTCGCTATTCATGATTTTATAATATAGGGCCTGATTTATCAAGGCACACATTCTAAACGTAACCCCTGTTTAGAATTATACGCACTTATTTAGGCTTTGCATACACCCGAATTCATCAAGGCACGGATCTCAAGAAATGTTTGTTTTTGAAAACGGGGGCAGGTCTGCTGTGATCTACTACACCAGATGCTGCAGGATAGGTCCAATACATGTGGATCATAAATTTGCAAAAGAATGCACAGTAAAAAAATAAATATTGAATTAATGTCACCTCTTAATAATATATGCATTTATGATAAAACAGTTTTTTTAAAAAAGTGTTGATTCTTTGTTTTGTTTTGTTTTTTTTAAAAAAAAAAAGTTTTTCCATGAAACACATTTATTACAATGTTCTTAATGTCTACTGAGCATAAAATAAATTTTTATAGTTGCACATTATTGCAAACACATGTTATAGCATGCACATGAGACTGTCATCACTACTGATCAGGATTAGACTAACCCTTTAGCTGGAGCAAGAGATGCAAGAGGAAAACAAGTAACTTTGAGATTCCCAAAGCTTGATTCAGAGGTGGTTGCATGCGATTGAGTTTGGCGCGCTCTTACCCATCCCCGCCCTGTTCACTCACCGAAACTGTAGGCTGTAGTATATGTCCTTTGCATTGGAGGATGCAGCAGATAGGGCTGAGTTTACATGCGCAAAATGATTTTGCACACGGTACGCTCAAAATCGGCAGATACGTACCTTGATGAATCAGGCCCATAGTACATATACACAGACTTTTGCTATTTGGCTACATAAGACAAAGTTGACTATGCAAAAGCAAAATGGCATCTGTGGTTATTGAGTTTGTGGGCTTGCACTAGCACATGTTCTTAGGTACTCAGTAAGTCAAGCCAACTTTCTTCCACTCCACTTTGCACTGTGGAAGACATTAGTGGAATGTGTATACATTTATGTTAATCACATACACCATCCAAGATTCTTCTATCAATATGAAATGTTATGTGCTCGCTGGGTTGGCGCATCTCGTATTGTTATATGCAATATACAAAATAATGTGTCTAACTATGCCATTTATGCTTTTGAAAGAAAAAGCAAATTACTTACCGAAAAGAATGGCATTTGCATGGCTGTGTGTCAGCTTTTCAAGCCTTTCCATACTACAAAACATTGCTTTCCTCACTTAGAAAATGCATCCTCCCATCACTCATAAGCCATTTCAAAGCACTTTATGAGTCTACAGAGCAAAATGTACTTATCTTGCATTGGCAGTGTCCCAGCTGTTACGAAATTGCTATTGTCCTAATACTTACAAGGCAATTTTAGCATCAGTTAATAATTTTACAGGATAGATAACTTCTTAGTTTTTTTTTAAATGACAGACATTAAACAATAGCAGCTTGGCATTTCTTGAAGCAGCAGATGACAGCTCAGAGATTAAAGTGATTTTAATGTATAGTCTACGCGGTTTTATTCTCTCAGTGACAATTCCTATGCAAGAAGGTGGAAAAAAAATCCTTTTAAACACTTGGACTAGAGAACACAACACATTTACCTTTTTTTCTTTTTTAAGAGATATTCTGTATAAATCTCATTTAGGAAGTAATGTCATAAATTTGCATTTACAGATATGAACTACCAGCAAAGGAAATGTATCTGTCAGGGAAAAAAATGAGTACCCCTTAATTATAGGGTAAGCAAAAAGAAAATAGCATATCTTTTGAACATAATAATGTGGACACATATTAGCGTGTGAGAGTGTTTTCTCTATGCATGTCTGTACCATAATGTATGGCATCATTTCCATTGTTTCATAGCTCACCATATTGGTTTATTTTTCTACAGGAAAGCCCTTAGGGAAGTTATTTAGTGTACTTCAAATTTTAGGTTTTACATTTTGGCCATGAGTATCTTAAAGATAAAAACTGTGCCTTTGTGGACTTTTATTTTAAACTAAAATACACTATATGGACTAAAGTGTTTGGTCACACCTGTTAAGATTCATTTGAGTTGTTTCAATCAGACCCGTTGCCAAAGGTATATAAAATCAAGCACCTAGCCTTGCACTCTCCATTTGCAAACATTTGTGATACAAAATGGGTCGTTCTGAAGAGCTCAGTGATTTCAAGCGTGGTACTGTGAAAAGATGCCACCTTTGCAATAAGATGGTTTGTGAAATTTCATCCCTGCTGGATATTCCAAGGTCAACTGTAAGTGATATTATTAGAAAGTGGAAGCATTGTCATCTGCCACTTACATTACTTTGCGCAGAAGGATGAAATCCTGCGACAATTATGGCAAATGGACAGTCTCGATTCAATGGCCAAGCAATTCAAGGGTTTCAGGATCTTTCATGGCACACACTCCAACAAAGGCGAATGCTCAGACCCCTTACAGAGGAAAAGTACCGCTGGGGCTTCTCATTCCAATTGCAGGTCGCCCACGAGGGAAAGTCAGCGAACCTAAGGGAACTGTCAGAACTTTCTGTCTTTTGCCCGACTCTGGACATTCAACATATCCCGCTTACAGAATGGATAAAGTCAAGCACACGCATGACTTCGATGGCCGCTCCACAGACTGAGGAAAGGTTCCGACAATTTGGCAAACAAAGGAAAACTCCCTAAAATATGCCAAAACCTGTCAACACAGGTAGATACCAGAGTCTTTTCAAGGAATCACACGCAATCTTCTACCACTAGGACACCACCTTTGAAACGCATATACCTATTGCTCTTTAAAAACAGGCTTCTTTAATTCCCAATGTTGGACTGCCCTCTCGGCAAGTTATATGATTTCTCATTCTCTTTTAATATTTGCCTTTACAGGTATTAAATCTCCCCCCCCCCGATGGAGGACATTTCGGATATCTGTTAGAGAGACTTCTACACGGTCTCTTTGGCAGACCTTCTGGTCTACTTCAAGTTTGTTCAGATAAGCACATGGCGCCCTAATCCGTTACCCGTTCTAGGTGCAACAGTTTCTAAGAGATAGCATAGTCTTTTACATACTTAATTTGTCCATATATGTAGCACAATTTCTAAAATCTTCAAAGCTCAGTTCTTATAATTACCGTTATTGTTGTTGTATAGGGTATTCTCCCCCGAGTATGCCCATTTTGTAGTACACACAAAAATCTTTATTGTTCAAATGTCACTGTCACTACCCCCCCCCTCCCCCAGTAGCGCAGGTTCTTTCTGGAGCATGACTGGGCTATGGCTCCTCGTGTTTCTCCGGAGCAGTCTATTTCACATGTTCACAATCTATAGCTATCTTATTCAGTTATTATTAAGATTTGCATATTCCCACCCTCTCTCCCCTTCCTACCCTTTCCCATCTTCACCCACTTGGGCTGTTTGGACTTCTATCCTAGTTTACCACGGGATATGCCATATACACTCATTGTTTCCCTTTGATGATGTCGGATAGCCTCAAGTGTATGACTCTTAACGTCAAGGAGAAGATATCCCAATTGTTTAGAGACCCAATAGCCACAAGGATAAATGTGACCTTCATCCAAGAGACGCATTTTAAGCTAGGATCTGAATCCTGTTTATGTAATCACCATTATCCCTCATCTATTTACATGTAATAGTCCTGACGGAAAGACGCTTGAAGTTGCCATTCTCCTCTCTAGGCACCTATTTGTTAAGGATATTACCATACATAAATTACAAGCAGATAGGGTAGTTTAGTTTTGAAATGCAAGATCTTTGATCAATCCTTTACTCTTGCAAATGTACAGTATATGTTCCAAACAGTCATCAATCTGTCTTCCTAGAAACCACATTGGACAAATTAGATCCATTGAGGGAAGGTATCCTCATTCTAGGCGGTGACCTCAACTGGATTCTCCACCCTGCTGTTGACGCTTCCTCTATGGCAGCAAGATATTCTGCAAAAGCACAACGCAATGTGAGACGCATCATGCACGAACACTAGCTGGTCGATTCATGGAGGCTTAGACACCCCGTGGAACGGGATTACACTTTCTTCTCACACCCCATAACATTTAATGCTGACTGGACTACCTCTTCTTATATCACACTTACAGAACCCTGCTAAAAGAAGTCAAGATAGGTCAGACCACGATCATGATCATGCCCCGGTTTTCATGTCACTCTCACTACCCCAGCCGGGCCGCAGACTGTATACATGAAGACTAAATGAGCTCTTAATCCAAGGTGCCTGTAGCAAAACCCAAATTGAGACGAAAATAGACGAGTATGTTCAATTGAATGATACTCCTGATATGTCCAAATTCTCTCTATGGGAAGCCCACAAGTGCGTTATTCGGTGAGAATTAGGCACGCTTATGAAAATGCAAAAAATCGCTTACCGAGACACCCTCCTTGAGAAAAATAGATCCCTAGAGATGAGACATAAAGCCTCACAGGAGACAAACACCCTAACTGAGCTGGCTGAAACTAGAAAGGCATTGAATAAATTGATGTCTGATAAAATAAAGTTGGATTACCGTAAATGCCATAATAAGTTCTGCCAGTGGGGAGATAAACCTGGTAAACTCTTGGCACGGGCAACAGCATAATTTTACATACCACATATCAAATCAGATAACGGGAAATTATGTGCCACCTCGTCTGATATAGCCGCGGCTTTCTACATGTATTGCTCAAAACTCTATAACCTCACTAGCGATTCATGCCCAGCAGCATGTTCACTTAAACAGGAGCGCATAGCCAATTATCTCAACAGGATTGACTTTCCCACACTAGATGCAGACAATATACAAATGCTAGAGGCTCCCTTCTCTTCTGGGGAACTAGAGGAATCAATTAAGATGACACATTCCGGGAAGAGCCCAGGCCCCAATGGTTTTACAGTATCATATTATAAAACCTTCAAAACACAATTAATGCTTCAGGTCTTCAACTCAATATCCGCTCAATCCCACTTTTCACGCCATTCCTTGATGGCCCATATTACAGTATTGCCTAAAGAGGGAAAAGACCCAGTCTTATGCCCTAGCTATAGACCCATCATTGCTAAATGTAGATTTAAAATTATATGCCAAACTTATAGCCAATAGGCTGAAATCACTCTTACCTCAGATAATGTACTTAGACCAGGTAGGATTTGTTCTGAGCCGCAAGGTGCGAAACAACACCACAAAAATAATATACTTAATTCAGTGTGCAATATCCACTAATACCCTGAGTGTCCTGCTATCCACTTACGCGGAAAAGGCGTTAGATCGGGTAGACCGGGATTTTCTGATGGGCATACTGAATCATTTGGGCTTTGATCCCTTGAGCCTGGCACAGATTCATATATTCCCATCTGACAGCTAGGGTCCGGGTTAATGGAGATTTGTCAGAACCCATTAACATTATCAATGGGACCAGGCAGGGCTGTCCTTTGTCCCCAATGATCTTTATCCTGTGTATGGAGGCTTTGGCACGGTCCATTAGACTGAACCCAGATATTTCTGGCTTGAAGCTGGGTGACAAAGAATTTAAACTTGCACTTTTTGCAGATGATCTCCTTGCTGTCCTCATGAACCCTTTAATTTCAATATCGAATCTAATGTCTGAATTGCACATGTTTGGAGATCTCTCCAACTTTAAAGATAATTATTCAAAATCCATGGCCCTTAATATTACAAAGTCATTATTTAGGGGTAGATTATAAACAAAGATGTCTCAAAGATCTGTGCAGATATTATCTTATTCATCACTACCGCCATTCGAAACAATTTGAGAGACTGACTCCAGAAGGACTTTACCCTGATAGGTAGAGTAAATATATTGAAAATGAACTTACTCCCTAGAGTCTCTTATCTGCGACATATGCTTCCGGTCCACATCCCCGTCTCATTGTTAAAGGAATTACACAGGGCTATGCAACACTTTGCTTGGAGAGGTAGGAGACCCTGCTTCAAACATGACATCCTCTACAGACGCAAGCATGCTGGTTGTTTACAACTACCGCATTTCTCTACTCACTATGATGCTGTCATGTTGAATAGGGTTCTCAATTGGATGAGAAGGGAATAAATAATGGGTTTGGATTGAGGGATATACACTACGAACACAGATTAACTTCACTCCTTGGCAATCATCACTCACCATTACCAAGCACCCAACAATTTCTCCTACCCTGACAAAATGGTCTGAACTACGAACTATCCCACACATTTCAACACAATACTCACCATTGACTCCACTCTTTGACAACCCAGAACCCTCCACCCCCGCCTCACAAAACAGGCTTTCCATCGCTGGATACAGGCAATATCGGCCAACTGGTGGATGCATCGGGTGCCCTACGTTTCAATGATTTGCAGTCAAAATGGGACTTACCCAATACAAATATATGGAGACACCTACAGCTAAGATACTTCATAGGCTCCCCAGGGATCTGTGAGATGGAAGGGCGGACACTCACACAATTTGAGTCCTTATGTGCAACTCCTCAGCATCCAAAACATACCTTGTCCGCCATCTATAGCATACTGAACGAACATTCTCTCCATGAATTACCAAAATTCACTAGCGACTGGGAACGTAAGCTGGGATCTGTTATACTTAAACAAGACCGGAGTGACATATTCCAATGCACCCAAGGCATTTCAGTATGTGTGCTAGTGGTTGAAACACAATATAAAGTGCTATATCAGTGGTACTGGTGCCCCAGCTACCTTGCTAAAATTTTCGAGGAAACTCCAAGTCCTTGTTGGAGATGCCAATTTGCGCCGGGCACACCGCTGCATATCTGGTGGACATGCTTATCTTTGAGGCTCTCCTGGGACACAGTTATACTCGTCTCCGATAAAATAGTGGGAGCCGCTTTACTAAATTGTCCAACTTATTGGCTACTAAACAATACCAAATTACCCATTACCCAATATAAAAAAATCTACTGTGAAATACCTCAGCAATGTAGCAAAGGCTGTGATACCGGTCCACTGAAGATCTCCAACAGCCCCCCTATCAAAGAATGGTTTGAACGTTTAGACTTTTACATGTCTATGGATGACCTAATTTACTCCTCAGGTGATAAATATAGGGTATACTACCTACTATGGTTTGAATGGATGGCATTTAAGGAAACCACTTTGTACACCCAATGGAATAAATAAAGTCCAAGTCCTACCTCGTTAATTTCCCAACTCTCCCCTCCCTTTCCCCTTCTCCTATCCCTTATCCAAAAAAGTGGCTAGGCAACTATACATCTTTTGATATGTTTATTTGTATTGATTACAGCTCTGCTCGTGAAACCTGATGTTAATGTTTAATAACTAAATTTTGTTAAATGGTAGACGGCTAAAAATAATACTCTATTGTATTTATACTGCTGTCCACATATGTATACGCTGCACCATTTTCAATAAAAATAGAATTTACTAAAAAAGAAAGTGGAAGTGTTTAGGAACAACAGCAGCTCAGCCACGAAGTGGAAGACCATGTAAAATTACAGAGCGGGGTCCAAGACTGCTAAGGCGCACGGTGCATAAAAATCGCCAATGCTCTGCAGATTCCATAGCTGAAGAGTTCTGAACTTCCACTGGCATTAATGTAAGTACAAAAACTGTGTGGCGGGAGCTTAATGGGATGGATTTCCATGGCTGAGCAGCTGCATGCAAGCCTCACATCACCAAGACTAATGCCAAGCATCGGATGTAGTGGTGTAAAGCACACCGACACTGGAATGTCTGTGGAGCAGTGGAAATGTGTTTTGTGGAGTAACGAATCACGCTTCTCTGTTTGGCAGTCAGATAGGTGAGTCTGGGTTTGACAGATGCAGGGAGAAAGTAACATGCTTGACTGAATTATGCCAACTGTGAAGTTTGTCGCAGAAGGGATAATGGTATGGGGCTGCTTATCAGGGTTTAGGCTAGGCCTCTTATCTCCAATGAAGGGCAATCTTAATGCTTCAGCATACCAAGTCATTTTGGACAATGCTATGTTTCCAACTTTGTGGCAACAGTTTGGGGAGGGCCCTTTTCTATTCCAACATGACTGTTCCCCAGTGCACAAAGCAAGGACTACAAAGACATGGTTTGATGAGTTCGGTGTGGAGGAACGTCACTGGTCCGCACAGAGCCCTGCCCTCAAACCCATAACGAGCCAGCTCTTCTCGTCCAACATCAGTGCCTGAACTCATAAATGCTCTACAGAATGAATGGGCTCAAATTCCCACAGAAACACTCCAACATCTTGTGGAAAGCCTTCCAAGAAGAGTGGAAGCTTTTATCACTGCAAAAGGGGGGCCAACCCCATATATTAAAGTATATGTATTTGAATACAATGTCATTAGAGTCCCTGTTGGTGTAATGGTCAAGCGTCCGAATACTTTTCTCCATATAGTGTATCTACAATAGACCCATAGCTATTTGCGGGTCAGATTTCAAGCCCTATGATATTGGTAATAAAAAACCGTGATAGGGGACAGGTGCATGCAGACCACTGTATAAGAGCCCTGCCAACTAAAGAGGAAAGCTTTCAGCAATGGATATCTTGAGATACACTCTGCTGAAGAAAGTATCTCGCTAATGATAAAAGATAAGCTTACATTGACATTTACTCTAGTCGTAGATTAATTAATACACTGGCTTGCATTTTACTGGCGCTTAAGGATAATTGCTATAGGAATTATTGCCTTTTTTATCTGTCCTGGTAGATAATGTTAGGAGGAGGCTGGATCTAAATTACAAACACCCTAAAAAGGTTACATGATATGTTATGTCTTCACTTTGGGCCCAGTGACAGAAGGCCCGCCATTCCCTACCTGTGATTGGTAGGGACCAAAAGGTAGAAGATTGGAGATGTTCTATTTCCAGAGCTGTGTGTGTGAGGAAGGTCAGTTGTGACCTTCCATACACATTCCTGTGGAAAAAGATAATATTTGATCTTGCATCGCTTTGTCACCTAACAATCAAAGGTACAAAGTGCTGTTGGGGTATTGGGATACACTGATGTATCTAATAATCACCTACAATGTTGACCATTCAGATATCAGCAATCAGTTAACTGGAGACCAGAAAGACAACTGGACACATTGGTTGAATGAAGCCAAGCAGCTACGATTCTATTTTGTTGTAGAACTCTTGGCGTGTTTATTTATAAAAATAAACTTATAAGGGGTACGGCATCATCAACAAATCATATTTGAGATTTAACAATATTGCATACAAAGCATAAAGTTATTTCCAAAGATATTTTAAGTTATATGTCTGAAAATCTAAAAGCATGTATGAAAAAGGTGTGATATTTCTGTAACCTTTACTTATTATTCTGCAGTAAACTTTTGTTCCAGTGCTGTAGGTGAGTGTGAGCTTATCTTCTAAATACATCAAAGTTATATATCATTTAACTTTTTCTGCCAAGCTTTCATATTAAAATAATTGTATCTTTGGAACAATTTCTACATTTTTATACTACTGAATTTCAAGACAATGGGTCATCTCTGTTCCCATTATTGACTATTGACGTCCCTGGCTGTCACCTTGACGACCGGGGCGTCACTTCTGGTTTCTCAGGCCCGACCGTTGCCAAGGAAATGGCCGGACGCCGAGTGTGTAAAGCGCTGCGCCCCGGCATGCGCTAAGTATAGCCTGCGGGCTAATTAATCACTACCCTGTGAGGTGGCCATCTGCATGGAAGGGGGAGAGTCACGGCGGTTTTATGTATGATTAAAATGTTTTGAGGTAATGCACGAGATTGGTGCTTGTTACTTCTTTTCATATATATACTTCATGGTTGGAGTTCGCATGTGAATTTGGCTGTTGTGGATACAGTAAAGAATATAGGATTCATCCTGATTCATTCTGAAAAGCGCATTTTGGAGCTACTTTATGTAAGCATATACCCTGAGGGGGTTGTGAGTAAGAAGAAACATGGGTGCATAGCTGAAGTCAGCTGAAGTTGCCTCACCAATATATTTCTTCACTGAATATCATTTACATCTTTTAGTGGTGGTGGATATTGGTTGAGCTGGTACAGACTGTATTACGCTATGTTTTTCTCTACTTTTGTGTCTCTTCTATGTATTCATTTCAACATGATGATGTGACTAAGAGATATACAGAAAATAATATCCCTCCATGAACAAGGGATCAGTCACATGATTTCCTCTAAGGCATAAACAGGAGCGCAAGTGCATGTACTATTTTGTGATTGTATTTATGTATTTTGTGAATTTTTTGTGGAAATTCTAAGCACATACACAGCAGCAGACCTTAGTGAAGTGCCTGATAAGACCAATCATACCATACACTCTCACTGAATTCAGTTCACGTAATTGTAGGCATGCAGAGGGCCACCTCACAGATCCTCAAGGGTCTCCATTAAAATATCCAGTGACTCTCTCCTATCGTGAGGTGCAAACATCCCCTCATCCAGGGACTAATCAGTCATTTAGTCTCTTCTTCCCTTATAGCTCCCAGTTAGCCACGTTACAATGTGCCTCTTTTCAAGGAAGCTACTCCATGGGCTAATTCATAGAAGGAGCTCTCATACTCTCTCTGCCCTTCTCCCTGTAGTGTCAAACTGTGTCTATTGTTGTGGTGATGTTTCTGAGGTACCCTTGAAAGTGGGGATCCCCCTGGTGGCTTTGCTCTGTGCCTTTAACTACTGGGACTCTTCCCCTTTCTCTTCATACACTGGCCCTCATGCCACTTGCTTTCAATTTATTGGGTCACCCCAGGCACTGAGGAGAACCTCTCCGGTGCTTCCTATAACTTAGTGGTCTGCACACCCACTAATGGAGTCATTAAAATGCCTCTCACAGCACCTCCCTTTCTCTAATGAGGTAATTGGGTCCTTAAATAATGGGGTTCTATACACTCCTCAATGTGGGGAAACCAGATTTATTCTAGACTCCAGCATGTCACGTGTACTCCCTATAATCAGCACTAGGCATTTTTGCACCATAGCTTTGCCCCTTCCCCCCTTCGCGATGGCGCGATCTCATGAAACCCGCACCTCGTCTGCCACATGCATTACATGGTTAAAGGCGTTGTGGAGTGACAGACAGTGTGTCAGGCGATGTCCCTGCTCTCTCCTAATGCATCGCAGATGGACACCTGTACTGCCAGTCATGCCTAGCCTGATGCCTAGCAACAGAATGCGACTTACGGTTCCCAGCAGACCTGGACTTAGAAAGCATCCTGTTGCTAGGCAACTTTTAAAAGACCTAACGACGAGCAGTCTCTAATCGCCGGAAATTACACATTCTCTAACCTATTTAAGGCTGACTGTAGCACTGATCCAGTGCCAGTGTATTGGATCATTTCCTGTCTGGTTCTGTTCTTGGTTCCTGTGGACTTGAACCCATAGACCTTTGTTTCATTTCTCGTTGCCAACCAGATTGTTCCTGACCATTCTCCTGGTCGGCAATTCTGGTATAATTGATTCCCAGGATTGACCTCGACTACCTTGACCATCCTTTTGCTTCATGTTTCTGATTCATTTAGATCTCCTTTTACTGATCCGACTTGCTCACTACGTACTATTCGAGGCTCAAGCTACCGCACTAACTCCGAGGATCATGACCTGCACATCCACGAAGCTAAGCCCAAACTTCCTTGTGCTTTAGACTCTGGGCCTCTTTGTCCAGTAGCGTCAATTGCTAGCAGGAATACATCCTTTTCCGGTTTCTCTTGACAGAGTAGAAGGTGGACATGAGAGATGAACAAGTCAGTCTAAAAAGTTTTAGACCGTCATATGCTGACAACCAGGACACTTACTCATCATTTATATTAACTGAACCTACTTCCTCTTCTGGTTTCATTTTTGTGCTGCTTAGGCACAATTGAGGTTATTCACCAACTTGGAGTAGCTAGGGGGTTGCATAGATCACCAATAGAGGACTAGAGATGTCAACACCAAGGTTAGTTGAACTCACTGGTTCCAACAGCAAAACTAAAATCAAATTCCATCTTCAAAACAATGTCATTCTTGGTATAAGAACATTCCTCTGTACTACTCTGCAATTCCTCACTTCCTTTACAAACGTGTAACTATTTTATATTTGTGAGAAGATGCTATGTGGGAGATTGGCTCAGAGCTTATCTAAAGTGCAACTATCACTAACTGCTGTCTATATGTCAACAGTACATATAGATATAAATTCATGATATTAATACTGTAATGTAAAAGCTCATGTAAATAACATTTGTGTAAATTGTTCTGATTGTTGTTGACTTATGATGTTATTGCTTAAATACAAATATGCATTAAAAGGAATAATGCACCTTTTACCATAAATTATTAAGGTTATTAGAAATCTCCTCGGATTTCTGTTGCCAATGGCATGATCAAGATCTTCAAACTGCAGAGAACATGTTCAACACCCCCCTAGTAACCCACCAACTCCATTGTATGTCAGTGGAAATATGGCATGGCTAGGCGTGATTGATGCAGCATGTGAGAGGCACTCGATTGCACTGACTGTCTAGAAAAATTGTGATCCATTTGTATGTTTATGTGTATTATAATAATGTCTCACTTTATCATATTAACGCTAATCACCATCGGTTTGCTGAATTGTAAAACGTAATAGGTCATTGCGGCTAAGGGAGAGAAGTAACAGTAAAAAAACAGCTGGAGCTCCAACAATAAAATATTAGCTGTCTATAGTAGTATATTCTTATAAAATTAATGTTTAAACTAAATAATATACACTTTTCATGATTGTGTACCTTTAACTGAGGATTTTAATTTGATTGTGTATATACACTGTATATACCCTTGCTTATTTGTAATTTTCGATATGTATGTATTGATTTTAGCTTGTATATGTTTTTATGATTTGTGTTGGTTAAAAAAATTTGAAATAAAAAAAGTGGTTAAAAAAAGTTGATATAAAAAAAAATAGTAAGAAACAAAACACACTGAATTGTTTAGGCTACAACTGGTGTATAATTATATTATGATATAACCTGTATAGCTGTGATCTTTATTCTACAACTGAGAGCTGATTTGTGGCACATTATTGGATACTGTATTAGTATTACTGCTTTAAAAATCAGGAAATTAATGCAGACACAAACACAAACATATTTGTCAATATTTAGTGACCTTGATAACACATACACTATATTAACTCCTGTTTCCCAGATTGTTGAAACAATTAAAATTGCAGTGTCTACATGGAAATTATGTTAACAGGCTATAAAATAGCTTCATAACTTCAGATATTACATATAAATAAATAGATTATCTGTCACGATCAGAGAGGAGATTACTAGTTGGTATTTGCGCAGCTGAACAGGGAGGCGCGGAGTCTAATGCACCCCCGGTGTTTACCAGGGAGTTTGGTGAGGGAGAGAGTTTGGGCTTCGCTGCAAAAGGGTGCGCAGGTCGCGGTTCTCCAAAACAGCCACCAGCATAGTAACAGAGTGGACAATGCACAGACAAACAATCCAGGTCAGAATCAATGGGCGGCCAGGTACAAAAGGTAGATCCAAAGAATAGTCAGAGGCAGGCCAGGAATCAGGAAACCAGAACTAGCGGCAAGGTACAAGGCGAAATCCAAATGCAAGGTCAGAGGGAAGCCGGGTCAATTGTCAATCCTGGAGCAGGAACCGAATACAGACAAGGTGCTGGAGCTGGGTGAAACCTAGTGGTGCCAGATCCTCCTATAAATCCCCCTAAGTGTGCTCTGATAAGTGGGTGGCTTGCCGGCGGTGAGAGACGCTGACTGCCAACCAGAAGCTGCCTCACGCCCCTGTTGCCTAGCAACGGGGCGTGGAAATAAAGGCGCATGAGTGCGTCATGACCGGAGCCTGGGAAAAGCATCCCGTTGAGCGATCGGGACTTCACAGGTGGCCGCCTCTCGAACCTAATGTCAGTACGGAAGTGGCGCCTGACAGTACCTCCCTCCCCTCTCCCCAAAACAGAATGGTTGGCAGACTGGCCCATGAAGAAATTGAAAGAAGACGGGGGATATGTAAATCCTTTTTGTCCACCCAAGACCTCACTTCTGGGCCGTAGCCTTTCCAGTGGACCAGGAATTGTACTCTGCCTCGAATGGTACGGAAGTCCAAGATACATTCAACCTCTTACTCATCTCCTAGGACAGATTTGAAGGGAGGAGGAGGAAGATGGCTCTCAGAGAATTCATTAAGAATTAAGGGTTTGAATAGAGATATGTGTAAAGAATTGTGCACAAAGAGAAGGAGGTAACCGGAGTTTGTAGGTAACAGCATTGATGATGTACAAGATGCAAAAAGGGCCAATATAACGCTATAGTGCAATTTTCATTGAAGGTACTTTGAGTTTGAAGTTATGGGTGGATAACCACACCCTCTCCACTAAATGAAGAATAGAATGGGTTCTACGATGGCGGTCTGCAAAGAGTTTGTGACGGTTGGAGGATTGCAACAACTTGTGTTGAACCTGAGACCAGATCCTGTCACGAACCATTCCTTGAACAGCAGTAACGGAGACACTGAAATCCTCAGAAAAGGTTGTCTGCCGAAGATAGTAAAGAAGGGGGATATACTGTTGGATTCATGCTGGCTATTGTGGGAGAACTCCGCCCAAGAAAGATGGTCACTCCAGGAGGCCTGATGGTTGGAACAATAACAACGGAGGAAGGTTTCCAAATCCTGGTTGACCCGCTCATTCTGACCATTGGTCTGGGGGGAGGGTAGCCTGAGGAGAATTTTAGCTGGATACCTAGATGTTTGCAAAAGGATCTCCAAAATTTAGAGATAAATTGTACTCCTCGGTCAGAGATAGAGATGGTCATTGACCCCCGTGTTTTGGTTTTGGATTCGGTTTTGGATCTGGATTACCATCGTGTTTTGGTTTTGGTTTTGGTTTTGCAAAACCGCCCTTGCGTGTTTTGGTTTTGGTTTTGGTTTTGTTTGGTTTTGTTTTGCAATTTGTTAAAAAAATTACATTTATTGGTGCTAAAATAACATAATTTAGGTATTTATTATTGTAGCTACATTATTATTAACCTCAGTAACACTAATTTCCAGTAATTTTTTATTCAATTTTGAACACCTCCTATGTCACAATATGATTTTCATACACTTGAAAAGAAAAATTGCTGCAGTTCTTGCCAGTGATAACAAAAAGGCCATTGTCATGCCTGGGCATAAGACCAAAAATCCACCTCTTAAATGTGGAATTATTGTTACACAAATCCTGGCAAGAGTTGTCTATCCATTTGTAGCGTTTTTAAAGCCACACTCAGTAGAGGTAGGGACCTTAACCATCTGGGATCCTCATCCATGTTTCGTCATTTTTCAGGGAGTTCTTGGAAAACTGTTGGGAAAATCAGAAACTTTGGTTAAAAAAAATAACAACAAGCATTCCAGCATAATCTACCTCCCTTCTCTCATCTACATCCCAGCACCTGCAATCTTCCCCCCCAACACCTTCATAATCAATATCCCCTGAACCAACAATTGGCAGTTAAACAATCCTCTGCAAGAGGAAGCAAGAATGAAACCTGTCACCCAGTCGCAAAGCGGATCACAGACACCCTGGGTACTATGCTAGTGTTAGATCTGCGTCCAATGTCCACTATTAATACAGTTGGTTTAAGACATTTAATTGAGGTGTTCTGTCCCTGTTAGCAAATGTCATCCCTTGACCATTTTACTAGAAAAGCTAATTCTCTCCTGTACCGGAAAGTTCCTAAAAATTTAATTATTGGGCGACAAAATGGCATTCTACCCACTGTACACTTAACCACAGATATGTGTACAAGTGGAACTGGGCAAACTAAAGATTATATGACTGTGAAAGCCCACTGGGTTGGTCATTCGCCTTCCCCAGCATGGACAGCAGCAGCATGTACCCAGGTACGTCACATTTTTGAGAAGTAGGCTACTCTGTGTATCAGCAGCTTCAGTAAGAGGCATACAGCGGACAAACTGTTCCAAAAACTAAGGGATGTCATTGAAAGATGGCTAATCCTGCTTGGACTCTCCTGAGGATATGTCATTTCTGATTACGACCCCAATATTGGTCAAGCATTACAGCGGGGTTGAATTCCATCACATTTCCTGTTTTGTACACACTATCAACTCGGTGTTCCAGAACTTTTTAAAAATGACATGCAGGAGATGCTGTTTGTGTCCAGAAACATTTAGGGTCAATTTCTGGTTTCTGCAACAGCATGTAGGAGAATGCAGCAGCTGCAAGAAGACTAGCATTTGAGGGGAATATACTTTAGTCCAGCGAAGTAGTTACCTGTGAAGAAAGTGCAGACACGGTTAGCTTGAGTCAAGTGATTGCCTTAATAATACATTTTGAAAAGGTGCTACAGAAAATTATAGTGTGCAATAAAACAAAGTAAATGTGCTAACTATATTTTAATTGTAGATTAAATACTTAATTTTCTTTGCAAGGATCCCAGACTTATCAACATCTTGTTGAGACGTCTTCTCCTTCAGTTTGGCAACTGTTTGTTGTAAAAGAAATTGCTTTCCCAAGACACCCAGTGGTGATGCAGATGAGTCCGCTCAACATTTTGATATTTGCTGTGCTCTAAAAGAATTGCCCAAAAATCGTGACAGCTCTGCCCTAAAATCAACTAGTCATTCCCTTTGGAAGGCCATTATCGGCAATTACATCATACTACACAGACTTCTATGATGGTGGGATGAATTAGTATTGTTTGAGGAAGATTATCACTAAACCCTGCCACCTCTCCAGTTTCGCAGTGAGCTATGGTACAATAAAATGTAACTGCAGATTTAGACCAAGACTGTCAGCCCTATTATTTCTATTTCAGCAATTACAATTAGCAATGGAACAATGGAGCTCTTCTCTTTGGGTGTTACCTATATAATGCAGCACAATTTGCCTGCAAATTCTACAGACAAGCCTGCTTGTCTTCCTTTTCATCAATGTCTCTTAGCAATTGAGCACTCGTCTTTGGGTGTATATTACACCCAAACATTATTTGTGAAAATTAGGAAAAATACAGTTTAATCCCTGATAGACCCTCCACCATCCTTTGCATGTTAATAGTAGAATTGGTTGGAGTTATGGTCAAGGTCACACATTTTTTTGACAAATCCTTCAAACCAGCCCAGATGTCAAACTGTTGTGGTCTGCCACCCGCGTCATCCCTGCTTGTGTTTGCAAAGTGCATATTGGTGCCAGAACCTCACATGCCAGAACTGCTCCCACTGGTGCCACACTGCTGCAGGACTTACACAATCAACCGCATCCTCATCGTCGGATACCCAAATCTCCCCCACATCCTCTTCTAATCCCAAAGTGTCATCCTCACTTGGTGTATCACCGGCTACACTCGGGCTGTTCAGGCACACATCAGCAGAACTGCTGAAAGGGCCCTTCATTATGGGTACACTAACAGAATGCTCACGATTAGACATCCCACTGTTGGATGGACTCTCCACAGGGATTGGTGTCATTTCTGATTCAGAGCAAACATTATCCTCTATTGCCTTACTGTTATCTTGTTGACGCGTAACAGTAGTTGTGCACCACTTGTAGGCTCGGTAACATTTTTTGATCTGCCACTAATAGCCAAAGGTGAAGGCCTCATTCTCTCTTTGCCACTGCGTGTGTAGAATGGCATGTTGTCAATTTTTTTTTTCATCGGCACTTAACTTTTGCTCAGTAACACTTCTTTATCGCTTCAACACAGTAAATTTTTTGGGGGTTTTGGTTTTTTGGACTGATTTTGAAACACTGTGTAGTTTGACATCGCCTTGCCCAGATGACGTACTGGGAACACTAACATCAGGACTGGTGACAGAACCTGGTTTCTCATTCTGATCATATGTGGACTGCTTTGAATCCATTCTGAGAGCAAAGCACTTGTAGTGGTAAAAAATATTTGGTAAGATACTGCTGACAAATATGACATTTGACAGCCAGAAATATTTATGCACAATTATGGGGGACACCCCAAAAGCACTGGGGAGTGCTAAAAATTATTTGGTAGATACTGCTGACAGATAGTAATTTTGACAGCCAGAAATATTTTTGCACAATTATGGGGGACACCCCAAAAGCACTGGGGAGTGCTAAAAATTATTTGGTAGATACTGCTGACAGATATGACATTTGACAGCCAGAAATATTTATGCACAATTATGGGGGACACCCCAAAAGCACTGAGGAGTGCTAAAAATTATTTGGTAGATACTGCTGACAGATATGACTTTTGACAGCCAGAAATATTTATGCACAATTATGGGGGACACCCCAAAAGCACTGGGGAGTGCTAAAAATTAGTTGGTAGATACTGCTGACAGATATGACTTTTGACAGCCAGAAATATTTATGCTCAATTATGGGGGACACCCCAAAAGCACTGGGGAGTGCCAAATATTACAAAAATAAAATAAACCTCTATCCTCCTCTCTTCTCTAGCGATTTTTGTTACAGCAATTGGAATAAGAATATTGTATTCTCTGTCCCTGCTCTAATCAGCCTGTGACTACACCCTGCTCTCTCCCTCTGTCAAATGGCGATGGATTGCTGTGGAGGCAGGTATTTATAATCTTGAAGTATCGCGAGAACCGAGCCACGAGATCCGACGACGTCACAATGACGTTCGGCCTCGATTTGGATTCGGAGCTACTCAGCTCGGTACTCGGATACCCAAAGTTTGGGTGGGTTCGGTTCTCGGGGAATCGGACCCGCCCATCTCTAGTCAGAGATGATGTCTAGTGGACAGCCGTTGAGGTAGAAAATATTGTTGATGAAAAGGAGGGCAAACTCAGAGGCCGAAGGTAATTTCCTAAGGGGAATGAAATGTGCCCATTTCGAAAATGATCCACCACTACCCAAATCGTGTTGAAGCCATGACTATTGTATATATCTGTGACAAAGCCCATAGAAATACTTGTCCATGGGGATTCAGGAACTTGTAGTGGTAGAAGAAGCCCGGCTGGAGATCGCCTAGGAGTCTTGTGGCGGGCACAAACGTCACAGGCAGCAATATATTTGTGAACATCAGAGCTTAGAGAAGGCCACCAATAATTATGAGATAAGAGAGCAATAGTCTACTTAATACCCGCGTGGCTGGCAAATTAGGAGTCATGAGCCCAGGATAAAAGTTTGGGACGAAGATGGGCATCCACAAAGGAACATTTAACAGGAGGTGTTTTAGGCAAAGATTTGATCAATGCTATAGCCTTAAGTGGTCTGATGGTGGGTTTCAGAACAGGGGGCAAGGTGTCAGACGGATCAAAGGACCTTGGAAGAGTCCCGGCTCTAACATTCTTGGAACCAGCACGAAAGATCAGGATTAGTTGAAATCTGGAAAAGAAAAGCGATAAACTGTAGGTAATAATTACAAATGCAGATGAAACCTTAAGTGGCTTTGAGGCAAATCAAGGATAGCTCTTACTTTTTTAGGATCCATTTGCAACCATGTACAGGAAATTAAATAGCCAAGAAAGGGTACTTAAGATTGTTTGAATAAGTATTTTTCCAATTTACAATATAGACGGTTGTCTCCAAGGCGAAATAGGATGGCTTTGACAAGTTCCCGATGTGAGGCAAGGTCTTGTGAAAAGATCAGGATGTCGTAATTGTAGATAACCACGGGTGAATATAGCAGGTCTCTGAAAATCTCATTAAAAAACTCCTGGAAGACTGCAGGGGCATTGCAGAGCTCAAAGTGCATGAACAAGTACTCATAGTGCCCATCCCTGGTATTGAAGGCAGTCTTCCATTCGTCACCTTGACAAATCCAAACCAAGTTGAGGGCTCCCCTGAGATCAAGTTTAGTGAAGATTTGGGCTCAGCAAATGCGATCGAAGAACTCCGAAGTGAGAGGAGGAGGGTAGCGGTTTTTGATAGTTATAGTGTTCAGTTTGCGATAATCGATACAAGGTTTAAGACACCCATCCTTTTTCCTAACAAAGAAGAATCTAGCACCAGCAGGAGAAGTGGATTTACAGTTAAAACCACATTCAAGGTTTTCGGAAATGTAGGCCGCCATAGCCTGAGTCTCTGGTAAGGACAGTGGAAAAACTTCCTGGGAACCATTTTGCAAGGGATAAGGTCGATGGGACAATCCCACAGACAGTGAGGCGGTAGAGATTCCGCCGCTGTGTTGCTGAAGATCAAGAAAATCTGAATAGGCTTTAGGGAGGATGGTTGAGAAGTTGAGGCAAAGCAAGAGATTGAGATCCTGGCGGGAAGTACCGGAGAGAGACATCGATGCTTGCATGTGGAACCCCAGGAAATGATCTGAGCACGGTGCCAGTCAAATTGGGATGAATGTGCCCTGAGCCAGGGTAATCCCAGAATCACCGGATTAATGGACTGTTCAAGAATTAGGAAACTTATCCATTCAGAGTGGAGAGCTCCTACTGACAACCGTAATGGACTGGAAATGCGATTGATGAAGCCGTTGGTGACACAGTTAGCATCTCGGTTAGCATCTATCGCAGTCAGAACCAAGGGCTGTGGCAACGGATGAATGGAAAGATGGAGTTTCGAGGCCAACTTGGTGGATATGAAGTTCTCAGGGGTTCCAGAGTCCACAAAGGCTGACAACTTCTGGGGACCATTCGGTGCCAGAGGAACTACAGACATGAGGAATTCAGCATCATTAGCGGAGTAGGGAGTACTGGACCTGGATCCTAGGATGACACCCCTAACATCGCCTAGGATGGGGTGTTTCCTGGTCTCTTGGAACAAAAAGAGAGCAGATGACCAGATTTGCCACAATAAAGACAAAGATGATTCCTGATGCGTCTGTCACGTTCCTCCTGGGAGAGACGGAATCGGCCTATCCTCATCGGTTCTACAGATGTGGATACAGAAGATTGAAGCTGTGGGGCCAGACGAGGAAAGGTTCGACAAGAGCAGTCCCCCTCTTGGTTGCGTTCTCTGTGGGGTATATTCACCTTGATACAAAGGGAGATTAAATCGTCCAGGTCGGATGGAAGATCATGGGAAGCCAGATCGTCTTTGATGCATTTATTTAGGCCCTGCCAAAAGGTAGCCACGAGTGCCTCATTATTTCAATGCAGCTCAGAGGCAAGGGTCTGGAACTGAACTGCATATTGGCCAGCAGTTAGGGGTCCTTAATGAAGGGCCAGCAATCCTGAAGCAGCTGAGGAAACATGGTCTGGCTTATTGAATACCTTCTGAAAATTCTCAATGAAACGGAAAGAATTCTGGAGTATAGAATCATCCCTCTCCCAGAGGGGGCAAGCCTAGGCTAGAGCTTGGCCCATGAGGCGAGAGATTATGTATGCCACCTTGGAGCCTTCTGAGGAATATTCTCTGGAACTAATTCAAATTGGATGGCACACTAGTTGAGAAACCCCCATCATTTCTTGGGGTCACCTTCATACTTTTCAGGCGAGGGAATACGTAGACCTTTGGAAGATGAAGTGCTGACAGTAGCAGCTGTAGTGGAAGAGGAAACTGTAACCGATACGGACGCTTGGCTTTCCTGGCAGAGACCCCTGGAGGTGGTTGAGATCGGATACTACCCCCTGTGGGCACTGCAAAAGCTGAGCTTTATTTGACTATTGCTAATGCACTCTCTGGGAAGGATGAGACAAAATATCTTTAGTGGGTTTCTTTCTGACCAATTATCTTCTTGGCCAGAGAATACTGTCACGATCAGGAAATCGAGGCCTTTGCTCTGCTCTTCTGAGTATACTATGTGGCTAGCACATGCATGCAGCAAAACCTTTGGGCTTTTAGTTCTGGAGCTGAAAGCCCAAATGTGGATTCACGATGCATGCGCCAGCTACTGCAAATGCTCAAAAGAGCAGAGCAGAGACTAGTATAACCGTTGGAATGGCATAACCAACCACGCACAACCCTGGGACCCATAATTGCTGCCATCCTTAAGACGATTATAGTTCCACCCCTGACTCTAAGCAACATATATCCATATTTTATATTCCTCAAATGGGAATATGAAACTCAATTGGCCTAATTTATTAAGGAAAATAAAGCAAAAAACAAGAGTTTTGCACCTTGGCAAAACCATGTTATATTGGAGGAAATGTAAATTTAAAATGTAATGGCAGATTTATAGGTGGGGTAGGTTATAAAGCTATCAGGTATTTGTGTGCAACATGACAAAACAGCCAGTATTTAACTTATGTGTAAAATAATAAACTAGTTTGCACCCCTTGCATAGTAACATGGTTTTGTCCAGGAGAAAAGTTACTTATTTTTTTGCCTTACTCTCTTCAATGAATCAGGCCTAAAGAGTCTATTGTCTACTTGTAAGGCCTGATTCATTAAGGAAAGGAAAGCAAAAAAATGAGTAACTTAGAACAATGGAAAAACCATGTTGCAATGCAAGGGGTTCAAATGAGTTTATTATTTTGCCCATAAGAAAAATACTGGCTGTTATATCACGTAGGATGCAAATACTTAATAGCTTTATTTTTACATTGACATAAAAAGGTGACCAAGGACATGTTCTACCCCAATTATAAATCTGTCCCCACACTTTAAATTTACTACCCCCTCCAATGCAACATAGTTTTGCCAAGGTTCAAAGTTACTCATTTTTTTTTATTTACTTTCCTTAATGAATCAGGTCCATAGTATCTACCCTTTCTTTAAGTGTTGATATACCTGCTACTTGTGCCGGAGGCTTTACATACTCTAACCCTAGCAAACATATCAAGAGGTGGGTTAAGTCTGAGCCTGTGCAGAATACTGCAGTCCTCTGAAGATGCAGATAATGACTGATATATGGGTACTTGTTAGATTTACTCTGTTTGAGAGTATATGTAACCAGCTAATAGAAATAGGTTATGCGTTATATTTAAAAGACAATGGGGGAATTTCAATTCCCCCCCAGAGTATCGCTGCGCTAAACCTATTACCGTTATTACGATAAATTTAACCCAGCTTTCTGCTTGCAGCTCACGGAGCTATGAGCAAAAATCTGATGTTGAAACTACCGTAATAACGGTATTTAAGTGCACTATTTCCATAATAACGGTAATAGTGTGCAGGTCGCGTTACTTTACAGTAAGGCGGCCAATTGAATTCCCTCCTTTGTGTCTGTTGTTGTGCACATTTGAGGAAAAGACGAAAAAGTGGATTTACAGTATCCTTTTAAACCACATTAAGATTAAAAACGAATGACATACACAACCCATTTTTGCCCATAAAAAACAGCTAAATAAACATAATAAGAAATATCTGTGTATATAACATATATTTCTACTTGGAAGCTCTGAAAAGATTACACACCTACAAATTAGAATGACTAAATACAAAGTTTTGATCTACCTCATTGTGCAATTTGACCTTTCCTTGGAAAGGACCTTATTAATTCCTGTTGTTTCAGCTCCTGTCACACTGAGCAGGTAATAGACCACATCATAGTAGTAATGTGAAAAGAAATGTCCCTCAGAGCCTCATTACTGCGTTCACCCTCAGAACTGGTTCGTCATTGAGTAGTGCTAATATATTGGATATTAAAATTGAATAAGTAAAGAACTAGCTTCTGAATGTCTAAAGAAAATACAACTAATGGTAAAGAACTTAAACCTCATGGACACGTTCCTTTAAAATCATCAAGCAGTGTGAATTAACTTAATGTAGTTAGCTAAGATACCCAACCTCAACAATTCACTGTGACTTTAGCACACAGAACAGGACAAATAATTTCCTGTGTTCAACATCTGCTACTCAACAAATGTTAGCACACCAACCCTCTGTTGCATCATATGCATTCCCTTCTGTTTTGCTAAGCTCCACCTCTAGTATATGACCAGTAATGGGATTTCTATAATGTACCTGGCAATGGGATCTGTGTAATGTGCCTGGCAATAGAATTTGTGCAATGTGGCTAACAACAAGGTCTGTACAGTGGACGTTTGTGAAATCATCATCATTATCATTTATTTATATAGCGCCAGCAAATTCCGTAGCGCTTTACAATTGGGAACAAACATTCATAAGACAATACTGGGTGATACATACAGACAGAGAGGTAAGAGGGCCCTGCTCGCAAGCTTACAATCTATGGAATGTTGCTGCGAATGGAGACTGTACAATGTGTCTGGCAGTAGGGCCTGTGCAATGTGACTGACATATACTCTGTGAATTGAAATCTGTGTAATGTGCCTCACAATTATGTCTGCAAATAGCCTGGCAGTGGAGATTGTGCAATGTGTCTGGCAATGGAATCTGTTTAATGGAATCTCTGCAACGTAACTGACAATGAGATCTGTGCAAATTTGCCTGTACAGGCAATGGTGTTTATGTGAATACGATTTATACGTGGCTGATAAAAGGAACTATGCAATGGGGTGTGATTATATAGCTTACAATGGAGTTTGTATTATGTGATTGGAAATCACACATAACATATTTGAAGTATCTATAGGATATTGCATGGTCTCTGGACATGTGGGAAAATCATACATCATGCCTAACAAGTTCCATAGGCTGGTAAATGTTCTATATATACAGTGAGGAGCCTATGGTAAGAATGACCCTTTTACTTCAAAAAACAGAAACAACAAACCATACCTCCTAACTATCCCAATTTAGGTGGGACAGTCCGGATTCTCTTAGCTGTTAGAATAGTGTGACAATCTAAGACATTTGTCATGACCGCTGGGAATGTTAGGAAGTATGTCCAACTCACCACGAATCTACACTGCACAGTAGATCAGTGTGAGTGGGTGACACACATACCTGCCAAGATCTCCAAATAATAGGGATAGAACATATAGAATTTACAATAAGTGCTGGAGACAGGATCAAAAAAACATTGTCAAGAGGCATTCTCAATATTCAGTCTGTCACAGTCGCTGGAGTTTTCGAACCTTTGAGATCTGCCTGGCTAGGTTCTACTTAACTCAGAGGTGCGGAGTCTAATAAAGCAGATGGTTTTCACCAGGGAGCCCCCACAATGAGGTATGGACTTCGAGGCCTCTGCCTCACAGGTCGCAGTCCTCTGAGCGAGTGCAGGCGAGACTTGTTGGGAGAACCCACATATCTAGGAGTAACTGGGAGGATAGCTGAGCAGGCAAAATATGGTAGTGGGTCAAAACTCAAAAGGAGTGGAGACCGCCGTTAATACTAATTAGCGGAGCCAGATACTGTAGTGTAATAGTCTGCAGATGGATTATGCCACCGCAAACAGTGATACTGGATACTTTGATGAGATAGTCTGCGGGCAGATATATTACCACTGTAAACAGCAGAGCAGGATACAGCGGTGAGATGATCTGTGGGCAGATTGTTACCACTGCGAGCAGTGGAGCAGGATACAACGGTGAGACAATCTGCAGGCAGGTTGTTACCACTGCGAACAGTGGAGCAGGATACAAAGGAGAGATAGGGCAGCATGGTGGCTAAGTGGTTAGCACTTCTGCCTCACAGCACTGGGGTCATGAGTTCAATTCCCAACTATGGTCTTATCTGTGTGGAGTTTGTATGTAATCCCTGTGTTTGCGTGGGTTTCCTCCAGGTGCTCCGGTTTCCTCCCACACTCCAAAAACATACTGGTAGGTTAATTGGCTGCTATCAAAATTGACCCTGGTCTCTCTCTCTCTCTCTCTCTGTCTGTGTGTATGTTAGGGAATTTAGACTGTAAGCTCTAATGGGGCAGGGACTGATGTGAATGAGTTCTCTGTACAGCGCTACGGAATCACTGGCGCTTTATAAATAAATGGTGATGATGATGACCTGCAGACAGGATGTTACCACTGCGGACAGTGGAGCAGGATACAACAGTGAGATGATCTGCAGACAGGTTATTACTACCTGTGGAACAGAGCTAGGAGAGCACAGGATACATAATTATTCAGAGTAGCCCTAGGAGAGCAAAGTATACACAATTATGCAGACTAGCGCTAGGAGAGCACAGTATACATAATTATGCAGAGTAGCCCTAGGAGAGCACGGTATACACAATTATGCAGACTAGCGCTAGGAGAGCACAGTATACATAATTATGCAGAGTAGCCCTAGGAGAGCACGGTATACACAATTATGCAGACTAGCGCTAGGAGAGCACAGGATACATAATTATGCAGAGTAGTGCTGCGAGAGCACAGGGAGCCACGTCTAAGTATTAGCATGGAAGCTGAGACAAAGAACAGGCGCTTAGACTTGCACCAGATGCCTTAAATATCTTTCAGGTATTGAGAGGGTATCCCATGATAGGATAAAGGAAGAGATATAACGTTCGGGTCTGCGCCCCAAAAACAAGATGCCGGTCAATAGGGGAAGATCGCGGCACTCAGTGTCGGGTAGGATGGAGAGGTAAGTGTGCCTTTGTCATCGGTGTGTGACAAATTTGTAGGACTTTATATTCAGAGGGTCACAATTAGGGATGAGCGCGCTCGGATTTCTGAAATCCGAGCCCACCCGAACGTTGCGGATCCGAGTCGGATCCGAGACAGATCCGGGTATTGGCGCCAAATTCAAAAGTGAAACTGAGGCTCTGACTCATAATCCCGTTGTCGGATCTCGCGATACTCGGATCCTATAAATTCCCCGCTAGTCGCCGCCATCTTCACTCGGGCATTGATCAGGGTAGAGGGAGGGTGTGTTAGGTGGTCCTCTGTGCTGTTTAGTTCTGTGCTGTTTAGTTCTGTGCTGTTTAGTGCTGTGCTGTTTAGTGCTGTGCTGTGCTGTGCTGTGCTGTGCTGTGTTCTGCAGTATCAGTCCAGTGGTGCTGTGTGCTGTGCTCTGTCCTTCTGAGGTCAGTGGTGCTGCTGGGTCCTGTGCTGTGTCCTGTTCAGTCCAGTGGTGCTGTGTCCTGTGCTCTGTGCTTCTAAGGGCATAGTTATTTCCCCAATATTCCCCTGTGTTTAAAAAAATAAAAAAAATTTTTTTTTATAAAATACCAAAAACTACTTTAATATTTTTTAATTACCACAAAATTTTCACAACCAATCCTGCAGTATAAGCCCATTGGTACTGCAATATTACCAAGTTCACACATTCAGCAGTAAAAGTCCAGTGGTACTGCAATATTACAAAGTTTACACATTCTGCAGTATCAGTCCAGTGGTGCTGTGTCCTGTGCTCTGTCCTGCTGAGTTCCGTAGTGCTGCTGGGTCCTGTGCTGTGTCCTGTTCAGTCCAGTGGTGCTGTGTCCTGTGCTCTGTGCTTCTAAGGGCATAGTTATTTCCCCATTATTCCCAAGTTTGTAAAAAATAAAAAAAAAGTAAAAAAAAATAAAAAATAAAAAAAAAAAAAAATATATAATAATTATAACCAAATTTGCAAAACCAATCCAGCATTATAAGTCCATTGGTACTGCAATATTACCAAGTTCACACATTCAGCAGTAAAAGTCCAGTGGTACTGCAATATTACAAAGTTTACACATTCTGCAGTATCAGTCCAGTGGTGCTGTGTCCTGTGCTCTGTCCTGCTGAGTTCCGTAGTGCTGCTGGGTCCTGTGCCGTGTCCTGTTCAGTCCAGTGGTGCTGTGTCCTGTGCTCTGTGCTTCTAAGGGCATAGTTATTTCCCCATTATTCCCAAGTTTGTAAAAAATAAAAAAAAAGTAAAAAAAAATAAAAAATTAAAAAAAAAAAAAAATATATAATAATTATAACCAAATTTGCAAAACCAATCCAGCATTATAAGTCCATTGGTACTGCAATATTACCAAGTTCACACATTCAGCAGTAAAAGTCCAGTGGTACTGCAATATTACAAAGTTTACACATTCTGCAGTATCAGTCCAGTGGTGCTGTGTCCTGTGCTCTGTCCTGCTGAGTTCCGTAGTGCTGCTGGGTCCTGTGCCGTGTCCTGTTCAGTCCAGTGGTGCTGTGTCCTGTGCTCTGTGCTTCTAAGGGCATAGTTATTTCCCCATTATTCCCAAGTTTGTAAAAAATAAAAAAAAAGTAAAAAAAAATAAAAAATTAAAAAAAAAAAAAATATATAATAATTATAACCAAATTTGCAAAACCAATCCAGCATTATAAGTCCATTGGTACTGCAATATTACCAAGTTCACACATTCAGCAGTAAAAGTCCAGTGGTACTGCAATATTACAAAGTTTACACATTCTGCAGTATCAGTCCAGTGGTGCTGTGTCCTGTGCTCTGTCCTGCTGAGTTCCGTAGTGCTGCTGGGTCCTGTGCCGTGTCCTGTTCAGTCCAGTGGTGCTGTGTCCTGTGCTCTGTGCTTCTAAGGGCATAGTTATTTCCCCATTATTCCCAAGTTTGTAAAAAATAAAAAAAAAGTAAAAAAAAAAAAAAAATTAAAAAAAAAAAAAAATATATAATAATTATAACCAAATTTGCAAAACCAATCCAGCATTATAAGTCCATTGGTACTGCAATATTACCAAGTTCACACATTCTGCAGTATCTTGTGCTACATATAATGGAGAGCAAAAATTTGGAGGATAAAGTAGGGAAAGATCAAGACCCACTTCCTCCTAATGCTGAAGCTGCTGCCACTAGTCATGACATAGACGATGAAATGCCATCAACGTCGTCTGGCAAGCACGATGCCCAATCTCCTAGTACAGGGCATGTAAAATCCAAAAAGCCCAAGTTCTCAAAAAACAGCAAAAAAAGAAACTTAAAATCATCTGAGGAGAAACGTAAAGTTGGCAATATGCCAATTACGACAAGTAGTGGCAAGGAACGGCTTAGGCCCTGTCCCGTGTTCATGACTAGTGGTCCAACTTCACCCAAGGATCAAAGCCCTCCTCCCCCCCCTACAAAAAATTTAAGAGAGTTATGCTGTCAGCAACAACAACAAAACAGCAAAGAACTCTGCCTTCTAAACAGATGACATCACAAATCCCCAAGGCGAGTCCAAGGGTGTTGTTGGTTGTGAACCCTGACCTTCCCATCACTGTACGGGAAGAGGTGACTCCATCCAGCATTTGCAGCACGCCCTCTGCATATGCTGGAAGGATCACCCACAGTCCAGTTACAGATTTGGCTAATGAAGGTGTGAATGTTGTGCACTGGGAGGAGGATATTGATGTAGCTGGCGCTGAGGAGGATGTTGATGATTATGATGCAGACAGATACCAAATTGCATTTCTCAATTTCTATTTATATTCTAGATTATATAACGGCTGAAAAGTTTTCTGTTTTACTCCTAGTGGAGAGGGGATCTGATGCAGACAGATACCAAACTGCCTTTGTCCATTTCTTTGTATATTTGAATTGCTAGTTCTACAGTCTATGCAGGCTGCTTTATTTATATTCAACTACAAGTGTAGGGCGGGGGGGGGGGGGGCATAGATAGCCACCAAAGTAACGTGGTCCATTTAATTTCACTTTCTAGCTCCACAGTCTGTGCAGCCTGCTTTTTTTTATCTTCAAAGTATTTATATTTACAAGCCTTGCAATCTAAATTAACTAGAGGTAGTGACGTGGTAGAACTCCAAAAGGCAGTTTGGAAGCCCCTGTACAAACTGGCTCTATTTTTTAACTGAGTTGTCCCCCCTCCAGTGTGTACTCGGAAAGAGTTTTTAGTGCAGCGGGGAACCTGGTCAGTGAGCGGCGAAGGAGGTTGCTTCCTCACAACGTTGAAAAAATGATGTTTATAAAAATGAATAATCAATTCCTCAATGAAGTACAGCACTGCCCTCCAGACAGTACAGAGGGACTGTGGTTGTGGAGTCCAGCGGGGACGAATTGATAATGTGTGAGGAGGAGGAAGTACACACTGTAGGGGGAGAGGAATCAGAGGTTGAGGATAAGGACGACATCTTTCCTCAGTAGAGCCTGTTTAGTTTGTACAGGGAGAGATGAATTGTTTTATTGGTGTGGGGGCCCAAACAAACCAATCATTTCAGCCACAGTTGTTTGGTAGGCCCTGTCGCTGAAATGATTGGTTTGTTAAAGTGTGCATGTCCTATTTCAACAACATAAGGGTGGGTGGGAGGGCCCAAGGACAATTCCATCTTGCACCTTTTTTTTTGGCATTATGTGACCATTCAACAGTCGTTTGCCATGTTCAAAAAGTAAAAGAAAATGCCAACAAATTCAATAAATTAAATCAAAAGTTAAATGCCCTGTCATTATTTAAAACAAGAGGTTTTGACGTGCTAGAATTAGTGTAGTGTTAAGATGTTATAAACACTACACTTGGAAATTGGAGGAGGTAATGTGGCCCCGGTATCAAATTGGGTACCGGGGCCACCCCACTATGCAGTCCAGATACTTGTTTGGTGGAATTCCGACACGTGGAGGGTTTTTAAATTATATTGTGGCCTCGGTACCAAATTGTGTACCGGGGCCACCACACTACGCAGTCAAGATACTTGTTTGGTGGAATTCAGACCAGTTGAGGGTTTTATTATTATATTGTGTGGACCACTCTATCTATACCACACTACAACTCTATACCACTCTATTTCCTACTTTAATTCTATTTAATTCTATTTCCTACTTTAATTCTATTACTAATTAATTACCATAAAGAGGAACAAAAAAAACCAATTTTACCAAAAGTATAATATGACTTAGACTTACAAACACTACACTTGAAAGATCGTGCCTTTAAATGAAAAAGTCAGTCTTCATTGCACGACTATGTGCAAGTGCAACAGGGACATTTTTTTGGGTTTACAAAGTCAAACAATAACACTACGACCCTGTCTGTCTGGGGTCTGTCAATGACGAATTGTCTGGAGCATGTTTTGAGGAGGTATTGTGGCCCCGGTATCAAATTGGGTACCGGGGCCACCCCACTATGCAGTCCAGATACTTGTTTGGTGGAATTCCGACATGTGGAGGGTTTTTAAATTATATTGTGGCCTCGGTACCAAATTGTGTACCGGGGCCACCACACTACGCAGTCAAGATACTTGTTTGGTGGAATTCAGACCAGTTGAGGGTTTTATTATTATATTGTGTGGACCACTCTATCTATACCACACTACAACTCTATACCACTCTATTTCCTACTTTAATTCTATTTAATTCTATTTCCTACTTTAATTCTATTACTAATTAATTAACATAAAGAGGAACAAAAAAAACCAATTTTACCAAAAGTATAATATGACTTAGACTTACAAACACTACACTTGAAAGATCGTGCCTTTAAATGAAAAAGTAAGTCTTCATTGCACGACTATGTGCAACAGGGACAGTTTTTTTCTTTACAAAGTCAACTAATAACACTTGGACCCTGTCTGTCTTTAACATACTTAATGGGATCTCAATGACGAATTGTCTGTAGCATGTTTGGAGGAGGTATTGTGGCCCCGGTATCAAGTTGGGTACCGGGGCCACCCCACTACGCAGTCCAGATACTTGTTTGGTGGAATTCTGACACGTGGAGGGTGTATTTATTTTATTGTGGCCCCGGTATCAAGTTGGGTACCGGGGCCACCCCACTACGCAGTCCAGATACTTGTTTGGTGGAATTCTGACACGTGGAGGGTGTATTTATTTTATTGTGGCCCCGGTATCAAGTTGGGTACCGGGGCCACCCCACTACGCAGTCCAGATACTTGTTTGGTGGAATTCTGACACGTGGAGGGTGTATTTATTTTATTGTGGCCCCGGTATCAAGTTGGGTACCGGGGCCACCCCACTACGCAGTCCAGATACTTGTTTGGTGGAATTCTGACACGTGGAGGGTGTATTTATTTTATTGTGGCCCCGGTATCAAGTTGGGTACCGGGGCCACCCCACTACGCAGTCCAGATACTTGTTTGGTGGAATTCTGACACGTGGAGGGTGTATTTATTTTATTGTGGCCCCGGTACCAAATTGTGTACCGGGGCCACCACACTACGCAGTCAAGATAGATAGATGCGTATCATAGATAAAGTACATTCAGTGGTGTGGGGCAAATTGAAAAATATTCAAAATGCACTGACATTATCAAAAACAAGAGGTTGTCACACGCTAAAACTCCAACATGTATATGATGGAGAGGATGGAGGAGCAGCCGTATGTGTAGTGTAATGCAGACCTGTTGAAGGTTTTTTATATATTTTATTGTGGTGCCCAGTGCCCACTCCTCTACGCAGTCCAGGTACATTTATTGGTGCGATTCATAAAAGTTCAGGGTTTTTAATATATTGTGGTGACCCACTCCTCTACGCAGTCCAGGTACATTTATTGGTGCGATTCATAAAAGTTCAGGGTTTTTAAGATATTGTGGTGACCCACTCCTCTACGCAGTCCAGGTACATTTATTGGTGCGATTCATAAAAGTTCAGGGTTTTTAAGATATTGTGGTGACCCACTCCTCTACGCAGTCCAGGTACATTTATTGGTGCGATTCATAAAAGTTCAGGGTTTTTAAGATATTGTGGTGACCCACTCCTCTACGCAGTCCAGGTACATTTATTGGTGCGATTCATAAAAGTTCAGGGTTTTTAATATATTGTGGTGACCCACTCCTCTACGCAGTCCAGGTACAATTATTGGTGCGAATCATAAAAGTTCAGGGTTTTTAATATATATTGTGGTGACCCACTCCTCTACGCAGTCCAGAAAGATACCTTGTTGCAACGTTTTGGACTAATAACTATATTGTGAGGTGTTCAGAATACACTGTAAATTAGTGGAAATGCTTGTTATTGAATGTTATTGAGGTTAATAATAGCCTAGGAGTGAAAATAAGCCCAAAAACTTGATTTTTAAACTTTTTATGTTTTTTTCAAAAAAAATCCGAATCCAATACCTTAAATCCGAACCGAGACCTTTCGTCAAGTGTTTTGCGAGACAAATCCGAACCTCAAAAATAACGAAAATCCGGATCCAAAACACAAAACACGAGACCTCAAAAGTCGCCGGTGCACATCCCTAGTCACAATGAATTAGTGGTTCCATATTGTGATTTATTTAGCATTTTCTCCTCCAGATTGGTAAAGTATTTTATATAATTAACAAACCAATAAGTTGTAGAAATAAATATTATAAATGCATCTGACAAATCTGCAAAATGTGATTCATTGAGAAAAAATATAAATAAATAAATTGTCACAGTCACAATTGTCATAATTTTGGCCAATTACAGCAGGGGGTGGGGCTAAGAATGCACAATATTTGTGTCATTAAGCCCCTACCCCTTCACTTACCTATTGCGGGAACGAGAACCGGGAGGTTGCCCTGCTCTCCCGGGAGCCCGGGAGGACTCCCAGAAATGTGCGAGTCTCCATATATATATATATATATTATCTTAGAGTTTACATGCATGGCCTACATATCAAAGAAAACATCTTGTAAATATAACCATTAGCTGCTCTTTACTGAACTAATATTTTGGCTAAGATTTAAAAATCCCCATTCAGGATGAATATTGGGTGGTAGGGGATCACAAGCCTGGTTTAGGGATGTTTGCAATAAGTGCATCACTACAAAAGTGCGATAGCGGGCAATGGTTGCATTATACTTAGCAAGGAAACCAGAGCCAATAATTCCACATGTTAAAATGTACAGCTCCAGCGGAGGCCATCAAACCTGCAGCCTTTCCCACTGGCGAAGCTAATATGTTTTATTTCTCCTTCAGAGTCCAGCCTGTTGAGCTTAGTTACATGGGTGGAAGAGAAATGAATCACACTTAAGAATTATAATAAATTATTGTCAAGGTATCACACCTCCGGTAGCTGCACAGAAGTGCCAGTTCCCAATGGCTGCTTTTGTTATTGGCAGCTGATAATGATGCTGCCTTACAACATTGCACTTTCCCAGCCAACCGCAACAATTGATATTCTGCAACTTTATGTATCAGGTGTTCCCCACACCTCTTAGATTGTGAATTAATTTTGCCAGGGCCATCTTTACTCTTTGTTTCATGTAATTGTGTGTAATTTGTTTGTGTCCTGATGCCACAATGTACAGCACTGTGTAATATGATAGCACTTTATAAATAGAGGATAATAATAATAAAGTATGAGGCAGATGAGCAATACAGAGACATAGTATTCATGAACAGTGTTAGTGTCTCCATTAAATAGAATTAAATAGGGTGGCTAAGCAAAGACAGATTCAATCCTTGCCAGAGGACCTATCATTTTTAAGCTTAAATTGAAACATCCTCCCACATTGGTGTGGAGGGGATTTTTTAGTCTCAGCAAGACATTTTGGTATATTCCTACCCAAACTGATAAATCGGATGTCAAGGGAGCTGCATTAAATTGCTATTCCGCTGAGTTCAGCTCCGTCCAAAAATTCAAGGAAGGTATTGAATCTGTCTTATTAACTAATAGATTAAATAGACAAGTCCCTAGAACAGGGGTTGCCATCCAGTCATTGACTAAGAGCCAAAAATATATATATAGGTGCCGATTAGAGCCAACTTTACCTTTTATATGTGTGTGCATATACATATACCCAGCATAAACACTCACATACATACCATACACACATGCATTGAAAGTATAGCATCATTTACAATATTTTACTAAGCAAAAAATAAAATATCCAACATTGCCAAAATGTTCAGAATAATCATCAAATCAGCACAGCTCTGCATTGTATAGCTCTTACCTCGCTACTGTGTCCAGCAGAGAAGGGTTTAAAAGGCTATTAATAGTGTCTACTCTTTTTATTCCCATTAAATCTCCCCACATGCCCCTTACATGCACATATTCCTTCCCACATGTCCTCAGACCTCTCCACATGCCTTAGAAATGCCTGTCATATATTCCCACATGTCCATCAGACCTCTCGATATGCCCATAAGACATATCCACATGTTTCTTACATGCCCATCAGATCTCCTCACATGCAACTTACATGCCATTAGATCTCCCCAAATGCCATTATACCTCTCCACATACAAATCAGACACCCCCACATGCCCTTTACATGCTATCGGACCTCCGCACATGACGTTTACATTCCATCAGACCTCCCCACATGTCCATTACATGTCTATCAGTCTCCCCAGATGCCATGAGATCTACCAACATTCCTCATACATACCATCAGACCTCCGCACATGACTCTTACATGTCATCAGACCGCGCCACATGCCCCTTGCAAGCCATCAGATATCCCCACATGCCCCTTACATGCTCAACAGCCTTCCCACATGCCACCAGATCTCACCAGATGCCATCATATCTCCTTATATGCCCATTAGCCTCTTCACATGTCATCAGATCTCACATGCCCCTTAATTGTCCGCACAGTGGAAGTAGGAAGAGCACACTACACTCTCTCCTCTTCCTTTCTTGATTTGATTGTCTGTGACACTGTGACCACCCTGCATTTTGCTGCAGAGGTCACAAGACGTGGCTGCTCTCGGTCAGTCAAGCAACTGAATGTACTTAATTGATGCTCCCAGCCAGGAGCCACAATTTAAAGCTCAAAAAGGAGCATGTGATTCTAGACCCACAGGTTGGCCACCACTGCCCTGGAATTTGGCATAAACTTATCACATAACACTTAGCGAGAATCAGTGGTTAAAAAGAAGTAATATCTTGGGTAATAGATTGCGTTTCCTCAGACAAAGTAAGCCAAAGTCTTCAAATTTAAATTATGAGGAGAGATCTAAAACTAGGTGCATATACTATGGTTGCCAACTGGCAGGCACATTAAGGTAATTTCCACATTCGTTTCATATTGTGGCTTTTATAATTAACTCAATTGCATGTGATTTGGGGCGCAATTGGGCCAACTCTGTATTAGACGATTTATGTGGTTAATAATTTATTATGTTATTACTTCAAAGCAGTCTGTGTCTATTACAGCACATTTGGAAACAGAGATTTTGCATTCTTAACTTCCTATTTACTACAGAGAAGTGTCATGTTGTTTCTTACAATAGCTTTTCAACTGTAGGTCTTTGTTTCCCAAGAACTACTTTAAAAGAGGACATACAATGTCACATGCCCTATATTTTGTCACAATGCTTTTTTATGTAGATCTGAATGTGTTATGCAATATTTTAAAATATTTAATTCATTTAAAAATATAAATTAGGCATCAGATGGTGAAGATAGAAAGTAGATTTAAAGCTTTATACCAAAATCACAGGTAATCCATAATTAGTGTGATTTTTTATTTTTTTTACATAAAATGGGTATTTCCTCTAGGGCTCAATAGACCCATTCTTAACAACCTAAGTTCCCTTTAAATCACAAATTCAGGATGAAGTGAAGAGAATATACATTTCCACTTTTTAAAGTGTCATCTGTCAAATAAATACCTTAATAGCCCCACCAGTTCAAGGAAGAGGATCCCACAGGAGGCACCCCACTATTTTTCAAATTACTTTTCCAAAGAGGGAAATGTCCTTTAAACCACTTCACACTCTTCCTCAAGTTAGCTTCATTAACTTCTATCTTCAATGGAAGTGCTATGTAAATAGGAATCAATATCTACATTAGGTAGTATTACTCATTGCTACCAAATAAAGGAGCATCTAAGGTTAGCTCTTCTGAACTTTAAATAGCTAAATATATCCTGTTAACGCATTATAAATCCCAAGCAATTGATTATAAAATCATATTGAGATGGTATAGTCACCAATAGAAAATGTTCTATACTTGGTGAGCTTATCCATTAATCAAATTATTTTGTAATTGCATGATCACATTCATTCTGAAGGTTACTGAGATCAAGCTTTCCAATATGATTACTTATGTGCCTTTTTAAACCATAGTAGGTTATATCCTTGCCTACAAAAAGGGCCAGTTTAGCCATTAAAAATATCCCATGCAGCTCCATCCAAAATGAGTGGGGAATGTGTGGATTGTCCTATGGATTCAGAGCAGTTTACATCTCTCTCTCTCTCTCTTTCTCTCACTCTCTCGCTTTCTCTCACTCTCTCTCCCCTCTGGTTGGTTGAAATCACTCTTCCTTCAAGAGCACTCTCCTTTTTCCATTTCTATATCTATTCCTTATAGTTTTCTGCTGTTTGTTTTTTAGGTTTTTTTTCTTTATAATTGTTTTCATTTATGTAGGTGCATTATATAAATCTCTATGCCTGTCTTAAAAAGTTGAGTAATAGTTGGTCTTCATAGACTTTAATGCATCATTCTCTATTTACCATTTACAGGTATTCTACCTCTTTGACATACTCTGTAATTGAATACACTTAGATCAACTGTTTCTGGAGTGTGATAAGTTGAACAAAATATTAGTAGAGTTACATTTCTGTTCTTTTTGTATACTAAAATACTTTTACATTTATCAGTATTTACACACTACAAAAGTGTAATCGCCTGCTGCTTTTAAAAATCAGAATCATTGTTTACAGATCTCTATTGTTTATCCCCTGGGCTACCCTGGCTGCTCTTGGAGTTTGTTCCTTCCTGTTATGATTCTCCCGCTGGTGTTAACGAGCTCAATGCTTGTGGTAATGATCTCCAGCTAGTGCTTGTTTGTAGCCTATTCCCTGGAAGTTTTACCTGTAAGACCCAACACTTCCTGCAGATTCATGCTGGTTCATTGTGCCTGAATCCTGAGCAGCACCAAGCTTCACCTATTATAGATCTATTTTGAGCTTCAGCTGTTTTGTTCATTTACATTTGGAGTCCTATTTTGGTCTTTGACAAGTTTGTTGGTTGTATGTCTTTTTACTGTTTTTCTGTTTGTGGTTCCTGTACCTATTAACTCATGGTTAATTCCAATACATCCGTATCGGTTGTGTTTTTCATGCTCTGTCTACAAATCTCTAATTAAGGTATCCTTATTCCTAGTATAGCTTCCCTTACCATCATATTCCACAGACCTCTTCCTACTCTGTTCCTTAAGCTGGGTACACACTACAGAAATTTCAACCAACTTTTTATGCCGAGCGATTTTACATGCGATCGATGTTCCGATCGCTCAGTTCATGGACTGCATACACACTAGCCTTGTTTAGGACGATAAAGGGAAGAGCGGACGTCCCTTTAGCGACTTTTTACAGCCATGTTGTCGTGAGCAATGACTGTAATTTCGTACTCACTGTTGTGGATCGGTCGGAAGTTTATACACACTACACAAAGGAAACGAGATTGGAAGGAAAATATTAAACGGTACGGCCAACCAAATGAGGCGACAATCGTCCATTTGGGCAGACTTTCGACAATCGTGTCACTGCACACACTGACCCGACTTTTGAACGAGTGGTCGTATGTCGGCTGATTTAGCCGATTATTGGATGAAAACTGTGTAGTGTGTACCCAGCTGTACTCACGAGTTCCCCATCCTTGTCCTCCAATCCACTCTGTCTTTCTTTTTCTACTCTTAACTGTCTCCAATTTTCTCTCTCCGATTTGGTATCTTTGCTTGCCCCTAATGAGCCTGAGGAATCTTTAGTAGTATGATCTGACATTAGCTGAAGGTAAAGTGTGCTGTTACAGCCTGGAAATCAAGCCAATGGTCGGTTCCTAGATCTTTTCTTTTCTGAGCCACCTTCCTCCTATGTTACCTTTTGTCCCTTTTATTATTATTACTGTTCCAGCCCAAAGGTTGCATTCCTCTATGATGAATGATTGTTATAACAAACATACTTTTCTTTCCAGTTTTCCTATTGATGTGTTGACTTTTCTTCTCTTGTTTCTCCTATTTTTTCTAAAGTACCATTTGTATGCTATTATTGTATAACTAATTATTTGCCTTTGTAAGTATTTATACAATATTATCACAATAGCAATGAAATGAGATACTTAGTGAATTGTGTCGCTATTAACAGTTATGAATAACCTTGCAGAAATGTATGACATTGTTGATGGCAGTAGGGTGTTACTCAACAATAATGACACAAGTAGCCTTATTGTTTGCTAATATCTTTAGGAGTATTCTGCTTCTTCAATACAGACATTTGCAGTGACTAAGTGTGGCAAAAAAAATAAAAATGGCACAAATGTAGCAGTGATTGGGTCAAAAGACTGTATTGGACACTTATTTAGCAACTCTTTAGCCTCTAGTCTGAATGGGATGGTGGCACAACCTTTCAGCCATTTATTTGAATTTAAAAAAGGGTATTGAAATTATCACATTTGGGGTAGATTTACGAAACTGCGGGTTTGAAAAAGTGGAGATGTTGCCTATAGCAACCAATCGGATTCTAGCTTTCATTTATTTGGTACTTTCTACAAAATGACAGCTAGAATCTGATTGGTTGCTATAGGCAACATATCCACTTTTTCAAACCCAAATTAAATTATAGTAGTTACTGCAGCGCTCAATGATGGTACATGTAACACACCACGTCTACAAAGGCGGAAGTGGTCCTGTTGTGTTGGAACTTGAGAAATCGGTTCCAGCTCTTCTTACACACTACAAAGACAATAAAATGACAGGATCGGAAGGGCACTGACGGTGGTCACAGGTTCATCAGAGCAAACTGCCGGAGGATCCATTAGGATATCAAAGATACAGCCTACGATACCCAGAATCACCTGATTGCATTCTTGGCTGGATATTGACACCGCAATCAGCGCTTACCATCAGGGGGCCAGCCTTCTTTCAGGAACACAGTGGTTATCAGCAGACGCATTACGGATCTAATACATAAACTGCAGTCTTTGGGAGGACGGATACCATCAAACGGAGTAACACTTTTTATTCAGAATTGAGCCTACAACGGTATTTATGTTATACAAATTGTATTGATTAGCCATAAGTCTATCTGCAAGCTGGAGAGTCATTGGTGCATTTAAGGCTCAAATAGTGCATGATTTATCGTTGTGGAACACCATTTATACATAATTTTTCCACGCGCCAAGTATTGTGCTTAAGTGTGTAAGGATGCCCCTGGAGGGGCTGAAGATGTGCCCGGTGCCCGAGAAGCGGGCAAAGATGCCCGCGATCGCCGTGTCCCTGGAGGGACAGAAGATGTCCCCAGCTCCTATGCCCAGCAAGAGGGTGAAGAAGGAAGAAAGAAGTGACTTACCCATCCAGCGCTCCAGCGGCGGTAAGTATGGCTTCTCTCCTGCAGGTCCCGTGCGCGGAGGAAGGATGAGCCAATCAGGGCTCATCTTTCCCCGCTGGCCAATCAGCGGCCGGATGTGCGAGCCAATCGCGGCTCGCACCCGGCCATTCAAAAGATTGGCGCCGACGCGAGCCAATCAGCGCTCGCGCCGGCTAATGATGTCACGCCGGCGACTATATAAGTCGCCGGGTGGCGCCATTTTGTCAGAAGAGAGTCGGCGGCGGAGAGAGAAGGACGTTGTGGGACGTCCAGAGCGGCGAGTCAAGAACAGAAGCAGCGGAGATCGCCGGCGGGGAGCCCTTGCAAGGGCTGAGAGCGCCCCCGCCCCAGCAGCAGCAGCAGCAGCAGACCCAGCGCCGAAGAGGAGAAGAGGCGCCGCCGGCTGGAGGGTCTGGAAGACCTGGAGAAGGAAGAAGACGGCGTGGCAAGTCGAGATTCCTGCGCAGAGCAGGTAAGTAGTCTCAACGTTAAATTCGGGCACTAGGCCTGTGGCCACGGTTGGGCACAAGGCCCGTGGGGACTGTCTATTAGGGGCACAAGGCCCAGGGACCTGGGCACTAGGCCCCTACGAGTTAGTGGGCCAGTAGGCCATAATACTTTTGATAAAGGGGACAAGCCCCTGTTAGTTAGACAGGGGGCGTGAGAGCCCCAGGTACAAGGGCACAAGGCCCTTAGGCAGTTAGTGGCCATAGGAAGGCCACAGGGCCTGTGTAGGGGCTGGTAGCCCGTAAGCTATAAAGGGCACAAGGCCCTCAGTTAGTCAGGGAGGCCACAGGCCTCAGTAGGCAGGGGCTAGGACCCCTAGGTAGCAGGGCACAAGGCCCTAGTTAGTGGGCTCAGAGCCCTGAGGTAGAGAGGGGGCTGAGGCCCATTAATCACAAGGCTCTGTGTGCAACTGGGCAAGAGGCCCATGGTGTGAAGGGCAGAAGGCCCTGGTGGTGGTGTGATAGAGGCGTGGGAGCCTAGTGAGTGTAGGCGCGGTCCTGTGTGAGGTGAGCACACGTAGTTAGGAGGTACAGTAGAGCGGAGGCTCCTGTGGTGCTGTAGCAACCGGCTGGTTGGCTAGCCGTGGTGTGCTCTGGTAAGTAGCTTGCAAAGTACTGTATATTGTATTCTGTCTGTGCGGCGGGTATTGTTGAATTACGGTATTTTGGGTGTGCTACGTAATTGTGTCCAGGGGCAAGACGTCAGGCCCCCATTAAAGGTAGGCTCTTGTTCCTGTGTTGTTCTGTGCTAACCCGTGCTGTGGGGACAAGTGTAGTTACCAGCATACACATAGTCAGGGGAGAACACACGTAGTTTTCCTGTCCCTTAGGTCCCCGGGGTCACACTGGTTCCCAGACCTGTGGTTCCGGACGTAAGGACACGTGTGAGATACCCGAGTACTGGAAGTCGGGCGGTTCAGTTCGATCGGCTGTTCCGTGAGGCAGTCGGTCCGCGAGTTAGTGTGCTGTTCCACTGAGCCTCAGCCGGGCTTGAAGCAGCCGGTCCTTAGGGTCCGTGGGTGAACCCATCGTAAGGAGACAGTCTCCTTGGTTAGACCTGGGTGAGGGGGTTAGGAACCACCCTCCGGTTTAGTCCGTGAACACCAGCTGGTGTTCCCCGTAGCGTGTAAGTGAGCAGCACCACACCTAGTTAGTCATAGTGGATTGACTTAGTTGCGTTGCCGACCATTAGAACGTTGTTAGGGTCGGGTCGCTGTTGTAGTCAGTTTAAGTTTGTGGGTGCCATCTTAGTCTCACTGAGAGTGTAGAGGGAGGCTGTGTGTTCTTGTCATCCGCAGGTATCGGGGAGGTGGAGGAGAACCGGATCAGAAGTGGGAGTGTCCCGGTGAGTATCACGCTCAATTCCCCCTTTCGGTTAGGCCCTCACCGGCAGGTGTGTGAGGTACTTGAGGCGGGATTAGTCCTCGGACTAGTCTTGGTCTTAAGTGCCTGTAGTCCCCCGCGTCTTGGCAAGAGCAAAGCGAGGAGGCGGCAAGTGGGCTTGGACTGAGAGTGTCCTTGTTCGTTGCCGTATTCTCGGACAGCCCTTACCTGGTAGGCACGGCCGTAATCTTTGTCTCTTTCCTAGAGGGACGTGGTTGGAGGTGACAAGGGTTGCGGCTGCGGATCTGCTGGGATCGGATCGCAGCTGGGATATCGAAGGCGGACTGGAGGTGACCATCGTTCATAAGGTAAGTTTGTTTGTGTTGCGTCTGTCCCTGTTTCCCCGCAGGGGGGCGTTACAAGTGTGTTTGTAGACGTGGTGTGTTACATGTACCGTCATTGAGTGCTGCAGTAACTACTATAATTTAATTTGAGGTCCTGGGAGAGTCTCTCTGCTTGCAGCTCGTGGCACGGTGTTTTGTCATTACAGGATTAGAGCGCTTATCCCCACTATACGTTTATATACAACTTTTTCAAACCCGCAGTTTAGTAAATCTAGCCCTTTTTACAATTTCTAATTTATTATTTTTGTAATTTTTTATTTGGAAAGGTTGATAGAGATAACAGGTATAAAAAAAAAGTAGAATAAATATAACGGCCTGATTCATTAAAGAAAGGAAAGCAAAAAAATGAGTAAATTTGAACCTTGGCAAAACCATGTTGCAATGCAAGGGGTGCAAATTAGTTTATTATTTTGCACATAAGTTAAATACTGGCTGGTTTTTTTTTCATGTAGCACACAAACACTTGATAACTTTATTTTTACACTGACATTTAAAGTTGATCTAGGACATGCCCTACCCCAACTATAAATCTGGACGTACAATTGTTTGCAGACCATTAAATTCACAAATTTGGGCTGCGCATGTCCACAAAGAGAATGCAAGCATATGCACACATGCAGATTTGCTCGCATCTGACACTTGCACCTCCTTACGCTTGGAGAGACGGAAAGCTGTAAGGAAGGGACTGTCTAACATAAGCCAATTACATCAAGGGCATGTTCATGCAAGTGTGGTTGAGGCAGAGTAGCAAGGATATGCATATACGCCTGTCAGGAGCCTGTAAAGGGCGGGTGAAAATTTAGAGATCGGCGGGTCCGGTTCCCCGAGAACCGAACCCACCTGAACTTTGGGTATCCGAGTACCGAGCTGAGTAGTTCGGTACTCTCCCGCCCGCTCCGAATCCAAATCGAGGCCAAACGTCATTGTGACGTCGTCGGATCTCGTGGCTCGGTTCTCGCGATGCTTCACGATTATAAATACACGCCTCCACAGCAATCCATCGCCATTTGACAGAGGGAGAGAGCAGGGTGTAGTCACAGGCTGATTATAGCAGGGACAGAGCATCCAATATTCTTTTTCCAATTGTTGTAACAAAAATCGCTAGAGAAGAGAGGAGGATAGAGGGTTTTTGTTCTTATCAATATTTAGCACTCCCCAGTGCTTTTGGGGTGTCCCCCCTAATTGTGCATAAATATTTCTGGCTGTCAAAAGTCATATCTGTCAGCAGTATCTACCAACTAATTTTTAGCACTCCCCAGTGCTTTTGGGGTGTCCCCCCTAATTGTGCATAAATATTTCTGACTGTCAAAAGTCATATCTGTCAGCAGTATCTACCAAATAATTTTTAGCACTCCCCAGTGCTTTTGGGGTGTCCCCACTAATTGTGCATAAATATTTCTGGCTGTCAAAATTACTATCTGTCAGCAGTATCTAGCAACTAATTTTTAGTACTCCCCAGTGCTTTTGGGGTGTCCCCCCTAATTGTGCATAAATATTTCTGGCTGTCAAAATTACTATCTGTCAGCAGTATCTACCAACTAATTTTTAGCACTCCCCAGTGCTTTTGGGGTGTCCCCCATAATTGTGCATAAATATTTCTGCCTGTCAAAATTACTATCTGTCAGCAGTAACTTACCAAATAATTTTAGCACTCCCCAGTGCTTTTGGGGTGTCCCCCCTAATTGTGCATAAATATTTCTGGCTGTCAAAATTACTATCTTTCAGCAGTATTTACCAACTAATTTTTAGCACTCCCCAGTGCTTTTGGGGTGCCCCCCCATAATTGTGCATAAATATTTCTGGCTGTCAAAATTACTATCTGTCAGCAGTATCTTACCAAATAATTTTTAGCACTACAAGTGCTTTAGACTGAGAATGGATTCAAAGCAGTCCACATATGAGCAGAATGAGCAACCAGGTTCTGTCACCAGTCTTGATATTAGTGTTCCCAGTACGTCATCTGGGCAAGGCGATGTCAAACTACAAAGTGTTTCTAAATCAGTCCAAAAAACAAAATAAATTTTTTTTTTTACTGTGCTGAAGCGAAAAAGTGTTACTGAGCAAAAGTTAAGTGCCGATAAAAAAAAAATTGCCAACATGCCATTCTACACACGCAGTGGCAAAGAGAGAATGAGGCCTTCACCTTTGGCTATTAGTGGCAGATCCCAAAAAGTTACAGAGCCTACAATTGGTGCACAACTACTGTTACGCGTCAAAGCCGAGCTGCAAGATAACAGTAAGGCATTAGAGGATAATGTTTGCTCTGATTCACAAATGACACCAATCCCTGTGGAGAGTCCATCCAACAGTGGGATGTCTAATCATGAGCATTCTGCTGATGTGTGCCTTAATAGCCCGAGTGTAGCCGGTGATACACAAATTGAGGATGCCACTTTGGAATTAGAAGAGGATGAGAGGGAGATTTGTGTAGGTGATGAGGGCGCTAATGAGGATGTTGATGAGGTTGTTTGTGTAAGTCCTGCACCAGTGGCAGCAGTTCTGGCACGTGACAAGAAAAAGGCCATTGTCATGCCTGGCCATAAAACAAAAAAATCCACTTCTTATGTGTGGAATTATTTCTACCCAAATCCAGACAACAATTGTATAGCCATTTCTAGTGTATGTCAAGCCACAGTCAGTCGAGGGAGGGACCAAAACCATCTTGGAACCTCGTCTATGTTACGCCATTTAACGAGAGTTCATGGCAAAGTGTTGGGAAAAGCTGAAAGTTTTTCCCAAAAAATTACAAGCACTCCATCATCAGCTAAGACCGTCCGCTCACCGACATCCCGACGGCTACAAAATACACCCACCACACCATCCTCATCAATATCCTCAGTAGCGCTTGGAGGTAGCCCGGCATCCCACTTAAGGCTGGATGACTCCTGCACTATTATTGATTCCTCTGAAGAAAGCGTTAGTCCCACTGCTGCTGCTGTTGCTGCTGCTGGGGGTGAATCGTCATCCCAGAGGCAGGTCAAGAAAATGAGCAGTCCTACATTTCAGCAATTAACTGTGAAACAATCATTTGCGAGGGGAAGCAAATATGACAGCAGTCACCCAGTCGCCAAGCGAATCACAGACGCCATGGCTGCAATGTTAGTGTTAGATCTGCGTCCAATCTCCACAATAAACGCAGCTGGTTTTTCACAGTTAATTGAGGTTTTGTGTCCGCGGTACAGAATTCCATCGCGACACCATTTCTTCCGTAAAGCAATTCCACAACTATACCAAAAAGTGTGTAAAAATGTAGAGATTGCGCTGAAAAATGTCATTCTGCCCACTGTCCACTTAACCACAGATATGTGGACAAGTGGAAGTGGCCAAACCAAAGACTATATGACTGTGACAGCCCACTGGGTTGGTCATTCACCTTCACCAGCAGGAACAGCAGCAGCATGTACACCACTACGTAAAATTTGTCACAGGCAGGCCACTCTTTGTATCACCGGCTTCACTAACAGGCATACAGCTGACAATTTGTTACGCAAACTGAGAGATGTGATTGATTCATGACTTATACCACTTGGACTCTCCCCAGGGTATGTCATTTCTGATAACGCCAACAATATAGTGCGAGCATTACAGCTGGGTGATTTCCAACACATTCCCTGTTTTGCTCACACCATCAACTTGGTGGTGCAGAGCTTTCTACGAAATAACCGTGAGGTGCAGGAGATGCTTTCGGTGGCCCGTAAAATTTCAGCCCATTTCAGGCATTCAGCCACAGCATGTAGGAGATTACAGCAGCTCCAAGAGCAGTTTAACTTGCCCTGCCACCAACTTAAGCAAGAGGTGTGTCACGGGCACTAGGAGTCTTTACCCAGGGATCACCAGATGGTAGGCTTACCAGAGCAATGTAGATGGTAATAGGGTACTCTGGTAGCTGGGTGATCACGGAACATGAAATGATGACCGATGAGATGCTCAGGAAAGTCTATGACTAGCAACACTGGTAATAATGAGGTAATGATACACAAGGAACTGTATGGACAAGGACACGTGAAGGTAGTCAGTGGTCTGCGATAGCAAGTTGTACCACTGCTATAGTGAGGAGGAATGTCCAACAGAAACAAGGAGGTGATGAGAGTCAGCGGTCTGCGGGTAGCAAGTTGTACCGCTGTCTGAGTGAAGGAATGGAATCCAAGTGGAGGTATCCAGGTAGTCAGTGGTCTGCGGTAGCAAGTTGTACCACTGCTATGTGAGAGGATAATGGAACAGATGATACCGGAAACAGGGATCAGTGGTCTGACATCAGCAAGTTGTACCACTGCATATATATGTGAGGAGGTGCACGGGGGAAGACTGCAACACAGGATATACACAGGCACCTTATACACGATCCACAATAATATGCACAATATAGGTATATATATATGTAAATGACTGATCAGGTCTGCAATCTAGAAAGTCTCTTGAAGTAGTCCAGCACAATGATAACACAGTCAATGATGGCAATAGACTCAGCGGATAGCAGACTCCAGAGAGAACCAAACACAGTCCAGCAAGATATGCAATACACAGCACAGTCAATGAGAAGTATGCATACCGTGGTTCAGCAGTAGCAGTCAGATGGAATGGCAGCGGTACCTGAGCGGCTGGAGGCCGACTGGATAGGAAGACCCTGGATAGGAGAAGCAGCGGTCTAGCAGGTGCAGCGCACAGGTGAGTAGACCGACAGGGACACGAATCCACAGGAGTCAGCAACACGTGGAACTGGACTCATAGGAAACCCAGGAGAATGGAGATGATCCAGCAGCGGGTAGTAGAAGAGATACAAATCCAATGCTGACAGGAGGGTAGAGACCAGTGGAACACGTGAAGGCGTGGAGAGTGGATCAGCAGGAGATGGACGATAGCGCTGACCACAGCGGCAGGACTCAGCGGCACACGGAGGTAACCAGTAGCAACCACAGGAACCAACAGCGATGGGAAACAGGAGTGCAGCGCAGGGCAGGAGCTGTAGATCACGAAGTGTAGCAGATGGTAATGAAAAGCGGCAGTCTCGAGGAAGACACAGCAAAGATGAGATGAGAGTGTAGTGCACGGAGGCAGCGGATAGTAATCAGCTGGCAGTCACGATGTTGAACACAGGCGAGTTGCAAGCAGGAGACGGTAGTGCACAGAGGCAGCGGATAGTAGTCAGCTGGCAGTCACGATGTTGAACACAGGCGAGTTGCAAGCAGGAGACTGTAGTGCACGGAGGCAGCGGATAGAAATCAGCAAACAGACTTGATGAGAAGCAGGTGAGTGAGGTAAAAGCTGGAGTGCACGGAGGCAGCGGATAGCAATGAGTAAACAGTCACATAGATATAAAATAACGTTGAAGTGGTGTAGAAGACTGTAGTGCACGGAGGCAGCGGATAGGAATCAGCAAACAGTCATGATGACACAGTTGATGGTAGAAGTGGTATGGAACCACAGAAGTAGAAGTGGTTTGGAAACCACAGGAATCAGCAGCACTGAATACACAAGTAATACAGGAACACCTTCAGAGACTCATGAGGAATGAGACTCCAAGATCAGGCAACGTGGTAGTGACCACAGGTGCTTAATATAGGGAGGTTGCCTGATCTGCCAATTAAGTTAAAGGGGAATACACTGAGGTATAGAAAAGGGCTGCGCATGCGCAGACCCTCAGGATGGTGGACGGCCACGGTTCCTAAATGTCCGGGAAGAGGCACTCACGGTCCGGTGAGTGACAGTACCCCCCCTTTTAAAGGTGGGCACAGAACGCCTGGAACCGGGCTTGTCCGGATTTTTGGAGTAAAACTTCTTCAAAAGGGCAGGAGCATTAAGATCTTCAGCTTTGATCCAAGAGCGCTCCTCAGGACCAAAGCCCTTCCAATGAACGAGGAAGTGGAGGACTCCTCGCGAAATTTTTGCATCTAGTACCTCGGTAATCTCAAAATCCTCCTCCTGATGGACTTGAACTGGCTGCGGAGCTGAGGGAGGAGTTGAAAAACGGTTGATAATAAGAGGTTTGAGCAAAGATACATGGAAGGCATTAGAAATCCGAAGACTCTTAGGAAGAAGGAGTTTCACACATACTGGATTGATAACTTGAATGATCCTATATGGACCAATAAAACGAGGGGCGAATTTCATGGATGGAACCTTCAAACGAATATTTTTTGTGGATAACCAGACACGATCTCCAATTTTTAGTGGTGGAATAGCCCGCCTCTTCTTATCAGCGAAAGATTTATATTTGACAGATGTCTTCTTTAAACAGGTTCTAACCTGAGACCAGATATTTTTAAAGGTCTGACAAACAGTCTCCACCGCAGGAACTTGGGTGGGCGGGAGGGCAGGAAATTCCGGAAAAGACGGATGGTGACCGTAGACCACAAAGAATGGAGTTTTGGATGATGACTCATGGTACATGTTGTTATGGGCGAACTCAGCCCAAGGGAGTAACTCTACCCAGTTGTCTTGATTGGCTGATGAAAATATCCTTATAAAAGTCTCAAGATCTTGATTGACACGTTCGGTTTGTCCATTGGATTGTGGATGGTAAGAAGATGAGAGTGCTAATCGTATGCCCAAGGTTTTACAAAGGGCTCGCCAGAATCTGGACACGAATTGTACTCCTCTATCAGACACAATCTCAGATGGACATCCATGGATACGGAAGATCTCTTTAATGAAATGTTCAGCCAGGATAGACGAGGAAGGCAAACCAGACAGAGGGATGAAATGAGCCATCTTCGAAAATCTGTCCACTACCACCTAAATAGTGTTATGGTTCTTACTAGGTGGTAAGTCAGTAACGAAATCCATACTAATATGGGTCCATGGTTTGGACGGAATGGGTAGTGGTCGCAGCAACCCTGCTGGGGTTCTGCGGGAGGATTTGAATTGCGAACATAATTCACAGGAAGCAATGAACTCTTTGACGTCTCTCCTCATTGAAGGCCACCAGTAACTTCGAGAGAGGATCTCAAAAGTCTTGTGTTCACCGGCGTGTCCAGAAAAACGAGAGGCATGGAACCACGAAAGGATTTTCCTCCTTAGAGTAGAAGGCACGAGGGTCTTCCCAAATGGTAGCGTTTTGGTGGATGAAGCAGCCAGTGAGATACATTTGGGGTCTAGAATGGTATGGTTGGAAACCTCTTCTATATCAGAGGACGTAGCAAAGGCTCTAGATAAGGCATCAGCTTTTTTGTTCTTGGCAGCTGGTTTGAAGGTAATTATTAATTCAAAACGGGAAAAGAAAAGAGACCATCTTGCTTGACGAGGGTTCAAGCATTGGGCAGACTGGAGATATGACAAGTTCTTATGATCCGTGAAGATCGTCACCGGATGGCGAGCTCCCTCCAACAAGTATCTCCATTCCTCTAATGCGGCTTTGATAGCCAGTAATTCCTTGTCTCCGATGGTATAATTCTTCTCTGCGGGTAGGAGACCCCGAGAATAGAAGGCACAAGGGTGGAATTTTTGCTGTTCCGAGCGTTGGGAGAGAATAGCTCCTAAGCCCACATTAGAGGCATCTACTTCTAGGAAAAAAGGGAGTGTCACATCAGGCTGACGAAGGATTGGAGCCGAAGAGAAGGACTCTTTTAATGTTTGAAAGGCTTGAATAGCCTCAGTAGACCATTGCTTAGGATTAGCCCCTTTACGAGTCAGGGCCACAATAGGAGATGCAATGGAAGAAAAATCTTGAATGAAGCGTCTATAGTAATTGGCAAAACCTAAAAAACGCTGGATGGCACGAAGAGTAGTTGGCTGGGGCCAATGTAGTACAGCATTTACTTTGTCAGGATCCATCTTCAGACCAACTCCGGAAACAATATACCCCAAGAATGGAATCTGGGGTAATTCGAATGAACATTTTTCTAATTTACAGAACAATGAATTTTTCCGTAGCCTGGAGAGGACTTCTGCCACATGTTGGTGGTGAGAAGGCAGTTCCTGTGAAAAAATCAATATGTCGTCCAGGTAGACGACGACACATACATATAATAAGTCCCGAAAAATCTCATTAATGAAGCCCTGAAAAACAGCGGGGGCATTACATAGCCCGAAAGGCATTACCAGATATTCGTAATGCCCGTCTCTGGTGTTAAACGCCGTCTTCCATTCGTCACCGGAACGGATTCTGATTAAATTGTAAGCACCACGAAGATCCAACTTAGTAAAAATACGGGCTCCCTTGATGCGGTCAAATAGCTCAGTGATCAACGGAATGGGATACCGGTTCTTGATAGTAATGGCATTGAGTCCACGAAAATCTATACAAGGGCGTAATGATCCATCCTTCTTTTTGACAAAGAAGAACCCAGCTCCAGCGGGCGAGGTGGAAGGTCGAATGAACCCACGCTGGAGGTTCTCCCGTATATATTCAGATGTAGCTTGAGTTTCAGGTAACGAGAGTGGATAGACCCGGCCTCTGGGAGGAGTCTTGCCAGGAAGAAGATCAATCGGACAATCCCAAGAACGATGAGGAGGAAGACGTTCAGACTGAGCTTTATCAAAAACATCGGTAAATGAAGCATATTGAGGAGGGAGTCCCGGTGAAATAGCTGAAATGGAAGCTTGCTGTACCTTGAGAGGAATGACTTGGGAAAGGCAATGATGGTGACATTCAGGCCCCCAAGACGTGACTTGAGGGGTGCGCCAGTCAATCTGGGGAGAGTGACACTGAAGCCATGGAAGGCCTAGGACAATCGGACTTGTCGTAACAGGAAGAATTAAAAACGATATCTCTTCATGATGCAGAGCACCAATCTGAAGGGTTACTGGAGACGTACTCTGGGTGATGAGACCGTTGATGAGACGTGATCCATCGATAGCCGTCACAGTAATGGGAGTTTTTAAGGTAATCATTGGTAGAGACCATTGATTAACTAACGATTTGGAAATAAAATTTCCTGCTGCTCCGGAATCAATCAATGCCTGTGACTCAAAGGTCTTGGTAGCAAAGGAAATAGTCACATCAAAAGCGCAGACTTTAGATTTCATAGACGATGGAGAGGACTCCAGGGACCCTAACTTCACCTCTCCAGAACTAGTTAGGGCCTGGCATTTCCCGATCTCTTAGGGCAGGAGCTGAGGACATGAGTGGAATCAGCACAATAGATACAGAGTCTATTCTTGACTCTTCGTTTCCTCTCCTCAGAAGATAACTTGGAACGTCCAATCTCCATGGGAATCACAGCGGGTGACACTGGACGAAATTGAGGGTTAGAGCGAAAAGGTGCTTTAGCAGAAGTCGTTTTCTCAGCCTCTCTTTCACGAAATCTCATATCAACACGATGGCATAGAGAGATCAAATCTTCAAGTGACGAAGGAAGCTCTTGGGTAGTCAGTGCATCTTTAATTTTATCGGAAAGCCCCTGCCAGAAGGCGGCAACTAGGGCTTCAGTGTTCCACTGAAGTTCAGAGGCTAAGATCCTAAATTGAATGACGTACTGGCCTACAGTATGAGATCCTTGTCGCAGACGGAGGATGCTGGAAGCAGCGGAGGTCACACGACCTGGTTCATCGAACACACTTCGGAATGTAGAAATGAATTTGGCACTATCTTGTAATATTGGATCGTTCCTCTCCCACAGAGGGGAGGCCCAAGCCAGGGCTTGTCCTGAAAACAAAGAGATAAGATAGGCCACTCTGGAACGATGGGTAGAAAAATTTTGAGGTTGGAGCTCAAAATGGACTGAACATTGGTTAAGGAAACCCCTACAAGTTTTGGGGTCTCCATCGTACTTTGACGGAGTAGGCAGGTGAAGCGTGGAAGCTATAGACACCTGGGATGGCAATGGGGAAACGGAGGAAAGCACAGGAGCTTCAGTAGTAGCTGTCACAGTCTGTCCAGATGTTCCTTGGGAGGTTAATGACTGATAACACTGAAGTAACAGCTGTTGGCGGGCATCCTGTTGCTCCACACGGCTAACCAGATGTTGCAGCATCTCTTTGGCGGTAGGTTCCACATCTGGGTCTGTCATGGCCTGATCTTACTGTCACGGGCACTAGGAGTCTTTACCCAGGGATCACCAGATGGTAGGCTTACCAGAGCAATGTAGATGGTAATAGGGTACTCTGGTAGCTGGGTGATCACGGAACATGAAATGATGACCGATGAGATGCTCAGGAAAGTCTATGACTAGCAACACTGGTAATAATGAGGTAATGATACACAAGGAACTGTATGGACAAGGACACGTGAAGGTAGTCAGTGGTCTGCGATAGCAAGTTGTACCACTGCTATAGTGAGGAGGAATGTCCAACAGAAACAAGGAGGTGATGAGAGTCAGCGGTCTGCGGGTAGCAAGTTGTACCGCTGTCTGAGTGAAGGAATGGAATCCAAGTGGAGGTATCCAGGTAGTCAGTGGTCTGCGGTAGCAAGTTGTACCACTGCTATGTGAGAGGATAATGGAACAGATGATACCGGAAACAGGGATCAGTGGTCTGACATCAGCAAGTTGTACCACTGCATATATATGTGAGGAGGTGCACGGGGGAAGACTGCAACACAGGATATACACAGGCACCTTATACACGATCCACAATAATATGCACAATATAGGTATATATATATGTAAATGACTGATCAGGTCTGCAATCTAGAAAGTCTCTTGAAGTAGTCCAGCACAATGATAACACAGTCAATGATGGCAATAGACTCAGCGGATAGCAGACTCCAGAGAGAACCAAACACAGTCCAGCAAGATATGCAATACACAGCACAGTCAATGAGAAGTATGCATACCGTGGTTCAGCAGTAGCAGTCAGATGGAATGGCAGCGGTACCTGAGCGGCTGGAGGCCGACTGGATAGGAAGACCCTGGATAGGAGAAGCAGCGGTCTAGCAGGTGCAGCGCACAGGTGAGTAGACCGACAGGGACACGAATCCACAGGAGTCAGCAACACGTGGAACTGGACTCATAGGAAACCCAGGAGAATGGAGATGATCCAGCAGCGGGTAGTAGAAGAGATACAAATCCAATGCTGACAGGAGGGTAGAGACCAGTGGAACACGTGAAGGCGTGGAGAGTGGATCAGCAGGAGATGGACGATAGCGCTGACCACAGCGGCAGGACTCAGCGGCACACGGAGGTAACCAGTAGCAACCACAGGAACCAACAGCGATGGGAAACAGGAGTGCAGCGCAGGGCAGGAGCTGTAGATCACGAAGTGTAGCAGATGGTAATGAAAAGCGGCAGTCTCGAGGAAGACACAGCAAAGATGAGATGAGAGTGTAGTGCACGGAGGCAGCGGATAGTAATCAGCTGGCAGTCACGATGTTGAACACAGGCGAGTTGCAAGCAGGAGACGGTAGTGCACAGAGGCAGCGGATAGTAGTCAGCTGGCAGTCACGATGTTGAACACAGGCGAGTTGCAAGCAGGAGACTGTAGTGCACGGAGGCAGCGGATAGAAATCAGCAAACAGACTTGATGAGAAGCAGGTGAGTGAGGTAAAAGCTGGAGTGCACGGAGGCAGCGGATAGCAATGAGTAAACAGTCACATAGATATAAAATAACGTTGAAGTGGTGTAGAAGACTGTAGTGCACGGAGGCAGCGGATAGGAATCAGCAAACAGTCATGATGACACAGTTGATGGTAGAAGTGGTATGGAACCACAGAAGTAGAAGTGGTTTGGAAACCACAGGAATCAGCAGCACTGAATACACAAGTAATACAGGAACACCTTCAGAGACTCATGAGGAATGAGACTCCAAGATCAGGCAACGTGGTAGTGACCACAGGTGCTTAATATAGGGAGGTTGCCTGATCTGCCAATTAAGTTAAAGGGGAATACACTGAGGTATAGAAAAGGGCTGCGCATGCGCAGACCCTCAGGATGGTGGACGGCCACGGTTCCTAAATGTCCGGGAAGAGGCACTCACGGTCCGGTGAGTGACAAGGTGGTAACTAGGTGGAATTCCACCCTGTACATGCTTCAGAGGATGGAGGAACAGCGCAAAGCCATCCAAGCATATTGCACAAGCCATGACATTGGGAAAGGAGGGGGGATGTATTTCACTCTTGCACAGTGGGGAATCCTTTTAGTGCTGTGCAAGGTGCTGAAACCATTTAAAGTTGTGACGTGTGAGGTGAGTGCAGACTCTGCTAGTTTGAGCCAAGTCATTCCTTTAATTAGACTATTGGAAAAGCAGCTTGAGAAAATGAAAGAGGAGCTGAAAGCAAGCAATTCAGCAAAGTATGTTGGCCTTGTCGATCAATTACTTAATTCGCTTCACAATGATCCTCGAGTTATTAAGATCTTGAACTTGGATCAGTACGTTTTGGCCACTGTGCTTGATCCAAGGTTTAAAACCTACATTGAGTCTTTACTTGTAAATGAGCGAGATGTGAACTTTTGCAAGGAGCTATTGCTCAGCAAGTTGGCCGCTGAACTGGGCCTCGGCTTGACGACGTGTCCTCCTTCACTTTCTCAAGCTGCTGCTGCTCGTAAAAAATTAAATTTCCCAAAAAGAAGCAGGGAAGACGCAGGGGGCACACCAGAACAATTTAACATCTGGGCTGGTTTGAAGGATTTTTCAAAAAAATTTGTCACTTTGCCCATAACTCCATCCAATACGAGTATAAACATGCAAAGGATGGTGGAGGATTACTTTCAAGAGGTAGTTGATATGGAAATGTCAGGCAGTCCCTTTCCTTACTGGGAAGAAAAGCAGGCCATTTGGAAACCCATGTACAAACTTGCTTTGCAATACTTAAGCTGCCCACCCTCCAGTGTGTACTCTGAACGAGTGTTCAGCACAGCAGGGAACTTAGTCAGTGATCGCCGTAGAAGGTTACTTCCCAAAAATGTGGAGAAAATGATGTTTATAATAATGAACTACATCTTCCACGAGGAAGGCCTTCACCATCCAAGACATCCAAGCACTGACTGTTCTCTAATGGCGGATTCAAGCAGCGATGAATTGATAGTCTATGATGATGACGTACACACTGATGAGGGTCAGGATGAAGCTGAAGATGATGATGATAACATATTTTTAAAACTTTCTATGTAAGTGTAGGGTGCAATGTACCCCAAAGAGGAAAGGGACTTTTGGCATTTCCATATCATGTACCGTCTTGAAAGGCTGCTGTTTGGGCAATTTATCCTTAAGGGTAGGGTGTCATAGACAGAGTGACCCCAAACTGGCTTTGTCCATTTCTCTTAATATTGTACAGTCTATAATGGCTGAATTTTTTTGTATTTTCGACAAGTGGAGGGGGGCCTATAGAGCTAGAAACAAAACTGGCTTTGTCCATTTCAATTAATATTGTACAGTCTATAATGGCTGAATTTTTGGTTTTTTTAAACAAGTGGAGGGGGGCCTATAGAGACAGAAAGCAAACTGCCTTTTTCCATTTCTTTACATATTTAACTATAAGTGTAGGGTGTAATATATATCCAAAGATGATGGCTGCATTGCCAATATGCATAGATGGAGAGGAAGACAATCTGTTTTATGGGTAGAATAAATGAAGGCCTACCTACCAGGAATTAAACTGTTTTTTGGATGATTTATTACCTCTACAATTAGATTACTTATCTGTGAAACAGTTGGAGCACTAAATTGGGTTATTTTAGGCCCAAAAACATTGATTTTCCAACAAAATAGCAAAACAAAACCAAAACCAAAACATGCAATGGCGGTTTTGCAAAACCAAAACCAAAACACGATGGTAATCCAGTTCCAAAACCGAATCCAAAACCAAAACACGGGGGTCAGTGACCATCTCTAGTGAAAATACACACACACAGAGACACTGCACCATTCTTTCATTGCTTTCAACAACATAACATGATCTTGTGGCCTTTGTTTGTGTCATTTATTTTCAGTCAGACCAACACAGCACTGGAGTTCTGTAAAGGTATGTCATTTTTTTTCTAGTTTTTTTTATTACACTGATTAGTGTATGTGTCTCACACTAGCAAAGCAAATATCAGCAAACGTTTCTGCTTAGGTCATTTTCATTACAATTATGTTTGGCTATTCTGTGACTGACACTTTCAAAATGAGTAAACACATTACTTTGGCTTGACATTTATTTAATATTTTTTTCTCTCCTTTTTGTGCTTTGGAAATACAACATACCAGGAGGTACATTTACTAAACTGCAGGTTTGAAAAAGTGGAGATGCTGCCTATAGCAACCAATCAGATTCTAGCTGTCATTTTGTAGAATACACTAAATAAATAACTAGAATCTGATAGGTTGCCATAGGCAACATCTCCACTTTTTCAAACCCGCAGTTTAGTAAATATACCCCCAGGACTCATACCAGTAATATTTATTTTACTGATTATAACAGCCACATAAATCTTGTGCAATCTTATATTGTTTTAAAAGTTTTAAGGAGCATTAAGCTATTATTTCTAAATAATGTTTTATTTATTATTACTGTTCTGATTCATTTTGGTTCTTACTTTTCTGACATATAGAACATTGCTTCTTAACCGGCAATTTATGATGTCCTACGACGATTAATATGTTGTTTTCGTCAATATCAGCAGCAAAAACTATGTCCCAGGGAGGATGTCTACTGGTCATGTATAAGACTCCTTGGGATGCCAGACACAGAGGTCAGTTCAAGCTACCACCTCATGTCATCAGGGAGACTCTGCAGATTGTGCAAACCGACTAAGAGCCTATGATTAGCATCAGCACAGCAATACCACTGCTGGATATATTATTGACTGTGTTACATTTCTGGATCATTCCAGACCACAGTAGCTGTGGCAGTGGAAATGTCCCAGAGTACTTTCTGTCTGAGTACCTTTCAGGCATTCATGTTGAGCATCAAACAGTTCATTCATTTACCATTGGATGGGACAGTACTGTTTGCAGATTAAACAGCAGTTTTATATTACTGCTTGACTTTCTAATGTACTGGGTCTCTGGATGTACTCATGTAGCCCTGGGACCACTAGGAAAAACATAATCCATTTTCAAAATTGGAGAACTTTTCATTCCATCAAAGTCCAGGCTACAGGTAATGCATCTCTCCTTACTCCATAACATTGTTGCCAAAGGAGACATGGGGGTACCCATGACTCCTTTGTTATGAGGCAATCAGTCAAGTAACACAAATGATAACAGAAGCAAGGTGTACATGCGTGGCTATTGGGTAATAATGTTTTAAATGAGTGGCATGACTTTGATACTTTAATCTCTTTTTCACAATGCAACTAACCATTTTAGAATCATGTTTCTTTTAAAACATATTGTAGATAATTTGCCCACCCTAACGCTACACATTTCTGAGACTATAAAATAGAATACATGTTGCATACAAATTCTTGTGAGATATGTTTGTCAAACCATTTGACACATGTTAGTTGTCAAAAACATATTCTGATTTGTTGATAGACACAACACAGGTTCACCATGAAGCATATATTTTTCTACTCAATCAAATGTACTGCCCATATTCACTAAGAACAACATATAATCTGCTGTAATATATTGCCTTGTGAGAATATATATATATATATATATATATATATATATATATATATATATATATATAGATAGATAGATAGATAGATATAAAATAAAGGACAAAGGCATTATTTAACTGGCAGTCTGCATAGAAAGAATGCAAGCATTTGTCCAAAAGTGCGGTTAGTTTAAAGATAAACAGGTGTAGGACATATGTGTGACAAAACAATGGTTTAAAGTCTGATTTAACTTACATGGTATGGAAGTGACTTTTCCCACGGCAGGCTGGCAGGGTGTGTCTTCAAGCAGAGCAGCTGATGAGAACCTCTTTTTCAAAGAGAAGTTGGGAGTGTCACCTGCCCATCAAGCTAGGGAAGTGGGAGGAGTGTCAGGTATAAAAACCTGTCTGTTTCACTGTTCAGTGTGACCAAAGATAGAAAAGCTGGCCAGTGTCTAGTGAGTGTTTCTTCAGTACTTAGGGTCACAAGAAATTGAAAGGATTTTCTTTATGTTGTCAAGCACTTTAGCATCCTGGCGATAAAACAAACTAAACATATATATATATATATATATATATATATATATATATATATATATATAGGAATAAAGGAAACACGGTGCCACATAGTGTATTACCACAATATAAATAAGTATTATGGTGAGAGAAGATAAGGTGTGATGAGTCAGATACACACTCAAGAATTGTAACAACTCTCCAATATGAAAGATGGAACCGAAAAGGTGATTAGAGATAAACACACGTGACAGCACACTGTATTCAATGCCACAAATAAAATCACCAATAACCATATATCTGCGTACCAGATGGTAGAACTAGAAGGTGTAAGAATCAATTGAATGGATGTCTCCAAAGCTGTACAGATGTTACCAGTAACGTCACTCATCCAAATGAATAATCTCGTTAGGACTGGAACCTCAGCATCATAGGAGCAATAAAAAACTCATATAGTGTAATATTGTAAAAATCAGATTTTACTAATAAACGGTAAGTATCACACTTACATAAAAACACAAGGTAAAAAGCATATAATGGTATCTTTAGGTACTCATCTGGGATGCATTCAGAGATGTATAGATGGATATCAATCAACTCATATATGGATCTCCACAGCGCTCCCACCACGCTAGTACCACGATATCCAAAACGATAATAAAAAGGTCCTCAGACACTCCTCAACGCGTTTCGTCTGGTTAGATGTTCAGACTTCATCAGGAGGTGAAAATTGTATGATGAAGACGCTAGGATCTCCAGCGCCTTTTAAATAATGTCCAGCGCCATTTTGGACATGCGCAGTAGCGTCTATGACGCGCGCATTACTAAAATCACATGAGTGACTCATCAGTCACATGGTTACCTCTAGTGGTGAACACCAGAGCCTATAGGATACTTATTATAATAAAACAATGTCCTCATTAGAGCATCCGAAAATTGATAATAATACAGCTTGGAACAAACAATCAACAATGTCTAATCTCCTAAATATCAATCAGAACACTATCTCAAGAGTAAATAAACATTTTGAAAGACATAATACAAGTATAGTACCCATCATAAAATAGTATGTGAATGATTTAGAATGTAGGTCATTAGTAAGAATCAATGTGATCCACTAATTATACAACCATAACTATAACATATTACATAACCCAGCTCATAGATTAATGCTGGCTACTCAGCAGTACTCTATATGCAAATTAGAAAAATACTGTATAGTGTATATACATAGAGCTAATAGATATTATTGAGGAATAAAGATACATCTAGAGATGATATGTATCTAAACATAAAAAGATTACATACTCCTCATAAGCATTGTAACAAAAAATACACAGATGTGAAACCTAACACATTACATACATTAAAAAATAATGATAATGGCACTAAACCATATTATTGAGTAGTAATCAAAATGCTAGCAAACACACAATAGCTAACAATGACTCGATACATATTTAAAGTGCATGAAGTACAATTGTAAACATTTCTATGAGGAAACCTCAAAACCCAACTAGGTAGAAACCATGCCATCAATAAGAAAATGACAATCGTTAAATAGAAATAGAAAAGTAACACCACACATCTAATGACCATAATCTAAACTATTTGAATACGATCCTGACAATAATGAGGTAAAGATATATAAACCGGAAAACGACTCATAAAAATGGAGGTATCTCATAGCTGTCATTGAGCCCAAAGGGGGTAAGTGTATTCAGTGTAAAGATCCAGTACATTTCTCGCTGAGACAGCTTCCTATGTAGATCACCACCTCTCGGTCCTAGTTCTACCTTCTCTATAGCCATAAACTTAATGGATAAGGGATCTGCTTGATGTCTATCTGCAAAATGTTTAGACACAGAGTGACTAAGAACCCTATTTTTTATGTTTCTGACATGTTCTTGTATGCAGATTTTCAAAAATCTCTTGGTCTTACCAACATACTTAAGACCACAATCACATTCAAGGAGATAAATGACCGAAGACGACAAGCAATTTAGAAGTCCTTTAACATGAAACTTCACACTGTTACTTGAGTCATAGAAGATTTTACTAATGGGGGGCGAATATTTACAAATACTACAATGGTTACAACGCACACTCCCTTTAGTACTTAAAAAAGAAGAAGGGGTGGCAGTAACAGGATGTTCTCTGAGTCTGCTAGGCGCCAGAATGCCTTTCAGATTACAACCTTTTTTAAAAACAATGTTAGGTTTATCAGGAAGTACCTCATGTAATATTGGGTCCTTCATCAGAACACCCCAATGTTTGTTAAGGACAGCTCTAATATGTCCTTCCTTGCTGTTGTAGGTGGTTACAAAAGAAGCAATAAATTCTTTATTAGCAGGTGTAGTATATTGGAGGAGACTAGAGCGTTCCAAGTTCTTTGTTTTCTCTAGTGTCTCCACTAAAAGAGTATCTGGATATCCCCTGTGCCTAAACCTCTCTGCATAAAGGTCAAGTTGAGCATTACAGAACGTTTCTTCACTACAGTTACGTTTGATTCGATGAATTTGAGAATATGGTATATTTTGTTTGCATTTCTTAACATGAGAGCTACCAAAATGCAAATAACTGTTAGTGTCAACTGGTTTCATATAATTACGGGTTATGATGGTATCTCCTTGTCCCAAAAGAATCAGATCTAGAAATTCAATCTGGGTTTTATCATATTTCATAGTGAATTTCAGATTGAAATCATTCCGGCCTATATACAAAAAGAAGTCCTGAAGACCTATAATGTCACCCTTCCCTATCAAGACAATATCGTCGATATACCTCTTATATAGTACGATATTATCAGAAAAGTATTTAGATGAATATATATACTGCTCCTCCCACATACCCATAAAAATGTTGGCAAAGTTTGGTGCAAAAACTGTGCCCATGGCGGTGCCGCACATTTGTAAATAAAATTTGTTGGAGAATGAGAAATAATTATGTGTGAGTATAAAACGGATACATACAAACTCTTGGTGTATAATAGATAAACTATTATCCATCTCCAACATAAGTTTGACAGCCATAATTCCTTTATCATGTTCAATTGAAGTGTAAAGTGCCTGAACATCTATGGTGACCCAATATAGGTCATCCGCCCATTTACGAATTTGCAAAATATGGGTAGTGTCCTTAATATAGGATTTCAGAGATTGCACATGTTCACGAAGGAAAACATCAACATACTTTGAGACATTGGAGGTCAATGAGTCAATGCCTGCTATTATTGGCCTACCAGGTGGATTTACCAAATTTTTATGAATTTTTGGCAAATGATAGAAAATGGGCAACACAGGATAATTTGTCATCATAAATTGAAACTCCTCCTTAGTGATGATGTTTCTATAAAGAACACCCGTTAGTAAGTCTCTCAATTCCATAACAAAACCAGCTGTAGGATCGACATCCAGCGAGGCATAAGAGGACATATCTCCAAGGAGCATTAAGGCTTCATTAGTGTAGTCCACCCTATTTTGTACCATAATGCCTCCTCCTTTGTCGGCATGTCTTATAATAATCCCAAAATTGTCACGTAACTCTGAAACTGCCTTATTTTCTTGGATATTAAGATTATGGGGAACACGTACTTTGTTCACCCGATCACATAAATAACCTGTGACTAAATCTTGAAAGATTTCGATATATTTGCTCTTGGACTCAAGAGGAAGGTACTTGGAAGGAAGTTTTAATCCTGATTTTGAGTTCATTTCAAAATTAGTAACAAGATTCACATCCTTCTTGGCAAAATGCCTTTTCAAGATAATCTTCCTAATAAATTTGTTAATGTCTAAATACAATTGAAACTTGTCAGGACCTTTAGCTGGTGCAAAAGACAGACCTTTTTTAAGGACTGAGACTTCAGATCTACTGAGAACATGAGAGGAGAGATTAAAGATCCCTTCTTTTCTTAAATCACTATTTTCAACTAGACATGTCTTCTTTTTTGGTTTCTTACATCCCCCTCGTTTACCTCTTGTTCTGAGTGTCTGCATTTTAGGGGAGATGCCTGCGTAGTTTGTTCTTTTAGGGTATGTTTCAACCTTTCCCTTGATGTGTGGTGTGGGGAAAAACATTGCTCATTGTCGCTATCAATACTATCTAATGGTGCAAATCTGTTCCTTGAGGTAATGGGTTTCCAAAGTGAAGGTCCGCTAACATCAGACTGGGAAGCTCCAGACCATTTATCCAATTTTTTAGGAACTGTTTTCCAGGATAATCCTGGTGCACCAGATTGATCGAAGTTGTTATAATTTTTAGATGTACCCGAAAATGTCTTTTTCCAAGATTTAATATTATTTTTTTCGTAATCATGTTTGTCTCTAAAAAAATTCCTTTCCTTAATCCTGATAACTTCAGACTCAACTCTATCTAGCTTTTTGTTAAGCACTTCCTCATTGTCTAAAAAAAGGGGTGTTATATTTGTGTGTATTTAAGATAGCCTCTTTATCATTAATATCCTTCTCCAAATTATGAAACATTTTCTTTTTTTCCTGTATAATCAGTTGTATTAAACTACAGGAGCATTCATGTAAGATATTATCCCAAGCTGTAATAAAATCAGGATTATCTAACCCAAAAGTGGGGGATTTATTAATCCTTAGGCCTCTTGGTATGCGATTAACCTTGACATAGTTTTTCATACTCCTAATGTCCCACCAAATTTTGGTCTCTTTAATAAGAGATTTCTCTCTTATATATATATATATATATATATATATATATATATATATATACACATATAATTTATTGAAAAAAGACCAGCAGGCAGCTTATACATTTTTTAACCAAATGAAAAATTAAAACATTTGGCACTGACAGATGTTAGAATGAGCTCTCAGCAGCTGGCTCCATGTGATCAAAGCAATGAGGGCTGCAGGAGCAGAGGCGGGTGTTGAGATCTCTGCTCACTTGGGCCAGAAGCAGGGTCAGGCCATGGGGCCATGGGGTCTATGTGATTGGCACAGCACTGATGGTCATCCTCAACCTCCTCTATTGCTGTTATTAGCTGCCTACTGGTCCTTCATTTCTTGGAAGGTTTAATTGAATGAAATGTCTTGGACTCCTTCTTTTATTTCCTCCAAGAAGTGCAGAAAATTTTGACCACTTCACAGGTTATAATATTATTTGCATACACTTTCGCAACAAAGACTGTAGCAAGCTGGCTAGTTGTTAAGCGACAGAGCAACAACATAAACACACAGCAGTTCATAGCACATCTACAAAACATTGCCACACAGCAGTGGCAGAAAAGAAAAGTGATGCAAGATGGAATTGTCCTTGGTACCATGGGACCTCCCATCCACCCATATGTTAAAAAGGTTTATCAAACTCATACAGAAGCAGGAGGGTTAGCAGGTACAGTGTTAACTTCAGCCACTTTTGTGGCTGAAGTGCTTGGTTTTTTTGGGCCCCCACAAAACAAGCTAACAATGGGCTTAAGACAACTAAGCTAATGGTGCTGTCAATGAACTGTAAGACTGCAGAAAGAGGCTGGTTAGAGTAAGGGCACAAACACACAGCAATTTATATCACATTTAGGAAACATTGCCAATGCCACACAGCAGTGTCAGGAAAGTAAAGTGGTGCAACATGGATTTCTCCTTGGGGACACTGACCCACCCTTATGTCGGATTGACATAATATGATTGATGGGCAGCAGACTAGAGAAGGTTATAAAGTCGACAATATAATGACATCAACAGCATTATTTGGGCAACAACAGAAATGTTGACAGTATTTATTAGGTTGCCAATTCAAATGTAGACAGCATTATCCATAAATCTAACCCTGTCCCTAACCTTGTCCCTAAACCTGTCCCTATCCCTAGAATTGTCCCTATCCCTATCCCTGTCCATATATCAGATCCTATCCCTGTCCCTAGACCTGTCCCTTTCCCTAGACCTGTCCCTAACCATATCCTTAGCCACTGTCCACATTTTAATTGTCTACCTAATCATACTGTACACTATGTGAATTGGTGGCCTAATAATACTGTTCACACCGGAATTGTTGACTGTTACACAAGCTGATAGACCAAGGCCTAAATGTCAAACAGTGCCAGATGGAATTGTTAAAATGGACATGTACAGTTTCATAAACCCATCACTTCAGCGGCAATGACTGGTACTTTTGTGGCTGAAGTGCTTGGTTTGTTTGGGCCCTCACAAAACTAACTGCAATGGGCTTAAGGCAGGTAAGCTAACGTGCTGTCAATGCAATATACAGTGGCAAGATGTTGTTGTCATCATCTTCAGCTTCATCCTCACCCTCACCAGTGTGTACATCATCCTCACACAATATTAATTTATCCCCGCTGGAATCACCATTTCAGAAGTCTCTGTACTTTGATGTAATTGCCATTAAAGGCATTCCTCGTGGGATTTGTAGTTTATTTTGATGAACATAATCTCTTTCACATTTTTAGGAAGTAGCCTCTTATGCCGATAGCTGACAAGGTTCCCGGCTGTGCTGAAAACTCTTTCCGAGTACACAGTGGAGGGTGGGCAGCTTAGGCATTGCAAAGAGAGTTTGTACATGGGTCTCCAAATTCCCTTTTCTCCTACCATTATGTAAAGGGACTATCTGACATGTCTAATTCTATTCTGTCATTAAAATAATCCTCCACCATTCTTTGGATGTTGACAGTAGGATCAGGTGGAGTTACGGCAGAGGGGCCACAATTTTTGGGCAATTCTTTTAGACCAGACCAGATGTTGTGCTGACTCATCTGCATCATCCCTAGGTCTCTTGGAAAAGCTTAGTTTTTTCCTAGTAGCAGTAGCCTGAGAAACTGAAGGAGGAGACACAGTCGTGTTGTTATTTTTTCAGCATACGTTTTAGATTTTCCCAACAGCTTGCCATGAACTCGCTTCAAATTGGGTAACTTGGATGACATTCCTAGATGGTTAAGGTCCCTACCTCTACTAATTGTGGCATTAAAAATGCTACAAATGGCTAGACAACTGTTTTCAGGATTTGGGTAAAAATAATTTCACACATAAATGGTGAACATTTTGGTCTCATACCCAAGTATGACAATGGTCTTCTTTTTATCACTGCTTCCACTGGTGCAGGACTTACACAAACAACATCATTCTCATCAACATCCCCATTAGCGCCATCATCAGCTACACAAATATCCCTCTCATCCTGTCGCAAATCCAAAAAAGTGGCATTCTCAATTTGTGTATCACCGGCTACACTTGGGCTGCTCATCCACACATCTGCACTTTATGAGTACAGTATCAGAAAGGTCAGGCTTAGACATAGCACTGGTGGATAGACTCTCCTCAGGGATTTATGTAATTTCTGAGTACAGTTTCTTTTACTGCCTTACTGTTTTTTTCCAGCTCAGCTTTTAAACATTGGGCACCTCTTTTGGACTCAGAAGGACAAGGTCTTACATCATTATGACAGACATTAGAAGCAGGCGCGGGCTGGAAGAGGGAATCCTGGGGGGCACACAGACGGCCGCATCACATTACACGGGATGCGGCGCAGCCACATCGCCTGTCATGTTATGCAGCCGCCTGTGTGCTGACAAGGCCGCATTTCGTGTCATCAGATGCGGCTGCGGATAAAAATGTGGTATGTTGCATCCATTTTTCTACAGTTAACTTTGCCTTGATCAGAGAGGTGTTTTCTTCTTTACCAAGGTAAAAGCTTTTTTTTTGACACTTCTGTTCCCCTGTCTTAAAACCACTATGCACGTACGCATAGGCTTTAGCAGATGACGTATGTCAGACGCCATCCCCGCTGATTCTCTGTCAGACGGGGAACGGACGTCTGATCTCCCCGTCGGCTGCCGCGGACTTCCGAATAGCGGGCGCATGCGCCCTGGTCTCTGTCCCGTTGCTAGGCAACGGGACGCTGCTTCTGTTTCCGCTGCCGCCTCCGCTCTCCACCAATCACCTCTGCCTGGATTCTATTTAAACCTGACTCTGGTGCCATTAGGGTGCCAGAGTAACAGGTTCACCACCAGTGTTCCTGGCTTCCACACTCCCTTGTTTTTCCCTGAGTATCCTGCTTCCTGTTTATCATTGTGACCTGGCTTGGCAACCACCCTCTCTCTCTGTGTGACCCATTCCGTACCGTGACTTCGGCTTGGCGACTACTCTACTGGATTTCCCTTTTGTACCTATATACCTGATTGCTGTGACCCGGAACCGTCTGACCTCTCTACGCTACACTGGTAACTGGCTAATAGGACCGCGACCTGCGTGCTCTCTGCTGCGAAGTCCAAACCTCTTTGCGGGGGTCCCTGGTGAACACCAGGGGTACGTTAGACTCCGCGCCTGTTTGATCAGTTGTGCTAATACCGGTTAGTGTCTAGTTATCTTCAGCCTTCATAGGCCTACAGTGTGACAGTTTACTCTGGCCATGACTGATGGTACCGGAGAACCCTCATCCCGAGACCTCCTCATCCATTTAGGAGTACGGGTAGAACGCCAGGAGGCCAACCAAGCACAACTCTTGCAGTGTTTACAAGGAGTGATTTCCCGCTTGGATGCCCTGAGCACTTCTCAGGCAGCAGCTCCCGCTCCTGATCCTGCTCCGGCCACTGCACCACCAAGCGCAGTACTTGCTACCTCTAGAACACTACGGATTCCAACCCCAGAGAAATACGACGGTAATCCGAAAGGTTCCTTAACTGCAGGTCAATACGCTGTTCAGTTTCGTACCTTAGACTCAGAATTTGGCTGGAATGATGAAGCTCTCTCCGCCACCTATTGGCAAGGCCTGTCAGATCCTATCAAGGTCGCACTGGCTTCGCAAAAGCTTCCGTCCAAGCTTGACGACATGGTCTGTCTGTGTGTCAAGGTAGACATTCGCCTTCAAGAGCGTTCTCAGGAGAGGGTCCAAGGTCGTCGCACTGTACGTTTGGCTCCTCGTTTTCAATCCCCAGGTCTCCCGGCGGAAGAGCCGATGCAAATTGGACACTCTCGCCTGTCACGGGATGAGAGGGAACGCAGGATCAAGAATCGTCTGTGTCTGTACTGTGGAGAATCCGGTCATCTGCTATCTTCTTGTCCCAAGAGGCCGGAAAACTTCACCGCCTAGGCAACACCAGGGAGGTTGTTCTAGGTTCTTGTCTCCATTCTCCCTCTCCTTCCAATGCCTGTCACCCTCAAATTTTCGGACTCTTCTTTAAGTTGTTCTGCTTTTGTGGATTCCGGATCTGCAGGAAACTTCATCTCTGCCACTCTGGTGTCGAAGCTTCACATACCCTGCACTCCATTGCCGCAACCTCTGGTTCTTTACTGCAGTTGACGGTAACCGTGTCAGCAACGGTTCCATCACTGACACTACTGCTCCAGTTCAGTTGCAGGTAGGGGTTCTCCATCAAGAGTGGATTCAGTTCCTGGTTATCCCACAGTCCGTTAACTCCATCATTTTAGGGCTACCATGGCTCAGAAAACATTCACCACAATTTGATTGGGCTCACGCTCAAGTTACCTCCTGGGGTTTCTCATGCTTCAATCAATGTCTCTCGAAAATTCTTCCTCCCAACCAACTTCCTTGTCTCTCTCTGGACTCCCACCTCAAACTACCAGAGCCGTATTTAGATTTCATTGATGTGTTTAGCAAGACCGCTGCAGAGACTCTCCCTCCACATCGAGCATGGGATTGTTCCATTGAGCTAATTCCCGGCAAGACTATTCCCAAAGGTAGAGTCTATTCTCTGGCTCTCCCTGAGACAAAGGCGATGTCTTTATATATCTCAGACAACCTTCAAAGAGGATTTATCAGAAAGTCTACCTCGCCAGCAGGAGCTGGATTCTTTTTTGTAAAAAAAAAAGACGGCTCATTAAGACCGTGCATAGACTACCGCCGTCTTAATGATATTACCATCAAGAACCGCTATCCGCTCCCATTGATCACAGAACTGTTTGTCGGGATTAGAGGAGCCAAAATCTTCTCTAAATTAGATCTCAGAGGGGCCTACAACTTGATCCGCATTCGAAAGGGGGATGAGTGGAAAACGGCATTTAACACCCGTGATGGTCACTATGAGTACTTAGTCATGCCGTTTGGACTTTGTAATGCCCCAGCAGTGTTTCAAGATTTTGTCAACGAGATCTTCAGGGATCTTCTGTATCAATTTGTGATTGTCTACCTGGACGATATTTTTGATATTTTCATCTGACTTACATGTTCATCGTCTCCATGTCAAGACTGTTCTTTCTCGTCTCCGGAAACATTCCTTATATTGCAAACTGGAGAAATGCCTTTTTGAGCGTTCACAAGTTCCATTTCTAGGATACATAGTTTCAGGCACCGGCCTGCTGATGGATCCTCAGAAAGTGGAGGCCATTGTCAACTGGCCATTACCTATTGGTCTCAAAGCTACCCAACGCTTTATCGGCTTTGCCAATTATTACCTGCAGTTCATTAAAGGCTTTTCATCCATTATTTGTCCTATTTGTCCTATTACAGCTTTAACTTGAAAAGGTGCCTGCAGCAAACCTTGGCCTGTCGAAGCCATATTGGCTTTCAAGACTCTTAAGGAAGCATTTCTTTCGGCCCCTATACTCAAACAGCCTGACCAGGGGAGACCATTTTTTATTGAAGTGGACGCTTCTTCAGTCGGGATTGGAGCAATACTTTCCCAGAAATCTGCTTCAGGAACATTAGAGACTTGTGGATTCCTGTCTAATAAATTCTCTAGCACTGAACTAAATTATGGAATCGGTGACAAGGAATTATTAGCCATCAAGATTGCCCTTGAGGAGTGGCGCCACTTACTAGAGGGTGCCTTACATCCCGTCACGGTCATGACAGATCATAAAAATCTCACTTATCTCCAGGAGGCACAATGTCTTAACCCCCGTCAAGCTCGCTGGTCTCTTTTCTTTGCCAGGTTCCAACTCATTCTTACCTTCCGTCCCGGTTCCAAAAACTCCAAGGCCGATGCTCTCTCCAGGTCCTTTGATAATACTGGTATTCTCACTGGTTTAGACAACAAAATGATTCTAAATCCAACACAAACAGTGGCCATTACCAATTCTTCAGTGACCTCTCCCCCTCCAGGGCGTTCATTTGAGGAACCTCATCTCCGCTCTTAACTACTATCTTGGGCTCACGAGTCCAAATTTGCCGGCCATGCCGGTTACAAGAGAACCAAAGAATTCCTCTGCAGATAAGTTTAGGTGGCCTAAACTGGCTTCAGATGTTCTAAAATTCGTATCTGCATGTTCGGTTTGTGCACGCCACAAGGTGCCAAGACAGAGCCCTCCTGGTCTTCTCCTTCCTCTGCCTATTCCGGATTCTCCCTGGACCAGCATTACTATGGACTTCATCACCGATCTCCCGTTGAGCAATGGCTACAATACCATCTGGGTCGTGGTAGACCGTTTTTCAAAAATGTCACACTTCACTCCTTGTAAAGGTCTCCCTTCAGCCCCTAAACTCGCAGATTTGTTTCTAAAGAACATCTTCCGTCTTCATGTATGTCCTCGAGAGATCATCTCTGACAGAGGAGTACAATTTGTCGATAAGTTCTGGAGAGCTTTTTGTAAAAAGATTGGAGTCAGTCTCATATTTTCTTCCGGATATCACCCCCAAACTAACAGACAAACAGAACGAGTGAATCAAGACTTGGAATGTTTCCTACGGTGTTTTGCTTCTGATCATCAAACGACATGGAATGATCTTCTATATTGGGCCGAATTCACCCACAACAATCTTCTACATTCCTCCTCTGGGCGTTCTCCATTTTTTATTATCTACGGCAGACATCCTACTCCTCCTCTCCTATCCGAAGCTCCCTTTTCTCTAGTACCAGCGGCTGATACTCTCATCCATGACTTCTCTCAAATCTGGTCTCAAACCAAAGAAGCACTGTCTACTTCAGTACAGAGACAAAAGAAAGCGGCTGATCTTCATAGAAGAGTTGCTCCAGTCCTGAGGGTAGGAGACCGTGTTTGGTTGTCTAAACGCAACCTTCGACTTCAAGTCCCATCCATGAATTTGGCTCCTAAGTTTATTGGCCCCTTTTCCATAGCACAAGTCATCAATCCTGTTTCCTTCAAATTTGCATTACCTCCGTCTCTTAGAATCCATAATAAATTTCATATTTCATTGCTGAAACCGCTGATTCTCAACGAATTCTTCAGAGAACCTGCTCCTCCTCCACCTATTAAAACATCTTTAGGGGATGAATTCGAGATCGAGAGGATTCTGAAGAGACGTTTCTTCCAGCGCAAACATCAGTATCTAGTACACTGGAGAGGTTACGGTCCGGAGGAGAGATCATGGGTCTCGGAAGCCGACCTTCATGCTCCTCGTCTCCTTGCAAAATTTCTGAGGAAAGGCAATGCTTCTCTGAGAGGGAGGAGGGGCGGGGGTACTGTCAGACGCCGTCCCCGCTGATTCCCTGTCAGACGGGGAACGGACGTCTGATCTCCCCGTCGGCTGCCGCGGACTTCCGGATAGCGGGCGCATGCGCCCTGGTCTCTGTCCCGTTGCTAGGCAACGGGACGCTGCTTCTGTTTCCGCTGCCGCCTCCGCTCTCCACCAATCACCTCTGCCTGGATTCTATTAAAACCTGCCTCTGGCGCCATTAGAGTGCCAGAGTAATAGGTTCACCACCAGTGTTCCCAGCTTCCACACTCCCTTGTTTTTCCCTGAGTATCCTGCTTCTTGTTTATCATTGTGACCCGACTTGGCGACCATCCTCTTTCTCTGTGTGACCCATTCTGTACCGTGACTTCGGCTTGGCGACTACTCTACTGGATTTCCCTTTTGTACCTATATACCTGATTGCTGTGACCCGAAACCGTCTGACCTCTCTACGCTACACTGGTAACTGGCTAATAGGACCGCGACCTGCGTGCTCTCTGCTGCGAAGTCCAAACCTCCTTGCGGGGGTCCCTGGTGAACACCAGGGGTACGTTAGACTCCGCGCCTATTTGATCAGTTGTGCTAATACCGGTTAGTGTCTAGTTATCTTCAGCCTTCATAGGCCTACAGCGTGACAACGTAGGGGGACTAGAATCATCATGAGTGGTGCCAGGAGCTGCTTTGTGCTCCTGCTCTTCCGTGAACTGGTAAGAGTCCATATCGATGAGATTCAGCAATGTGACTGGAGACTAGAGAGTGACACGAACACTGTCTGCTACGTCTGTTTCTGTGTGAGCAATGGCACTCAGCAGTGTGATTTGAGAGTGACAAGGACACTGCCACCCCTTCTGTTTCTTTCTGTATGAGCAATGGCACACAGCTATGTCACTGGAAACTAGCGATGATCACTGACTCCCGTGTTTTGGTTTTGGTTTTGGATCTGGATTACCGTCGTGTTTTGGTTGTGGTTTTGGTTTTGCCAAACCGCCCTTGCGTGTTTTGTTTTTGGTTTTGTTTGGTTTTGTTTTGCTATTTTGCTTAAAAATCAATGTTTTTGGGCATAAAATAACCAAATTTTGTGCTCCACCTGTTTCTTGGATAAATAAGGTAATTCTAAAGCTAATAAATTAGGAAAAAAACAGTTTAATCCCTGGTAGGCCGTCCTTAATTCTGCACACAAACCTGATTGTCTTCCTCTTCATCTTAGCCTATTGGCAATGCAGCCATCGTCTTTGGGTGTATATTACACCCTACACTTACAGTTAAATATATAAAGAAATGGACAAAGGCAGTTTGGTTTCTGTCTCTCTAGGCCCCCCTCCACTTGTAGACAATACTAAAAAAAATTCAGCAGTTATATACTGTACAATATAAATTGAAATGGACAAAGGCAGTTTGGTTTCTGTCTCTATAGCCCCCCTTCCCACCTCCACTTGTAGTTAAATAGAAAAAAGCAGCCTGCATAGACTGAACAATATAAAAAATAAATGGACTAAGGTAGTTTGGTGGCTGTCTATGCCCCCCCCCCCAGCCCTCCACTTGTAGTTGAATAGAAAAAAAGCAGCCTGCAAAGACTGTAGAATTAGAATATAAAGAGAAATGGACCAAGGTAGTTTGGTGGCTGTCTATGACCATCCCCCCCTGCCCTCCACTTGTAGTTGAATAGAAAAAAAGCAGCCTGCATAGACTGTAGAATTAGATTATAAAAATTAATGGACAAAGGCAATTTGGTATCTGTCTGCATCATAATCATCAACATCATCATTAGTGCCCTCGTCGTCTACACAAATCTCCCCCTCATCCTCTTCTAATTCCAAAGTGGCATCCTCAATTGGTGTATCACCGGCTACTCTCGGGCTGTTAAGGCACACATCAGCAGAACTGCTGAAAGGACCCTTCTTTATGGGTACACTATCACTAACAGAATGCTCACGATTAGACATACCACTGTTGGATGGACACTCCACAGGGATTGTTGTCATTTCTGAATCAGAGCATACATTATCATCTAATGCCTTACTGTTTTCTAGCAGCTTGGCTTTCACACGTAACAGTAGTTGTGCACCACTTTTAGACTCCAAATTACTTGGTCTTGCTTGGTCACGAGTGACCGTACAAGAAGAAGGCTCAGTAACATTTTTGGAGAAAAAGGTGAAGGCCTCATTCTCTCTTTGCCACTGCGTGTGTAGAATGGCATGTTGGCAATTTTTTTTTTTATCGGCAGTTAACTTTTCCTCAGTTACACTTCTTTTTCGCTTCAACACGGTAACATTTTTTTTGTTGTGTGTTTTTTTGCCTGATTTAAAAAGACTGTGTAGTTTGACATTGCCTTTCCCAGATGACGTACTGAGAACACTACCATCAGGACTGGTGACAGAACCTGGTTGCTGATTCTGCTCATATGTGGACTGCTTTGAATCCATTATGAGGCTAAAGCACTTGTAGTGCTACAAATTGTTTTAGATACTGCTGACAAATATGATTTTAGACAGCCAGAAAAATTACAGTAAAACACTGGGGAATATGGGATACCCCAAAAGCACTTGGAGTGCTAAATATTAATTTTTTAGACTGCTGACAAATAGGACTTTTGACAGCCAGAAAAATGAATGCAAAAGAATGGGGAACACCCCAAAAGCACTTAGAGTGCCAGAAATTGAACAAAAACCCTCCTCTATCCTCCTCTTACTGCTGTAACAACTGGTATTAAGATTAGAATGGTATTGAATAGAAACAATAATGTGTCCAATTACTGCTCTGTCCCTGCGCTGATATAGCCAGTGTGACCTAACCCTGCTTTCTCCCTCTGTCAAATGGTGATGGATTACTGTGGAGGCTGATATTTATGCTTTTCAAATCTCGCAAGAACCGAGCTCAGAAATACGAATACGTCACGATGACGTTTTGCCTCGATTTCGATTCCGAATGTGTGGGAGAGTACCGAGCGTGCTCGGCTCGGTACTCGGATAGGCTGAATTCGGATCTCGGGGAACCGAGCCCGCCCATCTCTACTGGAAACTGTCTTTTTGTTTTGTATACATATATGGGCATTTATATTACCATGCAGCTGGTACCATATATAATATGGGATATACCAAGCGCGGGCTTATAGCCATGCAGCTGGTACCATATATAATATGAGCTATTTCAAGTATGGGCTTACTTTTTCTCTGGTTTTGTTAAAAAATATTGCCTTTTTGTCATAGCAGCTGTCCTTCAAGCCTATTTTAGGCACATTGAGTGTGACTCACAAGCCAGCTTTTGCTAGATGTAAGCCCCTATATCTGGGAGGTGAGTGCATCTGATTTTAACTACATTTTAATGATGTTTAAAAGCATATAGGTCAGTGTAGGACCTGCATATAATGAGGTACCCTTGTGGCTGGGATGCAGGCTTAAATGTGTTAATCAAAATATGAACGAATACCTCATGCTTACATTTTGCTAGATACACATTTCATCCCCTGAATGGGACATTTTCCAAGGATATTCTAGTATATTACATTGCCCCTGGTGCAGGGACAATGTAATATTTTCCAATTGCTGCTATAAATCTGCAACAGACACAAAAAAAATTAATAATCTAATTTCTCTACCAAAGCAACACACAAAAACACATACCAGGAACAGTTAGGCAGATGTCAATTATCCCAACAGTATGAGTTTGGAAGGAAACCTATGACTCAAAGACATAGTTATACTTATAACATTGAATTGAGAGGAAGGGAGACAGCATAATAATGCTTGTGTAGAATTTGCATTCCTAAATGTCATGATTACCAATAAAATTATACTAAAAATATAAAATGATAATAAAAAATGTCTAAAAACGTATCTGGGCTGTCTTGTTTCCTGCTGAGCGCTTTACTTTGCCATGGTCTTCCTAGGGGGGATATCCCAATTCTTTAACAAGAGTATTCTTCTGTAAGGTTGATTTGTATATCTTAGGAGCCGCGTATCAGCACATACAGCATGCGAGGGAAACTTGGGTGTATATTGAGGTAGACTGGGTTGGTGGAGGAGGGAGAGAGAGAGAACATGCTCTTCCATACCCTATAGATATTACAGCCTATCTGCTTGAAGAGCAGCAAAGACTTTATCTTTCCTTTTCTACGTGTGCGCGCAACGAGTAAGTGGAGCATGTATTCAATATATAGACCATTTAGTGCCAGATGCGATATGGAGTGCCAGGACCAGTTGGGCACCCATTTGATCAGGAACAGAGAATGAGTTTCCTGCGCCGGTTTGTGCAGATCCCAAGAAACTGGCCAAAGATCTATGTGGATCTTGCACTCAGCTGTGGTTTCTTTCCCTGTGCACTATTTCCGGGAGACTTAATGGCTGCTCATAGTGAGTGGAGAAGCTACTGGTCAGTACTAGTATATTTAAAGATAAAGGGGTATATGCCAGGTAATATTACTGTGGGGGTAATGTGAGAGGGCAGCATGTAGTACTCACAGTCCTGTTTGTGAAACCTGGAAAAGATCAGTGTGCAAACATATCATTTAGCCAAATGTTCTGTATAGAGGATCCAGTTTCTAAGATTCCAGTGTCCATGTTTTCCACTTCAACATGACCCCATATGCTGACCACGCCCCCCTCTCCTAGCACATTTCTGTGCTGGGGGGGGAGGGGGCAAACGTACGTCTGCTCTATTAACCCAAATATGTAATTGTTAAAATTATATTTTTTAGTCATTAAATCATGAAATCATATTTGATAACAACCACTGACGTTGCATAGCATCCCTTGTGATATCAATTATTAGCCAAAAAATAGTCTACAAAAAATTTTGAGAATTTCCTGATTGTAAAATCATCCAACAAAAATCGACCAATGACAAGTTCATCACATAGTCTAAGAATTCAAAACCTTCTCCTACGCTAGGTGCTATTTGTCATTTCATTGTACACTACTGACCAGAGGTTAGGTCTAAAAAGAATATTTTATTAGGCTTATCAAGCGAAGTATTGTTTAAAGCTGGCCTCACATAGTACAAACCTCCCAGCTGGTCTGAACACAGGGTGAGAGAGTCAATTTGGCCACACACATTGAGCATCCAGACCTCTTCCAGCATCACACAGGCCAGTATTAATTTTCTCATAGTCAACCCACATTTATATGTTTATTTATCTAATTCTATCTCCAAAGGATTAGCAGGCCCGATATTATCCTAGCATAAGGAGTTATAGACCATTTCACTCCAAAATACCTGTATACAATTTTACTCAACATTTTTTTTCTGATTAAAATTCTTTCTTGTTGGTAGCTTTTTCATGCCTGGTTGCACTTTTGAGAAGCCCAGTGCCGTCCCATTAGGGATCTGCATACCTAATACTCCATTTAAGTATCTTGCTCTGTAAATCAAAACCTTGCTTTGTAGCCCTGCCATATTCCTTGGATGCATCTTGTACCGAGCCCTTAGTAGCAAGAAGAGCTTCTCTCATGCTTTCCACCCTCTCTCCGCTCAGGTACAATTTGAAGGTGTACAATTTGCGTATTTGGTAGCAGCCAACCATGTTGATGCACAAAATCATGTACAATTCCGTATATCTATGCAACCGACCTATAAATGGTGATCCGTAACATTATAATGGCTTCCGCAGGACTTTTAATTAGACTTCCAGCATCTCATAAATTGCCTCCTTTTTATAACAATTTCCTTTTTTAAATACATAGAAGGAGTATTATTGCTTTGGTATATGGAACATAGCTAGACTCATTATCCACTAAATAAATCAGTGCTTATGACATCACCTGTGCAAAATACCCTCGCTTGAAGCCTATTAATCTCTTTGATATATTTGAGCTTCTCTCACATCACCTCTCTTGTACCCCCATGTGTCCAAAGGTGCAATGCTAATGAAGTCCCACACCTACTGAATTATATGACTTAAGTAAATCAGCATTATTAACACCATTCACTTTCTCAGTCTGCAAAACTCCAGTAGGCAAAATATGCATTAATAATCTGCTTGTTAAAAATTCTAAATATGTATTCCGACATATTATATTTTTGTCATTCATAGCTGACATGTATTAGTTGCGAGCTAGAAACAAGAGTATATCTTAGCTGGCTACATCAAGTTATGCAGGAAAATATATATGTAAAGCTCTAAAAACCCTAATTGATTTAGCACATTTTGGCGACAAGAGGGATAAAAGGGATATTTTTAGTAAAACAGCTCATTCAAAAAAGCAGCTTGCTGTGTATTAAACATGTGCAACTCAAAAGAAAATACCCTCACAGCAATGACACAAACTACAATCTATTATTATTTAACGCTGGTCAAATTTATGAGGCTTTGCAGTACAAGGTAGTTAAAATAGGGTGAAATGTACTGATAGCAGTCAATCTTTCTCACGAACAGCTTGCAGCCTGTGTTGTGATAGGGTTTAAGTGTAAGTTCAGTGTGGATATCAATGCTTAGCAGATAGAGTAAATAAGTACATTGGATTTACTGAAAAACAGATTTTTTTTTATTTTAGAAACATTCATGCAGAAAACACATCAGTGCCAAAGTGGGATTGTAATGTGTAAATGGCACAGGGACCATGTTCAGGACCAAGAAATATTTCTCAGTGTTATACAGTGCTTTCTGGTCTTCAGTATCACATTACAGGTCCTTGCAGAAAAGTGTCGCTGTAACAGTGCTACGCACCTAAAACATTTAAAAATATTTCCACATTGCAGCTATCAAAGTGAAAGTACACATGCATTTGTGTTGTGCTTAATTGCACGAGACACTGATAGGCTCACATTTATTTTTTTTTAAAGAAATTAAACAAAAAAACAAAATAAAAAACTTGATACACAGCAGACAATTATTAATTCGACTGCCCAAATGATAATCAGTTTGACAAAGATCCATACGCGTCTTCATTCTGTTTAAACACATGAAATTGTGCAAGCAGACAGTTTCATCAAGACAGCTTGTTAGCAAGCTTATGGTTCTTAGGTTCCGTTGCCATAGTATCTAGATTGGAAAACGCTGAAGATTGGCAGGAAAAAGCATGCCTGCAATTGCCCTCTCTCAGCAGGCTACCTAGATCTGCTCAAAGACAGTCCTCTGTGAGTTCTCTTTCCCAGTTTGCACAACCCCCTGCTGTTTAATAATATCCATTTACTGTTTGGGATTGATCTGGTTCACTGTAAAACCTGCAGCTAAGCAGGACCCAGCCTTTCACATACAGAGAGCCTCTTTCACAAATAAGAGACTGGCAATTAATAAAGGAAACTTATACAGTATGCGCTATGTGCAATCTATGTAGATACAATTTAAATCCCATAGGTTTAATACAAAGGTTTTAGCAGGTTTAGTATATATATATATATATATATATATATATATATATATATATATATATATATACATATATATCACACACACACACATACATAAATGAAAATGGAGAGGGCACTCAAGACCTCAACATATCCAAACCATAACAAAACATAAATTCTACTGTGCATGGTCAATAATAATTATCCAGCTGTCATATGTTCTAACCAGAACAACCCAGCACCAGTAATTTAGGGTGTTATAGATAGATAGATAGATAGATAGATATACATAGAATAACACATAAAGATACCACGCCCTTCTCTCAAGCCTCTTGCAATTATTAGTCATCTCAATTGGTAGTGGTACCCCCGTTTCTGTAGCAGCACCGCATCTTATACAATATCACAAGTAAAAAGGCCCTGAAGTTTATCATTCAGAAGTTAAAATGTTCCCTTTCACAATATATTGCCTACATTTCATTAACACGACGCACACCTCCGACAGTGCCAGAGGAAATATTACTTTTCTTGATCTTTAATCAGTGAGATTAGATTGGCAGACAACTTTTGGAAGTGATAAGATTAGCTGTTCTTAACTCGTAACTGTACCTTTTCCTTTATTTGCATGGTGTGTTTTAAAGTGATTATGTACATTCCAAATGAAAGAATGTGGGGTTCTGGTGTGGTATATTAATGTTTATTATAGAAAGTGTCATTATCTAAGTAGCAGATTGTGATGGATGAAATTAAGAATATAATGTTATGAAATGGTACTTATATTGTACCTGCAGCACATATCTTTCACAGACTGAAAGGAGACATTAGGGAAATGCAGGAATTCTTCTTATCACTGATGACTGACGTTTTTGGCCTATCTGCTGTTTAAGAATTTTGGCATGGAATTCAATTAGGTTCAAGTCTTTTGATTATTGATCCAGAATAACAGCACGTGTGGATGCATATTGTCTGTATAGACAGGTAACATCTTCATAAAGTGTCAAATGAGCATTTGCCGTGAGCCCACCAGGAAAATGGGCACCGTTTTCATTTTTTTTTAGTATTGAAGACTGCATAGGAGCAGAGGCAGGCTGGGCTGGGTGGGAGGGGGGCATCTGCCCTCCGGGTCTGTCCCACAGTGTGCTACTTTGGGCTGGGTCACTGGGCTACCTGCATTTGTTTTTCTTTAAAATGTTCTTAAGAGGCTGCTGAGTCGAGTCTTGCCAGTCCTCCTCTGGATAGTAGAGGCTATTAAATATCTTGCATCTTATCCCCCTCATACTATACAAAGGCAAAAGACCAAAGGGGTAACTACCATAGTAGCAGGAGGTGCTACTGTTATGAGTCCTACAGCTACGGGCCATGACTCCTCAGTCAAAGCCCCATGTGTATGTGTTTTTTGTCACCCTCTGGTTCTACATGGAGGCTTTAAAAATCTTGCTATGTGGGCCATTAATGTCTAAATATTTCCCTGCAAGGAACCACGTTCAAAGAAGATGGTGTCTTTCAAATAATTTGTTTGTTCAAGATGACCCTAGGTCAACTTTTAAAACATACAAAATGTAAAACACCATAACAAATATGTATTCATAATACAGTTTACATGGACCAACATTAGACCAAGTTCTAAAATCTGAATGTACTCTAAACTTTACCCCTAGACCTTACATTGTCTCTTATCCAAGCCCATGTCCTAATCTTAAATCAAGGTTCAAGACTATCATGAGATTGTAAAAATGTAAGAAACCCTCAAACAGCATAATCTCTAAGGAGCAACATAAAGAAAATGACTGTATGCATTTTACAAAGGGGTATGGAGTCCACTTTTGTGATCTTTACTTTGGGCTAAACAAAATAGTGCTAGTATAGGCATACATAGCATATTGACATTACTAGTCTTCTCTAGAGAGCCATCAAATATAGCTATTGATTTATTTCCATTTTTATAGGGGGACCTAAAGCTGAATGCTTTGACTCTAATAGAATTTCCCTACTGTCAGCATTAAGCCATCTACTATTAGATCCAATGTATATGCTTCGGTTAATGCTTCCAAGCAAGAGAGCCCCAGTTCAGGTTTCCCCTACTTTAAACTAGTTTTCTTTCCCGTTAGAGGCTGGGCGATAATCTGACCGGACTGTTCTAAATTAAACCAACCAATGCTTCTAATTTCTGCTTATGTTAAGTTGAACGCAAATTGTATTTCTGACATATAAAACGCTTTTTAACTTCTGGACAAGCGCACAAAGCATTAGTTGCGTAAAACAATGTTGTATGTGCATGCCCAGATGTAAAAAAGCATATTATACGCCAGAAACGCAATTTGTGTTCAACTTCCTGACTCCTATTTCAAATGTGACTATGTGGTATTGGGACCCCTGGACATGGGATCCCTCAGACATGGGAGTATCTGTGTTGTTTTTATCAGGAGGAGTTCTCCAAAAGATGCCTTGATTTCAGTAATATTGTAGAATGATGCTTCTTTAATGCAAGAGATATATGTATACCAATGCCGTGCTTCAAGCCTTTAAGAGAACGTATTTTGCTATTATTTCTATTTTGTTATTATTTCCATTTATTTCTAATTTATAGCATCTGTCAGTCTAATGACTGCTTCACCTACTGAAACACCTGCGGGCAATCAAGAATAGCTATAACAGTCATGCAGCTTCCATGTATATAAACAATTTAAGCAGCAAGTAAAGCCAGTATTTGACATAAATATATATCAACATTTGTGTATTACTAACCTGAATAACCTAAATGTTACACCAATAAGATGTTTATACTTATTAAACCCATTATTCTTTCTTTCACTCCTCCGCAGCAGGTGACAAATTTTCAGACTTGCTCTGCAAAAATGCTCAGTGGGGATTGGTTGGCCAGTGATGTCACAGCAGCTTAACTGACTGAAATGCTTTCTGACTTGTATCAGATCCCATTAGGAAACTTTATCAAAGATATGGGACCAGCTTTAGCTGTCTGTAAAGAAGGTAGAAGAAATGCTCATTCTGCAGGTATTTTACCTTCATATATGACAATTTCAGTTTAGAGGATTAGTGGCTATTTAAGTGTTCAGTGCAGTAAAATGTATGTAAATATTTCACTTTAATCAAACACGACACTCACTGTGATCTGAAGGAAGTTTACTGTAACTGGAAAGTATAAGTTTTGGGTGCAATATCTTCAACCTCAGTCACAAAAGGTTACTTACCTATAATGTGGTATTCAGGATTTTCAGCAGCCTCATTCACTCTAGCACACCTCTGCTAGTGTTGGACCACACGCAGACTGTCTAAAAAAAAGACCTTGTCAGCAGGAGCGTGAAAAGCTAAGCAGATATCCCTACACTACCCTTGACCTGGGATTTGCATTTACCCTGCAGCACTGTGGTTAGCATTGCTGCCTTAAAGCGTTGGGGTCATGAGCTTGATTCCGACCAAATCTGTGTGAAATCTGTATGCTCTCCCCGCGTTAAGGTGGATTTTCTCCTGGTGCTCTGGTTTCCTTCCACAGTACAAAAACATACTGGTAGTTTATCTGACTTCTGATAAAATGGAACTAAGTGTATGTGTATGTGGGAGGGGGGGGGATTTAGATTGTAAGCTCCAATGGAGTAGGGACTGTGAATGATTACACATCCTCTACACAGTGGTACACAGGGACAAGCTTACTTGTGGGGGAGGGGGGGGGGGGCATCTGACTCCCTGGGCCAGTCCCATAGTCGGCTACCTTGGGCTGGGTCACTGGACCACCTGCATTTTTTTCCTTTAAAAAGTTGCTAATAGACTGTCTTGCCACCCGGGATAAGATGTGCCAGCCCTCTCCTGGTGGTACATAATATAATTGGTGCCCTATAATTAAACAATAATAATAATTCCCTGTCATCATCTAGTTCACTGTCTTGAGGGTTACCAACCATCAGTAAAGTTACTGACAGTCAGTAAAAAACAAGTGCAGTTGACACCCATTGTTAATAAATAGTAGCGGCCAATAAAAACGACTGCATTAATACACACAGAAATGCACCAGGAGTGATTTTGAGATTCTGTAGGCTTGTAATCCCTTTATTTATTTTCCAACCAAATTTTGGACTGGAATATTTATGTGTCCATAAAGAATGCTAGCTGTCAGTAGTTTTTTTTAATTGTCAGTAAAACATATTTCAAGGAGTTGGATTTTTGCCTAGAGTTCTCTGTTTCATAGTTACTAGCAGTTTTCAAGCTAACGATTACATAGATTTCTCCAGTTTACTAGCACTTTAACTGTCATTATCATATGTATTTGCCTTTATCTCTGTTGATATTAATGTGTTTATCTATTCGTCTAAATGTTTTTGTCTGCACAGCTCTATGTGCAAGATATCGTTGCTGGATGAACATCACAGTCACATAGTACTAATCATCGTGTACTGCTAATGAGACATATCAGGAAGATGGGCTTATTGCCCGTGCCTGTGAACTCTTTGAACTGTCTCTGCAGGGGGAGGATATTCTTTAATTAAATAAATATTGAATGAATATTCCTCTTCTTTTTTTTTGCTATACAGGGAAAGCTGTAAAATTGTTTCATGTGTAGCTTAATCGGTTTGTTAGATTCAGTCCCCCATGTTAGATATTTAGCGAGCAGGAGAAAAATAACACATATATTAAACCTACTTAATTTATTTATAGCATATTGAAGAAGATCATTTCTGTTATATACTGATATATAGATATATTTGTGTGTGACGTCTATTTATACAAACAAGGACGTATAATTCCAGACGTGTATGCTAAATATCTAGAATATTTTAATTGTTGATAAAATACCCACACATTTGCACAGTAGAAGTAATTATAGGCACAAATGAGGTACAAAATAGTGACACAATTGTAACAATCACATAGTATAATAGAAATAGTCAGGATCTCTGATTTGTGTATATGCACCGACAAATGTTATTGTAAGGTAATATAGGAAAACCAATCGCACTTATATTTCTTACTACTTATATAAATATGAAAATATGATGGGTATTTTTTTATTATTATTATATTCATACAGGCAAGTTTCCATTTTTCACCTATTATTTAACGGAAAACACCAGCTTAAAGTGATTGCAGGCTGCAACTGAAAATGCAATATATTAATTCATGATATACACAATGCACATTTGAATTCGAGCAATTAGTTCTGCTTTTATGATCGGGTGGATAAATGCTAAAATTATCTAGATATAGATAACATTTATTAGCTTTCCCAAGCTTGGACAGTGGCACAATACACTGACTGCAGCATTGGCACTTAATAGGCTGAAAGAAAATACAGTTAGTTCTTAAAATACATGTTCATTTGTGCATCCAACGTCGACGGGCTTCCAGCATCAGGTTAACCCCTTTCCTTGAATAATCTGAAAGGCAAGCACATGAAATAGCAGCGAATAAATAGGCAGCCGAGGCGATTTCTTCTTACACGGCCTGGTATGAATAATGTTCTCCGAGAGACGGTAAACGTATTATCCAGGAGAGAGAGTTGCAGCCTTGCGTCCTGCTCTCCCCATGTTGTATCTAAGAGCCGTGAATTTGGTCCCATCTCTCTAATCAGTCTTATATTGATCTCCTAAACTTGCCTCCTTTCTAACCTCCTGCCATTTCCTCTGGACACTGTGTAACCAAACTGTGCTAAGTGTTGTTGATTTGCAGGCAAAAGTAGAGGGGTAAATATATATTAACAAGCCATAAACATTTTGCAAGTGGGGAGTCAATAAAAGCCAGCCTATGTCGTTCTTTAGAGGGAAAAAAATGATTGCAGGCGGCTTGCTAACAGCGCAGGCACTGTAATCGGAGAATAATTCTTTTCTCCTCTGTGATTAAGAATTGATCAAGCTTCAAGCCTTCAATGCCATTGAATTGGTTGTGCGCTGCTGGAGTTTAAAAAAAAACTCTGCAGGGCTCTGCTATTTGTTTGTGAAACTCCTATGAATCCGAGTGCATAATTGGGCTTGGGAAGTTAGTGAATAAAAAAAGGGAAAATTTGCTTTCTTTCTTCCCAGCTGGCTGAGCCCTGGCTAACAGACTTCTGTGTACAAATTTAGCCAGCAGCAGACCTCACCTCCCTAATGTAAAAAGGTGTTTTGTTACGTTTTTTCTGTTGCTGAGAACGAAGCCTACGTCCCAGACGCTCATTAAAAAAAAAAAAAAAAAAAAAAAAGCCACATTACAATAAAGGTGTATTTCTGTCACCGCATTTCTAAAAGCAGTGACATGGATTAATATGTTCCTTAGGTACAGGGGAGAGAGTGAAGAAAGCAAAGCCAGACGCAATTCCCGTGTGTATATTATCATCTGTGTCAGACCTGCATACAGCTCAACCTAAAATTATTTCCTAAGGTTACTGCTGCAAGGCAGAGCTGATTATTCTAGGAGCCTTGGGCGAGATAATTGTTTTTATTAAACAGCAGCTCATTTATTACTAATTTATTTTACCAGCTTTTCTGCCTCTGAAAGCCTACAGTGTGTTGAGTCGCCTACAAGTTGGGGCTTAGTGATAGATGCCTCTTTATTTTGGCTGCGTTATGCCCTACCTGGACACACGTAGGAATAAAGACATGTTTGATTAAAGAGCGTTTATCAAACACTACAATATTTAAACTGCTTTGTGTACTACAGGAATTTAATGCATAATGTATTATTCTATGACTTAAATATTACACTAGTATTACAATATGCATGTAATTATTATTATTATTTTTTTTTTCATTTAATTGTATTTACTGTTTCATAACATTATCTCAATAAAAATATGTTGACAAAAAAAGGTCATAATATTTATTATCATATTTTCATTATAGCCTCCTCTTATACACAAATATGAATATGATGTGCTTACTGTGTTGTGCTTGTTTATGTCAACAATATAAAGCCACAGAGAACTTGCCTCAGAACTAGTATCCAAGAGAGCAATTGTGGATAAACACCAGGGGGTCTATTTATGACCAAACTTAAATTGCTCACATTCATTTTAATTTGTGCATTTAAGAAATGAATTAACATTGTAATTCACTAGAATTTATAAGATGGGACAGTGGCTCTGATAGGAGCCTGTCCCAGTGAACAATATATAGTACAGGTTTCTATGGCCAGCCAGTATTTGCAATGGGGAGAGCACGAAGCCTACTGGGGAGGGATCCGGTGATCCCTATCCTGCGATACTTTCCTCATAGGCTATAAAGGCTGACGCCATCTTCAGATGGGATTAGCTACCGGGATCAAGCTCCTAATTTTGGAGCTTGATAATTAGGGCAAAATTGCAGTCCCCATAGGCGCCTATGAATTTGCAACTGAAGAGGCTGGGACCGTCCTTCATTAATAAATAGCCTTGTTACTATTTCTATGCATTAGCTGCAGTTTTCGCTGGATTATAGGTTGATAAATAGGCCCCCAGGTCATGTACCTGATTAACGAACTGAGGGTAACAAACAACGTGTCAATAAAGAAATCACAACAGCATCTTTATTAATTGACGAGTAGGATGTACTGTATGTCACAAGCACATGGAAATTAATGCTGCACCATGTTGTCTGGTAGATTAACAAAAACAATTTCAATGCTACAAAGGTTTGTTAATATTAAAAATAATTTAAAAGCATTCCATCCAAGAGGTCAGCTGAGGTCATCCTTATAAGCTTCTTTGCAGGGTTTATTGCTATTTTTCAACAAGTATTTTGATCCAGGAAGTTTGTACATCTACTATTATTATCATTATTATTTTATTATTGTTATCTGTCGCTGCTTCAGTGGAGCTTAAAGTCTAAATTCTCTATTGCACAAACACACACACATACACACACACACACACACACACACAATAGGGTCAATGTTGCTGGAAGCTAATTAATACCCATATATTTTTGAACTGTGGTAGTAAACCTGAGCACCCGGAGGAAACAAGTGTGAGCACTGGAAGGTCCTTTCCTCCCCACAAATAATGCCCTGGTCAATATATCACCCATGGCCCCATCACTGTGCCAGCCCATCAACCATATTCTGTTAATAGGTTCTTGAATGTAACCCCTCTAGATCCTAGCAGGGCCCTCTTAACCACATTATGGGCTCCCGGGCCCCTATATATATATATATATATATATATATATATATATATATACGTTAAAAAAAAAAGTTATATATATATATATATATATATATATATATATCAATATATCACTTTTCTTTTTTACTTTTTTATTATACTTACCTTGCGGTCAGCTGGCGATCCGGCTCCCTCCCTAGTCTCCTCCTCCATGCTGCGCTCCGCAATGGATGGATTTGCAGGATTTTTTGCTTCAGTGCTGCCTCGGGCGGGCCCCCTGTCCCGCAGGGCCCCCGGGCACCTGCCCATTGTGCCCAATGGAAGAGATGGCCCTGGATCCTAGGTTATTCTATAAATTCCATGCACTAAAATATGGAGCTATCTCAGCATCTACATAAAACACCATATAATACTATTAGGGAGTCATCCCAACTCTTACTGATGTTTTCATTTAGTTGAGTCCAAAAGAGAATCACCCTGTTATACGTGGACATCAACTTCATAACACAAAATGTTTGAAAGGTAGCAGTTGCAATAATTGGTTTAATTTATTATCCCTATTTTAAAAAAGAAAACCAGAATAAATAAATAAAACACACATTTCTACTCCTTCCTAAACTCTTACACCAATCCTATAAACCGGCTTCTTGTATCTTCACCTTCAATGCAATATATTAATAAATTAATTTTATATTATTGCTTTAGGATTTTGTTTTCCCTGCTGCAAATTATTATTATTATTATTATTATTATTATTATTATTATTATTATTATTGTTATTGTTGTTATTATTATTATTAATGTGTAATGTGTTTATCATTTCCTGTATAGTAAATAGCACATAAGAAGTGGACTAACTGGACTGATAGAGGCTACAGACAAATTAGAGCAGTGACTTATAAGGGCGATACCTGGGCTATATAACAAATTCGTAATAATTCAGGTTTTAGGATAATGCAAGGTCAAAGTAATAGATGATATTTTTAAGACCGATTGCAGACATTGTTTCCATTGCTATTCAGAAATTTATATATACTTTGTGGTTTCAGAGTCATCTGCTCAGGATGGAAAGAAAAGGCAATTTGTATTTTTTTGGAGGTGTACGTGGGACTCTGGCTTTGCAGAATCATTACACTTTTAGATGAGCGATGCCAAGTGAGGCCTGCCGTTACCATGGCAATTGCTCATTTCTGAATAAATGAGGCAAGGCCTAGTAGATGCAGAGACACAGCGTGGTGAAATTTATTGGAGTTAGTAGATGGCGTCCGTCTGTGATCTGAGGCTTCAGGCTCGATTGAGAGGAAGAAGAATTAGGGAAGATTCAGCACTGCATAGCTGAAGGGATGGAATGTTCTATGAGTCTCTAATATTTCATGCAGAGAGTGCAGGACATTGTGGAATAGGCAACGGAAGATCATATAATGGAATTTAGGGTATACTGGTGGGAACTAACGCAGATTTGAAATGTTCTTATTGTCAGTGCAAGAGAGAAAGAGGATAAATATGAGCAGCACAGATCAGCATTTAGCCAGTAGGAAAAAGTGGTATTACCATTTCAAAATGTATTTTTGTCCTTCCAAACACCACATTTGCTAGACGCTGTCAGGACCATGTCATTTCTATTAGGTCTTTTGTTTCTTTTCTTTCATGTTGTAGCTAAAATGTTATTATATTGATTCAAAATTACTAATAAAATATCTATACAGTTTTGCCTTATAGCAAAAATTAATGAATTGATAGTTAACTATAGATCCGCCAAAACCACGCCCACTTTTATATTACCATGGTTGTGCTCCCACATATCATTTCAAATATAGAGCATTGTCAGAGGCACAGTGTAAATTCGTCTTTGATCGCATTATGTGCCTCACATTTTGCAGGTAATCATTAGATTGCCCCAAAAGTACATTATTTGGGGGAGCATTATGGTGGAGAATTGTGGAGGAGCAAAAGTCTGCACTGACTTATTGAAGGAGTGGAGTAAGAGTGTTACTTACACAGTAAGGAGCACACAGCCATTTCCACTTAGCAAAAGGGCTTTTATTTGCACAGTGCACCTCCTTTTTTTGTTCCTTGGGGTGTACATCCAGTGTGCTTCCTAACTGTCCACGACTGTCTGTGGAGCCCCATTTTACAGTTTGCTAAATTAATTAGCCACATACACCTAGTGTAACTACATGGTTTTGAATTTCTACTTTGGCATTAACCACAGCCAGAAAGCTTCATACATAATAATCCACTATTATACTGTTTTTTCCTCTGGGAAGGGCACGCACAGAGACATGGGCTAAAGTCCCATGCCACTTTCCTCTCTTATTCCAACAGGTTATTGGCACTACACAATTATCTAAGGATGCCCCAGTGTTGACAATAGTACTGTGTACTTGCTAGCAATTATTAGACATATGGGTCTGTTAATAATTATCCAGCAATAAGGCTGATTTTCTTATAGCCACTAATCGCAGCTATATCGCAGAGATAACTGAGCGTTACTCAACCGTTATCAGCCCATCCCAGTATTGCTGAGACAGCTAACTTACCGATTCACTAGGCAAGCTTGAGGAGATAGGCAAATTCATGATAGTCATAATCGAACAAGGATTTCAGCATGTGGTAGCTTATCTTTGGCAAACCCAATTAATTATTATTGGTGTTTTTTCCTAATTTTTTCCACATTACAGTTTTACTGGAACTTAGTCATCTATAGGACTTGTATGTATATCAATTTCCTTTGTTATTAAATAGCAGTAATTCTAGAAAAAAGGGGTAGCAGACCAACACCCCGTTTTTAGTACAAATTTAACATGCAGTTTCTTACAACTTTTCATCCACTTCAATAGGGCTCATTAATTACTCGCTTAGAAAGTGTAGTCCACTGTCCATGTATAATGAGCCTTAGGGCTAGATTTACTAAGCTGCGAGTTTGAAAAAGTGTGGATGTTGCCTATAGCAACCAATCAGATTCTATCTATTATTTATTTAGTGAATTTTACAAAATGACAGCTAGAATCTGATTGGTTGCTATAGGCAACTTCCCCACTTTTTCATACCCGCAGCTTAGTAAATCTAGCCCTTAGACTGCTGACGCTTTTCCTACTGTTTGGTCTGTAAGAGGGGCCCTTTTTATTATTGTTTCTTCTGCAATAATGTCACACAATTAGTCTCAAGAACAGACAAGGTAATATATTTTACTACAGGACTCTGCAATAATGCTTCCAGTTTGAGGCTGGACTGATAAACAAATAATAACATGTATTGAGTATATTTGATAGTGGCATGCACCTTATTATTGTATGGCATGGCAAGGGCTGGCTGGCAAATCTTAGCCCGGGGGCTAATATTTGCCTCAGCAGCCTTTTATGAACATTTTAAAGGAAACAAAAAAGCAAGAATCCCATTGACCCTGCCCAAGATAGCCAACTATGGGACTGGCTCAGGGGAGCGGATGCCCCCCTGCCCCCCCAGCACAGCCAGCCCTTGTGGCTAGGCTAGTTCATGAAACTCTTGTATGATTCGTTACCCTGGGGTGGTAGAGTGTTGTTATGGATAAAGCAAGGTTATAGACCTCTGTAATCAGCTGCCCCACAAATGAAGCTCCATGTTTGAATTGGTCAAATTGAATTTATTTTGTGTAATTGTACACCTATATGAAATGCCAAAATGCAGCTCTAGAAGTGGCAGCTTCATCCCTTATGGGAGCCACGGCTCTAATTTTGTGAAATGGTCCATCATCACTAGTGCATGAATCAATCATTAGCATGCATCAATTGGTGTATAGTCAATATGAGGGCCTGTACTTCCCTCACAATGTCCTGAAGGGATAGGTAATAATAGAACCTCTGGATTCAGCTGCCGGTCTTTGCTGGACCAAAGTGAGTTGCACAACTATGCACATCGTTGACCAGCATTCTGATGTCCATTTAATGGTACAACAGTACTCAATGGACTCAGTTTATTTAGAGATACGCACACATGCATAACACCTCCTGGGGACACATTTAGCCTATTTCACTGAGGCAGCTTTCTCTCTCTTTAGAAAGTCAAGCACTCTCGCTCTGCCTAGTTCGGCTTCTGCCCAGTCTGGTTGTTTTTTAACAACGCCATCTGTACATCTTGTTCCTAAACCCACGCTTTGTCTTCAGGGCAGTGTCCCACTAATAATCCTTGGTCCATCCTCAGACAGCGAGTGAAGAAATAATATTTTCCTCTCTCTGCTCATCTCCAGTTTTGCTTGGGCTTTCTGCTGGTTAGCTTAATAATACATCAGCATTGGCGTTTGTCCCCGGAAAGCAAACCAGCCCTACTCTACTACTTAGCTTCCTGGTGTCCAACAATAAGGGGATTATTTCTCACAATGTTAAAGGTGGCACCTGTAAGATATTAGTGAACTATTATCACTGTACAGAAAACATGCTGTTACTGGCAAATGACATAAATTAATAATTAATTAATGTCCTTCTGCATCTGGACCACTTCAAATCTCTTTAGGCATTTGTCAGTGAACAGTATAAAAGTAAACATGACCTCTATGTATGCAAGAATAGGGGCACCAATCAGTTCATCCTTCCAGGGCCAGATTTACCTTTAGGCAACCTAGGCAACTGCCTAGGCCCAAGCTGTTCCCAGGACTGACCCCCCCCCCCCCATGGTCGGCAGTGGCCAGGGTAGGCAGGACGGGGGGTGCTCCCATACGCCTGCCATCCCCTGCTGCTGCCTGTCCGACGGCATAGGAAGAATTTTTTTTTTCCAAAATGAAAAATAAATAAATAAATAAAATCACCTGACAGCTCCTCTCTGCTCTGCTTCACTGAATGTCGGGCGTGACATCATCACGCCTGATAATATAGTCAGTGAGGTCTGAGGAACAGAGAAGAGCCGGGCGACGGAGAAGAAAGAAGACAGAATGGAAAAAAACAGAAGAAAACAGAAGAGAGTAAGAGCAACAGAACAGAAAAGAAGAAGGCAAGGTTAAACTAACAGAGCCAGAAGCACAGTAAGTGCAATGCTGAGCTTCAATCACTGTTTAAGGATGACTTTTTGAACTTCTGGAAATTTTCAGTCATTAATTTAAGCTTCACCAATTTTTTTTTCAATATTGCCTTCCCCTTCAATTCAAAGGTCAAACGTATTTAAAGGACCCACTGAAAATATTCCTAAGAGGCTGAATGAACTAAACATTTCTTAAAGCTATTGATTCATTTGCACAAATCTTAAGCAAATGAAGAAGAGTAGTTTGCACACATTGTATTAACACAATGTCTCCACTGGACTGTCCTCTAGAAATGCTAATGAAACAGGTCTGACTTGCTTTATATGATATGGAAGCTGTATCACTAAGCCATCCTGACCACAGTGACAGAAAATTTCAGGTGGCATACTCGTTAATATACAACAATACCAGACATGTGGAATGCAGGATACACAGTGGTTCCCAAAGTGTGGGAACCCCAGGGAGCCGCGGTGCTGTCACAGGGGTGCCGCGATCGCCCTTGAAATAAAAGAAGAAAAAAGAAGAAGAAAAAAACCCAAAAAACAAACTTACCAATCCAGCGCCGGATCCTCCTCCTCACTGTTCTCACTGACTGCCGGGCGTGACATCATCACGTCAGACAGTGTCACTGAGGAGGAGCAGCAGAGAGGACATCAGGACAGAAGACAGAATAAAGTGAGGAAATAAGGTAAGTAAAGGAACGGAGAGTGAAGGGGGACAGACTGTGAGATGCTGAAGGAGGGAGGCAGAGAGAGATGCTGAAGGGGGGACAGAGAGAGACGCTGAAGGAGGGGGACAGAGAGAGACGCTGAAGGAGGGAGAGAGAGAGACACTGAAGGAGGGGGACAGAGAGAGATACGGAAGGGGGGCGACAGAGAGAGATGCTGAAGGGGGGGACAGAGTGAGAGCTGATGAAGAGGGGGACAGTGAGAGCTGATGAAGAGGGGAGGGGGGACAGTGAGAGCTGACGAAGAGGGGGACAGAGAGTGTGAGATGGCGAAGAGGGGGAAAGAGAATGTGAGATGGCAAAGAGGGGGACAGAGAGTGTGAGATGGCAAAGAGGGGGACATAGAGTGTAAGATGGCGAAGGGGATACAGAGTGATATGGTGAAGGGGCGCAGTGATATGATGAAGGGGCACACTGTGATGGTGAAGGGGTCTAAGTACATCTTACATAATTTTGACCCAACTACTTAAAAAACAGGACTACCCGGTAATTATTTTGGCTTAGGGGTGCCTTGGAAAAATTATGGTGACCCTAAGGGTGTCTCGAACTGAGAAAGTTTGGGAACCACTGCATTATACACTTAAGAGTTGGGGGCGTACCTGCTAGGTATGCCCCCAATGATGTAAGCCATGCTCCCATTTATGGCGTGCCACACGCAGGCACACAGCTTAAACTTCTACTCAACTATAGGGGTATATGCTATGCTAAAAAAATATTGTGCTATGGATTATTTCAGGGAGGGGGTCCCCCAAACCAGTATCTTGGCTAAGGTCGCGTAAGGTCTAAATCTGGCTTTGCATCCTTCAATCACTGAAAAGCAGAGTGTTTTCTGGCCATGTTCACAGTTCCTTTTAACAGTCTTCTGTGGATCAGCCATATTAGACAAGAATACCCTGAGCCCTATAAGGAATCTGAACACTAACTGCTGTTGCACCGCCTTGATATTTTCATTAGATAGCTTCAGCCCTTCATCCCAAATATCCCAGGTATTCAGTATTGTATTTCAACAGATGGCATTCCTTGGGTTTCAATTTTAGCCAATGGTGCATCAAGCTCTGGAGAACCAAGTATAACCAATGGAACATTGAAAAAAGGGAAGTGACTGTGTGATATTGGTCATCCCAAAATAGCCTTTGATGGAATTCACGGAGGCTCCTTGGTGTGATAAAAGTTGTTTTTAGCTAGGTCCACTTTGCTACTGGGATCTGGCAATATTCACTGTCCAAATGTCACGCAGTGTACAGGGATTGCCCCAGTCCTGCCAGTGACTCCTTCACCCAAGGTAATGGGTTAGAATCCTGGTCTTGTGTGTCTTGCACACTAGCTTAGGGAAGCTCATGGGCTCTTGTTTTCAACAATCGCATGGATCTCCAGCAAATTGGACAGCATATTCTTGACCTCTGAACATTCCGGTAATGTTTGTACTGCTCCCTGACAGGCAAAGCATCTCTCATGGCTATTTCATATTATATGCTTGTTGTTACAATGTCAGGCAAAGTCCTCTTTGTCCCTTGAGAATTCCTACTGGTTCTTTAACAATATTGCCTTGATATCCTCAATCTGTTCACAGACAATCCCTCCAGGTTACCAGGCACCTGCTGTAGGATCACCCGTCCAGTCCACTGAGCAGTAGAACTATTATACTGCTGTCCACTCCAGCTCTTTTACATCCACTTGGTGTCAATAACAAACTGGATAATATAGATAACATATGTCCCTCCTGAACCCTTTCAAGCTGCTTCCAATTTGAGGCTGAATCGATAACTGTGGGTCAAAATCCCTGCCACTACCCAGATGATTGAGGGACTTTCTCCCCTACAACTACTGGTCACACTAAACACCACTGCTGCTCCTGCTTCTGCCACATCCACCCCAGTTTTTCATCAAGCTTGGAATTTGGATCTTTTCTCCAGAAACAGTAGTTTATTTTATGATTCAAAGGTGCCGCCGCTGAATGTAACTTGCTAATCCACATTGGCAGTGCATCCTCGCTCACTTCTCTCCCTTACACCTAAAGAACTTCTGCTCAACTTCCAGACTATGCCCATGTGCTTTTTAAACACTACAGACAGAGAATTTTCGTGCCTTTCCATGGGCTTCCCTTCTTTTTGCACGGATTATGTTTTGAAGTGTGTACTAGATCCATACCTAGATGTATTGCCAACCATGATCAAACCAAAAATCACTGGATAATTGAAGAACAGTCATTTTAAATCCAATTGTAAATAACTCTTAAAATCCCTTTTGCCTCCAGTAAAGCTGCTATGAGAATTGTATCACTGCCATTATGGTGATCTATAAATGGACTGTCAAATCATGTCTGCATATGAATTCAAAGTTTAAAATACATTCAAAGACATTTCAGCGGAGGTCACCGGTCTTACAATTCCAGATCCTGAACATAATCATCTCTTTTTCAGTGCAATAATTTCAGTAGAGTTCCAGAGATTAGGGGCATCTCTGACAAAGTTCCAGCCATGAAGAAAAGAGAGCCAAATGTTTAAAAGATAAAATTAAATTAATTGATTTAATTGGTCATAAAACCCATGCCTTGATTATAAAACTATTTTCTTTTTTTTATATACAGTATATATTTTACATATAATTTTACAATTGATAGTCATATTTCATATTGACCAATAATATTGGTGAGTGAGCGACACATCTTGCCACAGTTTTACACAGAGTATATCATCCATGTAACATTTACTCATATTACAAGAGGAAACCGAAAAAAAATATTTGTGATATCCGATAGCTCTATAAAGCTTAAGTATAGCATATCTCACAACTAGAGATGATAGAAATCATGGCTAGATTTCAAAGTAATCGCAATTCCGCAATGCATTTGTAGATTTGTATATCAAAACTTCGCTCATGTTTACACAACAATTATGACACATATTCCTCTTCTATTTTAGTACTGTTAGGTCGATGTATATGGATCGTGGACGTTCACTGGCTAGTATGCATAATGTGGTTGCATGCAACCTTTATTATGTATTTTAGTGCTTGATCATATATGTTGTCACATTATCATGATAGTTGGGGTAATCCATTCTTTTAATTTCACACTGAGTTCTAGTCCCTGTGCTTCTTTTTGACTGTCAGTCCACAATAGGACATCAACTTGCTACGTAAAATGTGACAGAGTAAAAATGATAGTCCACGTAAATTTAGCTTCTTCAGGAGCATTTAAATGTGTCTTATTATTTCCCTCAATCTGGCTTTAAAAGCACTTTCTTCTGCAAACAGACATCAGTAAATACACACTTGCAACTGCATCCAGTTTTAACACAAATAACACTTTATAATCCCTTCTTGCCACCCGCACTTAAGGCAAAGCACAATACACTGTTTTCACGAGCTGCATTTATAAATACCACTTTTACTTTCGGAAGCATTTAGCTCAAACAACAGTTGTTGTTTCCCATTGAATATGTCTCACCGTGTGAACTTTGGCCAAAGTATAGGTTTGTAGCAGCTCAAAAAGGAACAGTGAGTCATGGGGAATCTGGTGAAACAGATGCCTATGCTGCCAGAGTCTTTTCAGATGCTGGAGTAAATATTAACCCCTTTACTGTTATATAAAACAGGGCTCCTATTTGACGCCAACAATAAAACTTTAAATGCTCAGGTCCATTTTTGTCAAATAAAAAAGTGGGAAAACAAATTTCATAATACTATTAGGATAGAAGGTGTTTACTTTGTTGAGAGATATTTTCCTACACAAAGCTACTGACAGTTCCAATCCAATTGATCTCTTTACCCTTCGCTTACGTCTGTACCTTCTCCATCAATCTTCTATGTATTTGTTCTGTTTTTATGTATGATTTATTTTGTTATACCAACCGTCTGGTGCTGCAGAGTGGCGCCTTACAAATAAACCATGATGAAGACGATGAATGACAAGGCGATCAGCCTCTGGTTGGCCTAAAATTACTGATAACAGAGAACAGTAACTTGCATGCAGCTGCAGAGCAAATGTAAATAAGATGTCAAGTATCTCAAGTACTGTCAAGATATGGGGATATTTACACACACACACACACAAATATATATGTGTGTGTATATATATATATGTGTGTGTGTATATATATATATATTATTATTATTATTAGTAGTAGCTCTTTAATATTTGCTTATTCTCATTTTGCAATACATTATGGTCACATTAGTACTTAGTTACAGTATGTACCCACTGTACTCAAGTGTATTATTTCCAAAACAAGGAAGTAAGTGGGAATAACGCACTGCTACAAACATTTCAGTATTAGGTCTCTTTAATTATATGTTTATTTAACCTCTCTAAGTAGGAGTAGTGTATTATTTTATAAAATTATGATATACACAGCATGCACCAGAGGGTCCCTTTGGAGAAATGTAGTATTAGGGTGGCGGTAGATGGACGATCACACAAGGCCCGTGGCTCATTGGCCAATCCAATAGCTTTCTTTTTATGTGCGTGGTTCCAACAGCATTTTTGTGCCACGACTGCTTGAGCAGCCCAGGGGCCCCCAAGATGTGGCTGCACCCAGACCCTGGAGGTGAAGTATACAACTGTTAATGCTGCATGTATTAATTATAATATTGTAATTGGCTGGGCATGGCAAGTTATTGCTGTAAATGTTTATATATTTATAACATATGTTGCAGTATAGGAAAGTACATAATATGTTGAGGTGCTTTGACAGTGTACTAGTTTAGAGCTTGACACACAGTATGTGGCACATATTCAAGGACTTACTGTCCAGCAAGGTGTTCCTGGAGACTGTCTGCAAATGTTGAAAACTGTAAAATGAACTCAAAGGTTTTATAATGTACAGGAAATGAATGGCAAGACTCAAACAATCTGTTCATTTTTTTTCCGTATACTTTGCACTAATATTTTATTTGGCAGATAAGTATGTGCTAATGACTGTAAGTATTGTTAGCTCAGGGCCGGATTAAGGGAATGGAGGCCCCTGGGCTAAGGGGGTCTCCATTCCCCAGTGAGGACCCCCCACCCCGTGATCCAAGCTGCCCGCGCCCCAACCCCCGCCCCCCCCCTGGTGATCCGAGCTGCCCGCGCCCCCCCCCCCCCCGGCACTTACCTCCTTCCCCGGCGCGCTGTACGCTCTTTACTGAGGAGATCTCGTGAGAGTGAGACTCACGAGATCTCCTCAGTAAGGAGACTACAGCGCCGGAGAAGGACCGCAGTGAAAGTGAGAAGGACCGCAGTGAAAGTGCTCAGCAGCACTGATCGCGCCGGGGGCGCCCCCACCCCCGACCGATCAATGCTGCTGCTGAGCACTTTCAAGGGCCCCCTGGATGCCATAGGCCCCTGGGCTGTAGCCCAGTTAGCCCTATGGTTAATCCGGCCCTGTGTTAGCTGTACCTACCTAATAATATTCAAAATAGTGCCTTAGACATATTGGGCCTGATTCATTAGGCACACAAAACTAGCATAATTTAAATTTTTTTAAAAACGCATGTAAATACTTATGTCCCTTTTCAACTACAAGCGGATCTGAAGAAACGTCTCTTGTTGAACACGGGTCAAGCTACGCTCTGCGTATACTGCACTTGCGCATTGAGACAGATATAATACACTGCAGGATACATACTATATATTTGTGTAAAAGTCCCATCAGAATGTATGGAGAAAAAAAGTACTTATTAAAAAATCATTTAAAAAAAAGTATTTTTGTCTATTATTTTTTTTCATTAATATCCTGATAAATGTATTTTATGTCTACTCTACATAAAATGCATTTTTACAGTTGCTCTTGTTTGCAAACACGTGTTCTGGTAGGCATACGCTCTATCAATCAGCACTTACACCTACCATGTAGCTGGTACAAGTGATACGACCTTGGCACACCCTTACTATAAATTGACAATGTACATACACCCCTTCCCATCTCCGTTCCACCAGGGGCGGATCTAGAGAATTCTTCTACCCGGGGCGATTTAGGGGGGGGGGCGATTTAGGACCCGCCCCCTTTTTTACATCTGAGGCTGCAGGCGGCTGCATACTATGTGCAGGTCCGTTCAGCAGTGACAGGTAGGGACAGTGTGCTGCCCGGCCGCTCTGATTGTGTTTAAAACACAATCAGAGCAGCCGGGCAGCACACTGTCCCTGCCTGTCACTGCCGAACGGACCTGCACATAGTGTGCAGCCGCCGGCAGCAAGTCCCTGCTAGGGGGGGCGATCGCCCCGATCGCCCCCCCCCCTGGATCCGCCACTGCGTTCCGCCCTTCAAACCATTGGCGTCATTTACATACGAATATGAATTGCATTCTTTGGCCTATTTATCAGTTTTGCGCATACACAGAGTGAAAAAATGCAAAATATGGCATATATTGGCATTTACGCTCCTTAATAAATCAGGTCCATTGTTCTCAAACCTTCATGATAACTGTTTGACATATATGAACACTTATTAAGATCCATCTTAATCCCTCAAATAACAATATCAATCACAGAAGGTGTGGGTTATGACAAACAAAAAAATCTCAGCCGGCACAAAAAACAGATTTTTTTTAGGGCAAGGGAGATTATATTTTTCCACTTCAAAAGGATCCTCCTGGGATAATATTTGGTAATATGAGTTATTAATTGTTAGAATTGCCATGGATTTTTTAAAATGTTAGTTTAAGTAAAGGATAATCCCAGGGCTAGCTCCAGCGGACCTGCACTGAACTCCTCACTCCTCCTATGGTTTGTCTGTTCAAATTGGTAGCAGTTATGTTGATACCCTTCTTCTGTTAACTTTCCATTCATGCTAATAGAAAAACAAGTGTTGAAGGGGTGGTAACAACTGCTGTGTCTTTGGAAGAAGCTCACCTTAGTATGAGCGAGGTATGCAGTGCTTGAATATTGGATATCTCAAGATATCCGCTAGATCAGTGGAGTGCCGAACCACAGGTCATTTTTAACTAGGTAACATAACTTCTGTCCAAATCTACATTTGACATATTGTGTAGGGTGCTTCTTTAATGACTGAGATGTGTTTTATATTGCTATTTTCATTAAGCTAAGTGTTGTAGACATTATCTATTTGTACAGGTCATGCACTTTGTTAATAAGCTCTACTTATAAACTTGCATTTCCCATGAATTTGTATGCAGTCAAGCATTGCCATTGATCGACAGTGTGCTTATTTATGTTTGTTATAAGTTTTATAACTTAAACTTTTAACCTGATTTACTCTGTCATGGGTAAGCACCGTCCCACCAGTTAATGCTTGTTTTCCCAGCATGTGCAACATCTATATTCTTTATAAAACAGACTCCAAGGGCCAGCAGAGTAGACAATGTGGCCAGTAGGGCTCTAATGTTAATGCCTGTGTAAAACTTCATGATCTTCACCTAGAACTTTTATATTTATACATTTATTTGTTTTTATAAAAAAAAAAAAAAGTTTTGCTTCACCCAAGTGAAAATATACTCCTTCCCCTGCACTCTGCATTGTACAATGTGTATTTACCTCTATCAGAATGCCTATACTTAACCAGTGGTTCAGAGATGACCGCAACTCTATTTGAACACTCTCAGGGACAGGACTGACTCCCTGGCACTCACCCTTTACACTTATTACCTTGTGTAGGGTCGGGGTGGAAGATGCCAACTTCTGTCAGACTGAGAGTACGGTGCAAGGGCTGTGACATCATAGCTCAGAACCACACTCTCAGTATTCCACTGACATGAAGGAGCAGCAGGGGCCAGCTTCACATGTAAGAAGATTCTGGCTGTTCCTTTATGTCAGCAACTTCCTAAAGGTTGGCATTATAATCAACCACCTTGTATGCCTGGTAGTAGTGCCAGCCCTGAACACACCCCAGTCCCACCCTAGCTCCCCTATGACTGCTCTAGTTCTCCTATATCCATGTTAAGCTGAGGTACCCATTACTATTCCCCAGCTTGCGAGTTATATATATATTGGAAATACTATGTTTGTATCCTTTATTCACCTTTGTATGCATCACAGGATGTTAATCACCTTTGCAGATGCTTCCTGTGTGCAGCTGCTCCGCTTTTTGTCATCTAGTATTCCTGAGTTGTTTTCCTTCTCTGTTTTCCCAATTGTATTCCATTTATTGTGCAAGTAGCATAATTATTACCATGGCCTAGGTGCACAGCACACATTTAATTTGCCATTTTATGCACCAGTTTGCCAATGTATCTAAACAAGTTACTATCCTGCTCTGTACTAGTAGCCATAAACAACTTAGTGGCCTATTTATCAATCTCTGGCAGTAAAGGTAAATTTTTTTTGTTATCTCCAAGGCAGCTGTTTGCCTATCGCTGTGGTTAAAAATCTCATCACTGCAACCTATAAAAAACGGTCTCTGGGATAACTGGCTTGAGGTGGTAAGGGTTAACTTACTGCTTTTCCGGCCCAGTCTCTGCAGATAGGAACATGCAGATTGCTGATTCACACATGTTCAGTGGAACTGAAAGCCCAAATACAACTGTTTGTTGTATAGAGTGAAGCAAGAAAAAAACATATCGCTCCTTGATAAATCGACCCATTAGTATTATCTGAAAATATGAACACGTTACTTTCTAGGCTATCCCTGAGCCTATTAATAAAAAGTTTAAAAAAGATGAAAGCCTATTATTAATCCCTGTGGTACACTTCTACTCTACGCCTACTAGGGATTTGGTACGGTTGGAATGAGGAGAGAGAATGGAAGATTGAGACATGAAAGATGAAAATGTCATTGTAGAAATGTGAAGACAGTCAACCACTGGCACCCATGACTTTTATTCACCATTTCTATTAAATGAACCTCCTTCTTCGTCTGGTTCTGGAGAAGGCTTTTGCTTTACTGCTACATGCGAACTACCAGTTTGGAGTAACTGTGCACCAAATGTTTTTCTTTGCCATTGTTCCCCGTGTTCACAGAAGTTGTGACGACAGGTTTTGCCACCAATGAGATCAAACAATGACAGTTGAGAATTGGATTCTTTTTTGCATTTCTTGTGGCACTGACCTGGTTTTGAGGCAGGAGACTATATAAGAAACAGTGGTTTATCAATTACTGAACTTAGTATCTTTAGCACGCGTGGGTCAATGGCATTTGGGCTAGGGCAGGGTTTCCCAAACCCAGTCCTCAGGGCTCCCTAACAGTGCAGGTTTTCCATATCTCCTTGTTGGAGCACAGGTGTATTCATTACTGACTGATACATTGTAACAGATCCACAGGTGGTCCTAATTTATGTCACATGTGATCCAGAAAACCTGCACTGTTGGGGAGCCCTGAGGACTGGGTTTGGGAAACCCTGGGCTAGGGGCTTTCTTTGTCATAGGTGTAACTATACTTCCTCCAGTAGTTTGTGTCCTAGTTCATTGTTGTTCCACATACATCATTTTTCATCCAAGTAAAGAGAAAATAATCTTTTTGTGTGTAAATAATTGTTACCTGTAGTGGAACAGTAATGGGCTCCAGCATTGTCAATTAAAGCAAACACATTTGTAAGTTACTTTATAAATATCTAGATAAATATGCAAGCTTTCCCATACCATTGCCTTGAAATAGCCACAATGTGAGATATTAATAAAATCTGGTGAACTGAAATATTGTACTGCAAGTTATAGCAATCTATTAGATTGTAACTGTCATTTTTCTTGTACAATATAGAAAGTTAATTCAATATGTCTGGTTGACGGGTGTAGGTCACAGCACCTTTTTTCTGACAATACATTGTTATAAATACTATTTTCATATGGGGTCAACTTGGAAACACCAATGCATTGTAATTGTTTCAAATATACTCTGAGTTTATTGTTTTATAGATTTCAGAAATAAACAAGAAGCAAAAAGATTATGTTGCAAAATATAGAGCATACACAATATGACGACCAGAAGTTAAATTGTTTCTGTTTATTTAATGTCTGCTAATTTTAAATTCCTTAACTGTTAATGTGCACTTGTCAGAAAACATTTTTGTATTGCTCCACGTGAATGTTCCAAGTTCTTTACACAATCAGATCATCACAAGCACTGTACCAGTATGGTGTATGGTGGCCGCATAGTTAGCATTGCAGCCTAGGAAATGTAAGCTGCAATGGAACAGTGACTGATGTGCATGATTACATATTCTCTGTACAGTGATATACTGATATATATATATATATATATATATATATATATATATATATATATATATGTATATTAGGAAACCAACAGATAAATAAATGCTTACAGCAGCACCGAGTAATTCATGAGACTCATGTACTGAATTTGTGGAAGGCAGTGACCTGTTCATATGTGTGACTATAGTAGTGGAGGCAGGGATACATGTGTCAAGCAATAAACTAAATATTTAGATGACTGTAACAACTGTGTCCTTAATAGCGCAATGTAGTAGCACATCTAATCAGGTAAATCTAGTGATCTTCTTCATAACTAATCCAGAAAGACTTTGCTATTGCTGGAAAAATGTATGAACTTTGTTTCACATAAACGTATATTTAGCACCAGACACATTTTTTATTTGTTTTATTTATTGTTATTTATTTCACTAGTTCCTTATTAATTCATAGACTGCATTCTCCATAATATTGATTTACAGGATATTTCACCTTGTTCATTTTTGGTAATAATTAAATGTAAAATACTAAATTGCATTTTGCTATTCAAATTATATACCTAATATAATTTGCTGATTAGATTGATTGTCTAGTTAAGTTTAACATACCTGACCTGTGTGCAATGTATGTACCTTGTTTTCTCAGGAAGCAAGCGCGTAGCAGTTGCATGGCGCCACTCATCACTGCTGTATCAATGTTCTGTATTAGGTTTGAATACACACATGGTAAAAATATGTTTTTTGCAATGCGCAATTCAAATCTGCCTGCATTGGGCAAATAAGGTAAATAAAACCTGCAGTATTTGAAACCTAAAAGTAATTAGGTGTGGATTACATGGCCTGAGCAAGCTATTTGCCACTTGGGAGTCCCCGTTTTTCATTTAAAAATTATGGTAGCCCTATATACTTTATAATTGATGTCAGGTACTGCAGTGGGCATTATACAGGGTAGCACAGGTCCTTTACCGCTGTCTAGAAGGGGCTGGGCACTACCGTATTAGTAATCTATGGATGGGGAGTACAGGAACTAGGGTGTGTATCTGACTATCCCTTCCTGAGTGATTGTGTTACTGTATCTTGTATAGTAGCCATATCAAAAAACGGAAACTTATGATCTGGTCCATTCCCAGGTGGGATATATTATGGGGCAAATCATCTGTAAGTAGCAGGAAGATGAGGACGTGGCTTTCTTTGTAAGAGATTAAGGGACTTATAGATGTATACTTATAACGAGGGCGCTAACTTGACATTTGTGGACCCCATAGCAAGATTTTGTAAGGACCCCCATATATTAACCAAAAACACATGTACACAAAGGGGGTTTGACAGGGAAGATGCCCCAACCCCAACCACCCGCCCCCAGCTGTGGGCCCCATTTCAATTGAACCCCCTGCTCCTATAGTAGTTACGCCTTTGCTTATAAGACCTTAGCAACACGTCTTTATTCAATTTGTATGTTATGTTGTTGTGTACAAAGCAAGGCTGGTGCATTGCATAATATACCCTAGTGTATAGGGATTTACAGTTTACTAGTCACATGCAACAATCCCTTTATCCCTTATGTATTATACTTTAGTAGTACATGCCGTGTGTTTGTACTTGTGCATATCTGGTCTTTAATGAACGTCAAATTATTGCCTAACAATTATGATAAATATTTTGTTTACAGTGTAATTCTTTACAGCTATACTAATTAACAAGTCAATGTGTATGTTGTATATGTATAGGGGTTATTTGATCATCCAATCTCTTTCCTTTTGATATAGCTCTTTTATATTCCTGTTGCCTGCCCCTTAATATAAACCATTTTCTTCTGTTTCTGTGTGTTAGCCTGTGATATAAAAAAGATACATCATTGTTTAAGTTCACTATAAATGTTTTTCCCTCTATGCATACAGAATAAATCTCTCATGAAGTACCCATTTCATTTCTGCACTTGGAACAAACCGATTACAGCATTAAGTACTTGTGCGGAAAGGGGTATTCAACTGTTCTGGTACATAGTAAATATTAACTGCAATTATCTGTTTCGGCGCTTGAAAGAGTGTACCTGGTTTACTGTACATTTTTTTTTTAATGGCTGCAACAGGTGACCACAATAGATGCCAATAAGATTTTATATGACTTGCTTGCAGTCTGGTGATACAATCAGTGAGATGATAATCTTACATACGTTTATGTCTTCTTATGGAAACAATTATGGAGAATTAAAATCAATTCCACTCCTTGGAGTACACTATAATTATATATGTTTTCTACAAAATACTGCACTTCAGAACTTCCCTCGATTACCCTTTCCTGGGTTGCATTTCCAAGCTGGAAGTTCAGGAGCAGACCATTTGTTACTGGCTGGAGCAGATCATGTTGGAGGATCTTTAAACATTTTTCCCAACATTGCCTTTGTCCAGAAAAAAAATGATTTTTCTAATTTAATTGTTATCAAGACTTGTTCAATTATGGAGCTAATACTAGACCAGTTTCATTTTTTCATAAGGTGCATGAAAGCATCACAGTGAGGTACACAACAGTGATGACATTGCACATGAGGTCATAATGAGCAATAAGTACATAAGCCAATGGTGGGAACTCCCCAGTCAGCTGTCACCTGATCCTACTTAGTGGTCTGTAACATAAGTAAAATGTCCAACAGGCAGAGGAACCACTCATACAGGAGGAGGTCTTCCTATAGAAAGAGAAGAGGAAATAGAAAATACAAAAGAGGTAACACTCTCTTATTGCTTTCTTTCAATATTCCTGCCAGATGGAATAATATAAGACTAAATTGTGTTTAACATTATCTTCACCTGGTTTTACACCAATCTAATGTTCTATTCATTCATTTCAGGTAGCCGTCAACGTTACTGGTATTACTACAAAATTCTGGTTTAGACTGAGAGAACCTGCTCCTGTTGCCTGGTCAAGTTCCAGGCAACGGTCATTCAAGATCTTCAGTCATAGCCTAGCTCCTCACAAGACACTGAGCAAGGCAGCCCTGCACAAACATCATATGGAACGTTTGTTATGGAACGTCTGTTACATTTGTTGGCATATTCAGCAGTAAATATGTACTAGCAATAAAAAGAAGCAGCTCATATGTTGTGTACAGTGCTTAAAATGAAAAGCTTGATTTGGTGACACTGTAGAGGAATGGTGAAATGTTATTTACACAGAGATGTAGATGTCCATGGCTATAACCATCACGGAGCTTGTAATTGGGGATAATGAGGTGATATCGATATAAAGGTGGTATGGAAGGAATCCAGGCTTAAATCAGGTTTACTATTGAAGAGGACCTAGCTGACTGTATCTGATTGCAGGGCATTTCTATAATAACTAAAGCAGATCTGTCAACAGAAACCGATTGGGCTCTGTTAATCATATTCAGCCTATTTACTAATTACTAATGAGTAGTGACATTACTGGCACCATGTAAATATAGGCTGCCTTCTCGTGAATATTAGTTTATTCTGTAAATTGATGTTCTTCACTTACTGCAGGACATGGGTTCTATAGAATATGTAAACATGCACAAAATGGTTTAATTCTTTTTTTAATATATTAAATTCTTATTGCATTTTAAACATGATATAGGGATGTCGAATCTAAATCAGATTGTTAACCTGTAAGTGTCAGTTTATCAGTTATGAGCTCATCAGCTGGAGAAAATTAAATACACTGAATGGTTTGAGTGTACAATAAACTCTGCTTTATTAGTTACAAGTTAGCAAAAATCACGTATTACAGAAAACTACGCCCCAAAAGGTTTTAACCACTCATGTTCCCTTCACACAGATATTAGTATATTCTCTCATTATCAACAGGAAAACTACCCAGGGGGGAGGGAGGGGGGGGGGGGGCTGGCTTATCCCCTGTCTGTATTTCCAAGGTTGTAAGCATAGCCTTGCAAATAATGAATTACTCCTACAAAACAGGTGCATCTAATTTGTATTTAAGCTATAACAGAACAAAATGGCTATAAGACAACAAGATGGCTTCAGCTTAGCAAAATCACATTTCTCAAGGGCTACAGAATAAAAAGGAAGAAAGGAAAGGGGAAGGTGAACATAAGGGATGGCAATATGTTGGTATGCAGCAAATACTAACATTACCTAGTTTTGGCATAGACAAACATAACTAGCAATAGAAGTTGAGTCGGGTATTTATCAGTTACAGTGTAAAAAGAATTCAGAAAAATATAGGGAGCACTATTGCTAACAACAACATTTATGACCGAGAACTTGTTAACATTAGGGAAATGGGAGATTATGCTTTTAGTGGTTTAATATATTCTTAAGCCAAAATGACAGTTATGTGAACCATTAGAAAAGGCAGTATGAGTTTGGAACCAAAAATGAACAGATAGTTATTCTAAACTACAGGCAGAATATCCTGTACTGGATAGGAGTTCTCATCCAGTTTAACATTTGTGCTCTTAAAAAGTATTATTATTATCAATGTCAATTTGCCACTTAAAAAGGGCCTACACATGCAAGAGTCTGATTGTTTGCTAAATTCTCTCTAGCAGAATTTATCTTAATATTTCTATGGAGTTTTATTTGTAAACATGTTTTACATTTATCTTAGCTTCTCCTACTTAGGGGTATATTTACTAAAGTGCGGGTTTGAAAAAGTGGACATGTTGCCTATAGCAACCATCAGATTCTAGTTATTTATTTAGTACATTCTACAAAATGACAGCTAGAATCTGATTGGTTGCTATAGGCAACATTTCCACTTTTACAAACCCGCAGTTTAGTAAATATACTCCTTATTCTTCTTTTTATGCTCAGCATCCCTGCTGCATCATCTCGATGTCAGTGGTTTGAATAGTGCAAAAAGTTATTGAAGCTACTCTGAAAACAAGAGTATTTACAATAAACACAGGATTTGAGGTATCTGTGTGAACAAGCTCTTGATGTACATGGGCTACTTTAGTGTGCACCTAGTGCCGTATAGCCAGTTTGTACTTATACCCATATTCAAATGGAAACGTTTCTTCAGATTCTCTTCTACTTGAATACGGGCGTACATGCATTTAATTTCCATCCATCCTTTAAAAGCGATGCAATTTGCATTGTTCATTTTGAGTTCCTTGATAAATCAGAACCTCAGAGTTGAACCTTTACCAATATTGCTGAAGCTCCAACAATTGGGTTAGGTAAAAACGTTTAGAGAATAATCTAATTTGTTGTACTATTTTGCAATCAAACAGCCCTGATAGTGATTACACTTCTATTTAATAAACTGAAGAACTTCCACTACATTTCTATTTAATAGATTACCTTTGATAAAATGATCAGGGGACATAAAATGAAGATTGAGTGCCTTTAATTAACAGAAAAAAACACACACACACATATATATATATATATATATATATATACTCACCAACAGCATCTATAGGAACAAACCAGCAATGGCGATCAGGGGAGGTGCTGCACACGCCAATCATTTCAATGAGTTACAATTTTCATCAGTGGTATATATACACACACATATATATATATATATATATATATATATATATATATATATATATATATATATATATCTATATATATACTTTTTTATATATGTATGTATTACGGATGTTCACTGACCCCCGTGATTTGGTTTTGGATCTGTATTTTAAAAAATAAAATATGAAAATAAAAGATGCTAAAATCACATAATTTGGCTCCTTTTTTGTTCCTACTGTAGTATAATCTATACTTGCCAACTCTCCCGGAATGTCTGGGAGACTCCCGCATTTCGTGTGAGTCTCCCGGACTCCCGGGAGAGTGTGGCACCTAAGTGCACCCACTTCACTAGGAAGTGGGCAGAATTCGGTTTAGACGCCGCGATTCACCGGGAATCGCAGCATTTGGCCACCGCCGCCACTGTAAAATGACGCGTTTTGCGTCATTACGTCACAAAATGATGCGATTTTTGGAGCCCCGTCCCCTGCATGCCCACCTCCCCCCGACAGCTCCCGGAAGCCAAATCTAAAATGTTGGCAAGTATGGTATAAACAGGGAAATAGGTAATATCTCTTTAGAAAGGTGCAGTGAACAGCAGCAGTAACCACACAAGTCCAGAGGTTTCAGGATAACAGCCACAGCCAGTTTATTCACCAGCTTATAAACAAAACAAAATATAAACAAAATCCTAGCCGTCTGGCTACTAGCTAATACATTTTTGCAAGACCCTCTCTCAGGTGTTGGACCTTGTGTCCAAACACACAGTCAACATATTATTGCTCACCACAACAGAGTGTCTCAGGAGGCAACTCACCTCCACCCCAGATCTGAGACAATCACTAGCTGCTTTTTCACAGGCACCTCACAGGTGTATGTTTAGAGACTGGTAGATCAGAAGACCCGGACTGGGTCTTATGTATGGAGCCCACCCTTCTCTTTCTCCATACAGAACACCATGGACCCTTACCATGTTTTGTTATCACATGGAAACACTGTGGGAAGCTTTTCCCACACATCTACACCTTCTCCCTGGTGTTTTAACGTACACAATACTGGAAGCCTGGAACTCATACTTCTGTCATTTAGCCTCCTTCCAGTGACTCTGTCACACTACAATACACATACTACCTCAATAACATTAATTTCCAGTCAATTTTTGTCAAGTGACAAGAACACTGCTAAACCTCCTGTTTTTGTATGAACAATGGCACTGAGCAATGGCACAGGAGACTGGAGAGTGACAAAAACACTGCTACCCCTGTTTCTGTGTGAGCAATGGCACCGAGCAATGTCACTGGAGAATCGAGAGCAGGGGAGGGCTGGCAAGTTTTAGCCTGGAGGGCAAGACTCGACTCAGCAGCCTATTTTAAAGGAAGAAAAATGCAGATGGCCCAGTGACCCAGCCCAAGGTAGCCCACGATGGGTCTGAGTAAAGGGGCAGATGCCCCCCTGCCCCCTAGCCCAGCCAGCCCCTGATGGAGAGTGACAAGAACACTGCTACCCCTGTTTCTGTGTAAGCAATGGCGCTGGTCCTCTTGGGGAAGGAGGTACTTATGGAGTCCAAAACCCACGAGATCCGAGAATGCAACATTGACATTTTTCCTCTACTCAGATCCGAGAAAGCGGGAAAGTGCCGAGTTGGCTTGGTTCGGTACTCGGATTGGCAATATTCAGGGGGGTTCAGTTTTTGGAAAGCCGAGCCTGAGCATCGCTAGTATACGACAAAACGCGTTGAGGCTGTTCTACATACATTATTCCTGGTACACATAAGGCTGGACTGTCTACCTGATCCCTGAAAAGTTACCCCATTGAGAACTTCTGTGTGGAGCCCATTGGTGTTTACTTCTTATACATCCCAGTGATCTATATCGTGTAGCAGTATCCTATGTCCACAGGATTAACAGATAAGCTTTTAAACCTTATATATATTTGGAGTTTGTGAGCAGTGACTGTGCTGTGGCTGATGTTCCAGTTACCATATACCTACATAAGATATCTACACGTCTGTTCCTGACCTCTTGAAGCTGACTGGAGCTCATTTCCAAGAACCTCTGATACAGATAAGCTGTTTATTTATATCTTTTTGGTACGTTGCCACCTATCACTTGCTACTGATTGTCACGGATACATCTGAAACGTTGTTTTCTGCTTTCTTCTGTCTGCATTTCGGCATATGATCAGGAATTATGAACATTGGTTTATACTGTTTATACCAGCCTGACATGTTGAACACTTTGTATTTATATTTCTGTATACAGTAATACTGACTGGACGATCTGTACCAGTTAGCACTACTAGATTTGGCGCCATCATCCCTCTTTCTATATTTACAATACTTATTTCTTGATCGGAGTACCATCCGAAAACTAAGAGGGAGGCTGCCTACTCTTATGAAGAATAGTGTACACCAAGTTTGGTGATCTATATTATTATTTACTCTCCTATTTCGAGTTTGAGCGCCAATATTTATTATATCTAATAATACACATGTATTTATATATACCTTTTTAAAGTACTTTTGCAAGCACATGTTTTTCCTCTATTGCTGGGAACTTTATGCCTTTTATTCACTGGGGTTCAATGTTCAGTTCCAGTGAGGAGCATTTGTGTTTTAGTTCCATTTTTCAGACAATGACTGCTTTAATTGCATTCACCACATTGCAATTTAATTGCATTCACCACATGTGAAGGCATGGCAATGGAGTTTTCTGCATTGACCCCTCCCCAAGCAAAGTGGAACCATTGGTTAACCCAAATGCACAATGATTAAATTTTACAGGGATATCACTGACATTCAATGCATTGCCAGTGGACAATTAGCCATATTCTGCTGGTCCTTAAGGCATAGTGTGATATGGCTATATTTAAACCCTGATCCGAGCTGAGTCTAGACATTCTTCTACAATCGTCTGCATCAGGTGGCCATTGAAATGATGCTCATTTAATTCTGCACTCAAATTGTCTTAAACATTTCTATAAAAGGGGTGTATGAACAGGACAGCAGCAAGAAGTATATTGCCAATGAGGGCTCACGCTCACATTTAATCCTTGGGTGACATCTTTGGTAAGGTATGCCCCACTGCTGTCCAGTCCCCTAGCAACATTGCAATAAATTTTGCAATGTGGCTCAGGTATTCCTGTATTGTAAATTAGCAAAAGCTATTATGATGACTTAAAGCAATACTGAATTTAAAAGAAGAAGCTACAAACCACTAATTGGCTAATTTCTAGCAAGTACCTTTTGCGTTTGTTTGCAATTAATTCTGTATATTTAGTGCCATAGAGGAGCTCTTGAAAACATTAATCTAAAATGATAAATGGTGTATGAGAATTGTATTGTAGAAAATACACAACACAATAACTAAGTAGTAACACAGTAATAAATATTATAATATTAATGAATCATGACTCAGAAAAACAAATTTAAGAGGACATCAGAAAAAGTTGTTGATATTGAAAAGGGTAAAAAAAACTAGTACTAAATATTGTGGACTTCATCAACCCAATTAGGCATACAGAGATAATATACAAATGGAGAAAATGCAATACCATTATTACTCTTCACATAAGAAGTCATCCATGAAGATTTTTTTACAAGAGCAATGCGTACAATAGGCTACACAGAGAGCCTCAGGGCAACAGCTAATGATCTGGAGGCCTCACACTCATTGTTTAACGTCAGTGTTTATGAATTCACATTTTTTTTTTTTTTTTAAAAAAAAAAACAGTGTGAGAAGGAGATTGCCAAGTACAACATTAAAAAAAACAACAACTTTGTTTTGCTGTGTTAAGGTTTTGAAAGACAGTCTGACGATAACAAAGGCTATTGAAAAATGTTCTGAGAAATGCAAAGTGAAAGTAGAACATTTTGTCATGCATTAAAAACTTGAGCTTAGTAAATAAATTAAAACTGGACCACTTACATTTTAGGTCCAAGATGACTTATAATTATGGTGGAACAATGAATTCTGGATCTGTATTCCTGTAAATAGAAATGTGCCAAGATATTATCAAGCCAATGTGTGGGAGTGATTATCAGGTAGAGGAAACATCTAGTTAAAGACAAAGCTGCTAGAAGTTAAGGAACATTTGGATTTACATGTCTTTTTTAAGCTGAGCAAGGTAACAAAATGTGGGTCTTAGGTATTTAAAAAATGTATCAAGACACTTTACATACATGTTTAAGGTAAAAGAAATTAATACCAACTAAGGCATACTTGCCAATTCTCCCGGAATGTCTGGGAAACTACCGAATTCCTACCAGACTCCCAGGATAGATGGGCAACCTCCTCAATCTGCCCACTTCCTAGTGAAGTGGAGAGCATTAGAGACGCCATGACACAATTCCCTGAGAATCGTGTCATTTTACCCCCGCCCTCGCTGTAAAATGATGTGTATGCATTATCAACATCATCAACTTCATCAACATTAATTTATACAGCGCCAGCAAATACCGTAGCGCTTTACAATTGGGCATCATTACATCGCAGGGGGTGGTGCCAAAATTATGCGATTCATCAAGCCCCTTCCCCTCCGCTCATACCACCCACCTCCCCCTCGCAGACAGCAACAGCCAAAAGTTGACAAGTATGAACTAAGGTAAAAAAATGTTTTAGATGTGCACTGGTTTTGTGGTTTTCAACTCATTGATCATGCTCCCTCCCAAAAAAAAACCCCAATACATTTGCTTTTTGCTTAGTCTCCTGAGTTTTATGGTCTATACCTTCAAAGCATGTGAGCAGGGTCCTCTTACTTCTCTGTCTGTCTGTATAACCCAGTATTGTCTTATTACCTTGTTTGCTTCTAATTGAAAAGCACATGGGAATATGCTGGTGCTGTATAAATAAATGTTGGTGAAATGTTGATGATAATTCACTTATCCAGAGCAGAAACATTACTCCATCACAGAAAGTGTTATATTGCCTCACAAATCAGAGTGCAGAGTCATAAAACTCTGACAAACTAAGCAGTTGCATGATACCACAATATGAAAAAGCCAATTTTCTCTGCACCATTATGCTGAAATCTTCTTGTCAGTTTATTTTATTTTCTAACTCACTTAATTTGGGTTATTTTCTGAACAAAACTCTCTTGTTCACCGACCTAGGTTAATTTTATACATTGCCTTGTTGGCACCTCCATGGTATGCAACAGTATGTATACAAGCCAAGGGCCACGCATTGCCATTGTGATGGAAACTAGTTTGCTCTCCGTATAGACAGTGTAGTGTGACAAACTGTGAGACAAACCGCCATATAATATTACCTGTCAGTGAAGGCTGAGAATATTGTAATATTGGATTGGGGTTGTTGTCACCAGGGCTTTTGCCTCACAAACTTATATTGCTTATCACTGTTAGGCCATGCTTTGTGTGTGTTCCAGGTCAGAGCTTGGAAAAATTCTAAAGTGAATAAGGCTATTGTATCAACTTGCAATTGATTGGCTATGTTTTCTCCTTTAAAGATTTATCTTAATTTGAATAGAGAAATTGGTCTGGGAGAATCGGACGTCACTTGACTTAAACTCAGTGGGCCTGATTTATTAAGGAAAGAAAAGCAAAAAAAAATGAGTAACTTTGAACCTTGACAAAACCATGTTGTTTTGGAAGGGGATGTACAAATAAGCTATCAAGTATGTGTGTGCTACATGAAAAAACAGACAGTATATAACTTATGTGCAAAATAATAAACTAATTTGCACCCCTTGCATTGTAACATGGTTTTGTCCAGGAGATAACTTACTCATTTTTACTCATGGTTATTCCCAGGAATGTATATGTGAAAATTGAAAAACTGTTAAAACCAGCCGGTTTACCCTTAATCATAAATTTACATCACTTCAATGATGTTCTCTTGTTTTTAGAGGAACAAAAGAATGGACTGTAACAGGAAGTGTATGGTTGAACTTGGTGTACTTTGCCTTTTAAAGTTTAACTGTTTAAAAGCTTTCCTCATCCTCATTTGAGTAATGTTTGTTTGCTGTATTTTTACAGCAATCAATATGCAGCAATTTTAATGGTGGTAAAGGTTCAACTAGAGAGTAGTCCAATCTTGAGTCAAAGTCTCCCATGTTGGAACTCCCATTTCAGTTTCCTGCAGTCAAATAGCTGAAAAATACAGCCAATGACTTTTATGCGTTAATGGTTGATAAGCACAGAGTTACTGATGTCTAGATATTTAATATTAAATACTGCAGTTTTGGACATAAGTCATCCCAGATATTGACTCTGTTAAGTTTAAGGAGTTTTGGCAGCTAATGCGAAAAGGCTGTATTCAGGCAACTCTTCTACTGCCACTTCTTAAACTAAACTGATTTTACTTGTGGTTAGAAAAGCCATTCTGTGCTTTTGGATAGATGCAAAACCCCCTGCTGTCTCCTGTACAAGGCAGTTTCTACATTGTCTTAAGTAGGTGGAATGAGTTAATACATATGATGATTATGAATAAACAATACGGAAATGTCAGGCATGGACTTACATTGCCTCTTAGTTAATTAATGTCCAAAAATATTTACTACTCCCTTTGTGGTTTTCCAATTCCTTTTTAAGAGATTACTTATTGAGTTGGTGGGTTAATGTTACATTTTTATTGTGTATCATTATTTAAATGTTATACTTTATTTCATTTTGCTTATATATTTACAGCTGTGTTATTAAATTCCATATTTATTTATTTAATTTCCTTGTCTTAAAATGAAGACCGTACAACTGTCAACTGTCTCAGTTTTGGTGGGACAGTCTCGAAGCACCAAAATTGGGAGGTACGTCCCCACTCACTATGGTGAGTGATTGCAGCATCTTTTTCGATGAGTGCAGCAATTCAAAGGTGTTTTTAGGAGAGGGGAAGAGGGTTGGGGGCGGCTTAACTTTTGAGAAGCACTAGGCATGCCCCTAGGGATGTGGCCATGCACACTGTGATCTAACCTGACATGGCCATGCTCCTCCTTAGATATGTAATAACACTAGCAAGAAAGTAAATAATAGCATTTGCAAAGTAAAAAACAATCTGCAAAACTAAATGACATGCTACAAGCATGATATCCAATTTTGTGCAAGAGCTGCTGACAACTATATAGGAGACTTCAGAGACCTACAACTTCCTCCCTCTCCTTTTGCACTCTAGAAAATATGCACTGCATCCACCTGCAAACCAGCCCGATTAATACACCCTCTCCACCTGATACATTTATTTTAATATCTCCTGCTGCAAAACAAAATTTAATTTTGCGTGTGGACGTAACATAATATGCACAAATGTGCCCAGCTCACATTTGGTTTTCAAACGTCCAATCAACCAGCCAGGTGCGGATTGGGAACTTAAAGTGGCCCTGGAAAAAAATTCTTGAAGTCGCCTCATGTAGGCTGGATTTAGAACTACTGGATTTTGGTTGTAGTAACATCTAGGAAAACCTAGATGTGATTTAATACACATTGGGTCATTTCTAAAGCAATGCAGGGAAAAAGCTGCTAGCCCTATGTTATAAAAATACATGAATCCTTCTGCATTATCTGCAACTGGTTTATGCCTCTGTGCTCCAACTTGTTTAGTTGCCAACGAACACATCATTCCAATATTCCCTTCAGAGGAACATATCTGAGTTTGTTTAATAAGTTTAACTATTAAGAAACATGTTGGCACAATCATAATTTATCAGTCTGCCAGAGCAGCATATGAGCACCTCACCGCCCTGTTGTATCTTCCCCTGATCTCATGAGATGCAAACTACCAGCCAAATCGCTCTCTTTAATATACAAATGTGTATTGTGTGTTTCAAAACATTCCTTAAAAATTAACCTTATAATAAATGGTTATCCAGTGTGATCATCACGAAGGTGAAATGCTTCAAGCATCTGCAAGAAAACACTTCTGTTGTAACAATTGTGTATGAGCCCCAAATGTGCCCAGTGATTGGGATGTTTGAATTAATAACAGTGCAGGGAGGTTTGGCAGACAATGGGATAAGTGAAGTTGAGAGCTATTCCAAGGGTTTGCTGGTGATATGCTAAGTGCAAAGGAGGCAGAATTAATTTTATTGTTAGTTCAGCGGGGGCTGGCCATATGCTCAACAAATTGATCTGAGAATGGAACCAGTGCAAGGTAGAAGGCAGGCAATGGAATCAATGCAAGAACCACTAAAGTATTACCAGAGCTGTACTAAGGCTTTGGGGGTCCTGGGGCACTTAAAACAGGGGTGTTATCATTTTAGATACATTTTAGGAAAATACACAGGCAAAACTGTGTGCACTACTGTTAGGTGCATGCAGCTCTGCTTTCACGGTTGTAGAGTGTGAAGCACACCATACCTTCCAACCGTCCTTGCAGTGGGACCAAATTCTGACTAAGTGAGACAGTCAGCCAAATTCAAGACTACCCCATCAGATTTAGGACAGCCTGTTTTGCTTTCTCCTACCTGTTATTGGCACTATCACCACCTGTGGCTGCTGGTTTCTTTAGATCAGTTGCTGCTTGTCTAGATCCTGGAATGTCGGATGCCCTATTTGGAAAAAATGGATACATGAAATTTAGAAAACTTCATTCCCTCCAGCCCCAATATTAAAATTAAAGTACTCACATTTGATAAATGCATTTATTTCCCTCCAACCAGTCCTGATATTGAATAAATAGTATACACACTGTCTGGGGGAGGAGGAGGTCAGATGGCTTCTTAGAGAAACTGCAACTTTGTCCTGAGTCAGATAACTTGAACACATGATGTACTGCTGAGATAAATGAATGCTGTTTATGGAAGAACAATGGAGAATTGTTTCTTAAATCCCACAGAGATTAACACAAAAATAGGAATGGCTTGATCTTTTACATGGTCCAAGAAAATTCATGGTCTTTTGACTATCTGGTACGCAGTTTTTATTTACCTAGGGTTGCATGCTGCACATGTGTGCTTCACCTTTGGGTTTGCTACCTATTTTTACACTTTGTCTCCTGGTGGAGGACTATTTCTGGATTCTGGTGCAGTTTTTATACATAACAATACTGCACTATGTTATTTTTTGTTTTGTTTTTCTACATTGTCGTTATGTCTGATGGAGTTTGAGAGGGACTACCTCTGAAGAGGAAACCTCCATATGATCTATACTTCTTGAATACATCCTTATGGTATGCAGTTATTACATTTTCCCAACACCATATTTGTGATAATACACATTGGGGCGCCCTACTTGTTTTTTCTGTTGCAGCATTTTCGTTATCCGGATTAACCATCTGGCCACAAGTATCCTGAGGCTGCCGCTCTTAACTGAGCTAAGTGCTGTTGTTTGGGACTGATCCTCTAATACTGGACTTTATATACTATCTATACCAGTTGTTTATCCAAATTGTATTTACGCTGTGGTAATTAGCGCCATCATATATATCTCTGTTTGCGTGTTAAATAGTATACACATTTAATAAAAATACCTATTTCCCTCCACCCAACCACAACATTAAAGTAATAGTATTCCCATTTAATAAATAAACCTATTTCCCTCCCTCCAAACAGCCCCAGCAATAAACTAATACCATTTATGTTTAATATATCCATTTCCCACAACCATTCCCTGGCATTAAATAACACAGGTCTGCAAAAAAAAAATTTTGGACAGCTGTTTTGGTTTAGTTGACTGATTCTTACGTTGTTTGGTGCGCTGAATCCAAAAATGACAGCTGTTTTGTCCTGGGACGTCAGGTTTTTGAACAAACGGGTGGTCATTGTTCAAAAAAATTTCTTAACGCAAATATTTTTTTTACATGAAAAATATTAACTCATTTGCACAGGTGACGACAAAATTAACACCACACTCAAGTAGATTGCTTGTGAAATTGTCTTTTTTTAAACTCTAAACTTCTTTTTGAGCTTTTCCTCTTGTAGGTGGCTTCCAGAAGATCCCTGTACAACATCCAGCAGTAGTCAGCCATCATCGCAACACTCCATTTCCCTTAATACCTTCTTTCCATTTTTTTTATATCTAGATGGAAACATTCTCCCTGCTCTTCACTCACTGCTCCCAAATTTTTGGGACAATAGTCAAGGTGTGAGTTGAGAAAATTGACTTTTAAGCTCATGGAGCAACCAAGCTTGTGGAACGCTTTCAACATTGTTTCCACCATTTCCTTATAATTTGGGTCCTTTTGGTTTCCCAAAAAGTCATTTATGACCACAGTAAAGGCAACCCATGCTTCTTTTTGAGTTGGAGTCATTGAACTGATGAAGTCTTTGTCGGATATGAGTTTTCTAATATCCGGGCCAGCAAAAACCCCCTCTTTCAGCATTCGCTATCTTTGGGAAGTGCCTTAACAAATTGCTTCATTAATCCTAATTGTATATGGAGTGGTGGTAATAAAATCTTCTCAGGGGGTACCAATGTATCTCTGAGAACATTCTTTTCACCAACAACTAGACTTCTTGGTGGCCAATTTTTTTGCTTCCAGTGATTTTGTCGGTCTCTACTGTCCCATAAACATAGAAAACAAGGGTATTTGGTGTACCCAGCCTGTTGTCCCAGCAGCATACACAATACTTTTAAATCCCCACATACCAACCAGTTTTGGTTTTGATAACCTACTTTCTTGAGTACCAACTCCAAGTTCTCATAAGTCTCCTTCAAGTACACCGAATGAGCAACAGGAATGGACGCATAACGGCCACCATTGTAAAGTAAAACTGCTTTTAAGCTTCTTTTGGAAGAGTCAATGAACTTTCTTACTAAAATCCGTAATATTCAACTGCTGCTTTTTCACTCTCCACATATGAAACAGGAACTGTCAGGCGAATTTATACACTTTCTTGGAGGCATTGCACTAATTTTGAACCACACAGACAATAGCAGGATGACGACTGAAGGAAAAAACGGTGGTCATTTTCGAATTCAGCGCACCAAAAAACATAAGAATCAGATACAATTATGAAAACAGCTTTTTGGTTGCAGACCTGTGTAATTAATATTCACATTTAATAAATAGCCATCCTCCCCAAATTCAGCACCACATTCAACTAATAGCCTCAAGCCACCCCAGCATTAATTTAAAGGTTCCATCACTGCTTAATTTAATAGGCCTTAGTATTAAATTAAATAGCCTCACCAATAAACTAAATTGTCCCGCCATCAGCCCATGAATAAAATAGCACCCTTTGAATAATTAGACCCCACCTAAACTACACCATTAAATTAATAGCCTACCTCCCACCTATGTACTTTTAAGATAGGGCCCCTCCTTTCCCTCATATCACATGTTATATTAAGACTCAAACTGGTCTTTAGAAGCCACGTCGACACATTTATGCTACATAAGTTTGTTAAAGTTTTATTATCAAAAACATATTTTGCTATAGAATAAGATTATTCTAGTGATAGATATATAACAATGAAACACTTTAAACCTTGGACAAGAATTAACAGAGCAAAACTCTAAGATACCAGTAAAATGTATATGAATACTTAAACACAATTTGTACGTTTCCCATTTCATATCCTCATTCATACTAAGACTAGGTACAAATTGGAGAATTTTCTGACCAATGTGTTATCTACAACGTTTGCACCTATGACTGAAGGTCCGATCGGTCGGGAGATTCACACGTATACACTAGACACGTTTTAGAAGATTCTTGGAAGACCAACCGTCTGGCCAGCGACTTTTAACAGCCATATTGTCGTCTTAAAAGATTTTGCTTTTGTACACACTGATACAACATATGGGGTCCCTGCAGCAATATGACAAAGACATTTAAATAAAGGGCTGAACATATCTAAAACACATCTTTATTATTTCACATCTATTTGCCTTTATTCTAGACTTGACGGACAAAAGTGTATAATTATGCAAGCAGAAATTTGCTATAGAGATATATATACAGTACACAGCTACTATTGCTTTTCTGTTGAAAGCACATAATTGCAACAGATGAAGACATCAGAAATTTACATACACACACGCCCCGAAAGGAGTCGCAGTTTGAGGAACTATCGGCAGTTGGTCGTGAAATCGGTCGTCAATTCATACACACTACATGATCAGTAGGTGATTGGAACAAGAGTGTTAAACAGTATGACCAACCAAATAAAACGACAATCGGCAATTTGCATCATTTTGGCCACACCCCAGTGATGAAATAGGCGAAGCGCATCATTTTGGCACCCAATGAGAAGGATGCAAATGAGTCCCCGAATCTGGGAATTTGGACGTCTCTTGGACATTCCAGGAGAGTGGGCAAGTATGCCAATAGCACAGTCTTTCTGAGTCACTTAACTTGACAAGCACACATGATTTCTGGTAATAACACTTCCTTTTATCATTTCCTGATAGAACAATAGATCTTTTCTGAGGATTCTATGAACAGCTCTCCTTCTCTGTCACATAAGAAAAATCCAATAAGGATGCAGAAGCACATGTAATAAATGCAGACTGTTCCCTTCTGTTTACTGTGTTGCTGCAACTCACTGTCTCCTCCTCTTTAACGTGTGTCTCAATTCACACTTGTAAGGTTTCCACTGGAATGGATTTGCTTTTAGTGATTTAATCACTATTTCTCTTTAGGCTAGGTACACACTGCAAAATTCTTCAACCAATTTGTTATCACTAGCGATTTGGCAAATGATTGAAGTTACAGTCTGCCAATTCAGATTTACCTTAGATCTGTGCTCTTTATGTGGTCCAAGAGCAGTGTAGTAGAACTTTACTGTCACACTGATTATTACACACAAAATAAACTCTTATGTTTCCACAATGTCATTATAAATTTTGTTAGCTTCTGTGATTCTGAAATGAAATATTCAGTTTCAGAATGAACAGACAAATTATTCCACCTAAAGCACTCTCTACATTTATTAGAACAAAATAAACTTTGACTTTTCCACAATGTCATTATAAATTTTATTAGCTTCTGTGAACTAAAGCGAAATATTCAATCTCAAAACAAACGGACAAATTAATTCATCTACAGCACATTTAACAACACAGACACAGAGACAGGTTCCTGCTCTGTCTCTTGGCTGTCAGTTGTGTGAGTACATACACACTGAGGATAGGAAGGCAGTTGGAACAAGATTTTTAAACAGTATTAACAATCAAGTGAAATGATGATCAGTACTTTAAAACAACTCTCGTTCATCATATACACACTAATGCGATATCGAGCTAAATGCTCCTCATCAGGTGTTTGCCCGATACTTGGCTGAAAAACCTCCAGTGTGTACCTAGCCTTAATGTTTCATTCCCATAGTTCCTATCTATCTCTCCCTGCACTACACCCTTAATACTAAAGCATAGTCCTGCAAAACGGTTTTTACACATAAAACTTCAGGTTTCCCCATCAGTTCCCTGTCTTACTAACAACAACAAAAGTCTCTTCTCCTTTCTAATATATCACTGTCACAATTCTAGCAGATCCTCCTGGATTAGCGCTGGCAGTACCAGAGGCGCAAAGCCTAACGAACCACCATTTTTTACCAGGGACCACCGCAAGGAGGTTTGGGCTTTGGTGCAGGTAAGTTTGCAGGTTGCGGCCCTCTGCACTGCCTCTCCCAGACGAGACGAGTTGGTATCAAAGTGCAAGATTGGTCAACATAGCCCGAACTGGTACACAACGGACTGCAGGATGCAAAATCAGGAAACTGAAGAACCGTCAGAACAAGCCAAGTCAGCAACAATCATGAATACCCAGTACCAAACAACAGGCAGAAAACTCAGGACCAGTCCTGGTCCGAATACAATATGCACAGGAACGCTTGAGTAAAGGTATGGAGCCTAATACTCTGGCACAGGCCTGTGCACTGAGCTGGTTTAAATAGCTGAGCTGAAGAGCAGGGCAGAATACATGATCATATTCTCAGAGTTCTTAAAGGACCATGCTATTGTCCAATGTATTATTATTATGGCACGAGGTTCAGCGCCTGGAGCAGAGGGACAAATAGAGTGAGTGTGCCGGACAGTGGGTTTGAAAAGTAACTGTCAGACTTCAATGTGTGACAATCACATAGAAATTGGTTGCTACTTATCTCACTAATCTCCATCTTCCACTGGCAACATGGCTTCTCTCAGGCATGGAGTCTGGCAGCTGATACCACTTCTCACCAAATGGCCTCTTCTCATCTCACTTCACTTTCTCCTTCAATCTCTTTCTCTCATTCTCTGGTGCCTCTATCACCAACTCGCCTTTCAGATTCTGATCTCTCTCTCTCTCTCTCTCTCTCTTTCTCACATGGTTCTCTCTCAAACTTTGCCTATATTGTTCACAGGATTACTTGCTAGCTTTCCCACTCTTCCCCTCCTTTACGTGACTCTGAATGTCAAATCTTCTCCCCTGGCATGCTGGGATATGTAGTTCTGTGACAGCCAGATCCCAGTCAGTTACGCATGTGTGATACCCCACTCAAGCAGGATAATATATTCTGGGACTGCTGGCAGCCATGTTTGTTTCTCTGCCCTGGAAAGCAGAGCTAAGATTTATGACAGGGTAAACACATACTTGCCAACTCTTGTAATTTTTATTTCGGGAGGTCCGGGAGACAGGTGGGCTTCTGGAGGCGGGGCTCAGATAATTGTATCATTGGCTCTGCCCCCTAAAAGGTCCTAGCCATTTTTGACCTATAAAAGCAGGGAGTTGGGCCACAATGACGCATGAATCTCGGCAATAAGCCCCATCCCTTCATCTTAACTTGCCAAATTATCCAGGAGCCGCAAGGTCGACCTGCTCTCCCAGGAGTCCGGGAGGACTCCGAGAAATTCGTGAGTCTCCCCGACATTTCGGCAGAGTAGGCAACTATGGGTAAACAAGAGAGAGAAACTGACAGGCTGATAAACAGAGGCTGTGCATCTAGGAGCTGTATGCAAATGAAAGGAACTCCAGTGTAAACACAACGTGAGAGAGTTATCACCTGCAGAAGTCTACACCACACACTCAATGCTTTAAAGTAATCTAAAGACAAAAAGTTTTAACCCTCGGGTAATCAGCTCAGGACATGGATCACCCTTTATTTGTGCATCATTCTCCACAAGGGGCTCCAATGTTTGAATGCTGAATAATACTGTTAGGTTTCTTTGACAGAGATTAATATATGTCTGCTGCATTGTTGTTGTTATTGTGAATGCCTATTATACCTGCTGTGCATTGTTTATAATTGAATGGGATTTAGTACTGTGAATTATATATTTGAATGCCATTCAAACCAAAGGCTACATTTATTGCCAATCCTATAGAGGGGACAAGCCTTAGAGTCAACAGGCTTTTTAAATAAAACTGTATTTGTTAAGCCCTATAGTGACGCTCAGTTGTCCCTTTGTCTATGTACTGCTGGGGAAACTCTTCCCTCTTTGCTGTGGTGTCGGTCCTATTGAGTCTGGCTCTGGAGAAATAAGAGTTTGTAGGGCTATGCTTCCCTAATATATTGAAACACTTAGGATAATAGTGAACATGTATAAAATGTGGCTAATTGCTCTTCACCCAACTATGTCAAATAGGCAGTATGGTGGCTAAGTGGATAGCACTTCTGTCTCACAGCGCTGGGGTCATGAGTTTAATTCCTGACCATGGCCTTATCTGTGTGGAGTTTGTATGTTTCCTCCCACACTCCAAAAACAGTATGTCTGTCTGTATGTGTGTGTATGTTAGGGAATTATGTTAGGGAATTTAGACTGTAAGCTCCAATGGGGCAGGGACTGATGTGAATGAGTTCCCTGTACAGTGCTGCAGAATCAGTGGTGCTATATAAATAAATGGTGATGATGATGATGATGATGGAGAACTAGTCATTGGGGACCAACAGCTAAATGTACCATTGTTCTGCATGCACAGCATCTGGAAAATTGTTCTTAATTATTTTTATTTTTAAAGTTATATCCCTCTTCCAGTGCCCCTCTTGATCTTCCAAGTGCCCCAACCCAAGTTGCCCTTGTCCTCCGCCTTTTCTCAATTTTTAAATCCTCATTAGGCATAATGTTTTATGAATATTACAAAGGAATGCAGGTATAAAATTCTTGGTAGCTTAACAATGACTTTTTCTGAAATAACATTGACAATTATAGTTGCCAGCATCAAGAAGCTGATATGATGATTAAGATTTATTGTACACATACAGTTGAATATCCTTATGGGATTTCCTAGAGCTATTAGAATTCATACATACATTTTTAAAAACATTTGTTTACCCATTTATACACTATATTATTAGAATGTAAAATAGACTGTATACTGGGTCATTAGACAAAATACATTTCATCTCTCTAACATCTCATGTCACCATTGAATAACACTGCAAGCTCCCTGTTTATGAACAACTCATGTATTGAAATATCAGCCTACAGGGTTATTTTTGCACACATTCGTCTATATTGAGATTACACCTGTTAACTAAATACATGGTCACTTAAAATAAATCATGTTTCTTTTAAACTCCAGGAGGTTCACAGCAACTAACACAACAAAACCACCCTATAGTAATAATGCATGTGAACATATAAGTGAAACACACAAACAACAACGTGACTTGAACCAACCTCCAGGGGTCCATATCTCCCACACTGTCGCTAATACCAAGGCAGTACCAGGATCTAGAACAATGATGGTCAACACATCCCCCTTAAGCACTAGAGGCCCACAAAGCCTTTACCTGCAATCCCAGCTCCTTTCACCTTCATTTTCAGCTCTGACTTACTCTAAGCTGTATGCGCTGTCAAGCTTCACCAGCCTTAGCTATTATTGAATAGTGAAATGGATGGAGGTATCATCTGAAATCAAAGGGATGTGGTCTTCCTGCTTTCACCATGCTGATTCCTGATTAAAGTTTTGTAGTGTTTAATCTGAGGATACATTTCATGATATTTTGGTGTTAGTGGGAGCATTTTGTGGCACGTGGGAAGTCTGAATTACATGTGGGCAAATGGAATGCATGTTGGGGTATTAAGGGTCTGAGAACATGAGTAAATATATTGTTTTAACGTGTTACTGAGATTAGTGGTAATGTGTGGCCCTTGTAAAGGTCAGAGAGCTGTATCAGGTTTCTCATTACTACCCTACGGTACACTTTTGGCAGGCCAAGTATGGCTACCAGGATCCAGTAGAAATGGTGCTGTACTGACAAATTGTCACACTATTTTTCTTACATGAGTCAGCCAGAGTGTTGGGCTTCTGTTGGCTAAGAGACTTTAGGATTGACAGGGAACTGGTGAAAGGACTCCTGTCTGCATACCCAGTGGAATAGCTCCAATGTGGCTGGGGCTGGGAAGGAGACCTGTGGGCAGAAAGACAGATAATGCTGGGATAAAGGACAAGAATAAGATAATGGGGCTATGTGCATGCTTGCACAGATGTGTTTAATAACCATTTAGTGAATTTAGTCCTACTGTTCTGCTGAAAGCCTATGGAAGGGAACATCTAAAAATTGCCAGGTGATGGGTGAACTGGAGCACATTGGAGAATTGTGTAGGAAGAACATACTTTGAATATATTGAACTGAAAACATGGGGAATCAATTTCTGGATTTATGTCTTGAGCAAAATGAGTCACGGGTGAGCTTGACCTTTATTGACGTGATCCCGGCACCCTCTTTCTTCTCACTACTACATTAAAAAAAAACCTGTTTTCTCCTGGCCAGCAGCCATGCTGTTATATTTATATACTGTGGTGTTAATTAGGAGTCAAGTTTTGATGCGTGTTACCTGTGCTGTTCTCTCAGTGAGCAGTACTTAATCCACAGATAACAGGCACTCTCCTGTGACAGGTCAGAAAAAAGCTAGATAAAAACACAAGGATGTATTTGGTACATCAGGCAGGCTGTGTTATCAGATGTCTCTCTTCTTTGACAGGTGGTTTTAAGTATAGGTTTCACTGTGTTATTAACACAAGGTGAGATTTTAATTGTGTAGCCAGTGCACAATTAGAAAAGATTCAATTCTCATGCTCTCTCTGATGCACAGATGTTTAAAGAATGGATAGAGCTTCTCTACGTTAGGTTCACGGCACATGAAAAACGCAGCATAATTATTTTGCCATCCTGTTGAGTCGTTTTTCGTATTCCCCTCGCATTAAGTCAAAATATTCAAAAGACTTGCAACAATAAATAGTACGTGAATCACATATTATAGCAAGGGATAGATGGAAATATGCATGTAATAGATAAATACGATTTTAGGTTGCCAGTGACAGAACAGCAGAATGCTTTAATATTTAAATGAAACAGGATCAAAAGCTTGAACAAATTTATAATAATCCTGTGGTGCATTACTAAGATTGATATAACAAATTATTTTTCCTTTATTATAACACATGTATTTCACATTGTTTGTACAAACAATTACATTTCCCTATTGTTTAGAGTTAAGTCTTTGGCCATATGCAATTATACTTGCAGATAATGTGCTGTGTGTTCTATGTTCACTCTACCATATTGTTGAAATAAGTCTTCATTGTGAAAACCTACAAGGTCCCACTATCTAATTTCTTTGTCTCCTGTGGTAAGATCAAATTGATAGTATGGCCTGAATGTTATCCAGCTTGTTAGTTCTCAAATTAATATATATATTTTGTTAATAATCAGCCTCCAGAGTCAAACCCTGTGAATTCTCAAATTGGGTGCCTTAAGGAACATCTCTATGCAATTAAAAACAACAAGCAAATTGCTGCCCATCAGGGATGAGAACAGAAGCCTGTATTGTTAAATGAGATGGTGAAAGACAGAGGTGCTCACAAGAGATTTCCAGGAGGCTCTCAAATGCTTCAAATGTTACAAATGACATAGATTGGGTTATTGGCACATCAACTGGGCTCTCACCTGCTTGCAAATGAAGTGAGATCTTTAGCAGGGTGTTAAGGGTTACATAAGCTAGCTATTATAGAATAATTGCTGACACATCATACGATTCCCATAAAACACTGTGTGCCTTAGTTAAAATGTAAATGTCACCAATGAATGATAGATCTTTTTCAGACACTTGAACACAGTGACATATTTCAGAAGGAACCACAACCATGAAATGATTTAACTTGTCCTATTTACCAGGTTTAAAAATTGTAAAACTCCATTAAGCAAGTAATGCATACTTGCCAACATTTGTATTTCTTTTTCCGGGAGATGCCGGCTGGGACGTAGCGTGCAGGGGGCGGGGCGCCGAAATTGCGTCGTTTTGGCCCCGCCCCCGTGACGAAATGAAGCAAATCGCATCATTTTACAGTGGGGGCGAGGCTAAACGCCGCGATTCCGGGTGAATCGCGGTGTTTAAACCGAATTCTGCCCACTTCCTATCAGGGAGATTGCCACACTCGTCCGGGAGACTCTCGCAAAATTCGGGAGTCTCCCGGACATTCCGGGAGAGTTGGCAAGTATGAAGTAATGTGAGATACTGGGTGCATGAAACAAGGGATAGATGTAGGAAACACAGAAATTTTATAGCAAAATATAGTATTGCATGTATTTTATCACTACTGTAATGTCCGAGATATTGGAGATATCTCCAGCATGTTATTCACCCCAGCCCTCTCCATAACTCTGTATGGGGCGGCGAAACATTAGCATTTCGGAGCTTGGATTCTATAGCTAACGCAATCTGTGGATGACATTAGTAGATGTGATCTATCTTAAAATCCCAGCTGAAGAGGAGAGAGCATTGTTAGAGGGATCATTTAAGATTCCTCCCTAGACATGCTGCATGCTCCTCCTCTCCTTCCAGCTGCCACTAGTTTCAGAAAGCAAAAATATATGTGTAGTAATGCTGGCATGTTTGGGTGAAGATACTATAGATGTAGTATTGAAGATAGTGTATATAGGGAGCAAGGCTTAGTTAAGGGTAAATGGGGAGGATTGGGTGGAGAGTTCAGAAAAGGTGGACTGGCAATAAAAATGTGAAATGTATGGTAACAATTGCTAAGAGTTTTTCAAACAAAATAAGTGTAGTAAAATAAATGATTACCAGCAAATAACTGAGTGCAGTCTATTGTAAGTCATTAGTTTAAATAGTTGTACTTAAATTCAATTATCAATGCAAATTGAATGGACAGCAAAGAAAATGAGGTCATCCTCATAAGTGATTTTAACTATCCAGATGTGACCATGTTTCTAGTAAGCAGAGAGGCTTTGGAACGCCCTTCTGTGATCTGTCTGCAGTGTAAAATCCCTCCCCCCTCTGCCGTCACATCACATGACAAGAGTCTGAGTCTGTGACTGTCCACCATACTTGTCTGCCCTCCAGAGAGCACTTTCAAGCAAAGGGAAGAAATTTGGAACCAGGGAACTATAGACCTGTGAGCCTGACTTCTGTTGTGGGGAAATTATATGAGGAGTTCTCATGAAAGCTATTCTGGAATGTATTGTAGAAAATAATTTTGATGATACAGAGTGAGCATAGTTTCATAAAGGGCTGCTCATATCTAAAAATATGATTAATGTTTATAAGGAGGTAGGTTTCAAACTGTATCTTGGTAATGTAATTGATGTGAAAAATTTGGATTTCTCAAAATATATAACATGGCTGGTACACAACATAAGTGTACTATGTATAAGGGCAAAAGTATGTACACTAGTAGACAACTAGTTGAAGAATAGAAGACAAATGGCACGTATAAGTGTATATATCAGAGCACTTATTAATGAATAATTTTCGAACTGGGCTACAGCTATTAGATATATACCACAGGAACAGTATCAGGGCCTGGGCATTTCAATCTTTTCATAAATGACCTTGTATGACAAAGTAGAAGGAATCCATATTTGGTAATAACACTAAGCTATGTAGGGTTATTAACACAGATATAATCTTGCTGCAGTAAGGTTTCTACAAAACAGCAAACTCATTGGAATTATCATTCCAAAGTGTTGGCAATTCTGTGTGTGCATTTTTTGCAGTTGCATTTCACAAGCTATGAACATAACAAAGTGTCAACCTTGGAATTGGAAAAACATTTTACAACAGGTCCCTGTTTCTCATTTTTTTTCAAATAGTTTTAATTGATAAGGAAATTCAAGTTGTTCAGTTGCTACCCATTGATAGTAGCTAAAGTAAGAAAGTGAATACGGTGGGAAATGTTACAGATAAAAAGATTCCACAAATAATATTTTGTACACTTGAAAAGGTCAAGAAGGGCATCTGTTCATTCCAGATCATGTCAAAAAGAAGCCTTTCTATCAGGCTAAAGGAGGGGCTGTTGGGAGAATCCACTTAACCAAAATTGTCTATCTGGCCACCAGTCAAGTCAGCCTCACAACTGTTTTTTTAATGACTCTCCAGTTGATTACATTTCACAGCAGCATGGGATAGGATCAAAAGAGAATCAAGAACCTATCTGTTTTAGCTAAGGAATATAAAACATTTTGCAAAAAAGTGCTACAAGTTCACATAGGATGTATTAAAATCAAAATGCTAATATATCAAATTTCTAGTATGGAAAATGCTCTCCCTCACCAAATTCAGTAAAGTTTTGAAATGGGAAGAAGTCCATAAAGGGAAGCTGCAGATGGTATAAAATGTTGAGAAAAGTCGTCATCTTTAAAAGGGTCACTTTTCCTTTTACAAAATATTTTTATTGTGACATTGAAACAGACAAAGAGGAAAAGTCCATATTTTGAAATAATAAACAAATGAAATACAGGTACTGCATGGAATAGAGCGTTTTCCTGAATGTTGAAAAACAGAGTGAGCATGCCCAGAACCGGCAAGAGCACCTGGTCAGTCTGGGTCCCAAAATGTTGACAATTATCCACATTTTTATTTATGCGTAAAAACGCTATACGTATAGGTAAACAATCCAGCTGAAACCTGGAGCTGGTGAGGATAAACAAAAACTAAAAGCTACAGTTTCAACTATAACTAAAAGCTAAAGCTAAAACTACAACTAAAATAAAAACTAGTGCTAACCCGAAGTTAGAGATCAGCAATCCATTAATGGAACTGGAGGCAGGATGTGAAAGGCGAAAGGGGTCAGTGTAGGGTAATGTGTAGCAATAGGGAAAAGGTGTTAGAGAGTGGTAGGGGTACGATCTGCCAGCAACTGATAGGCACACCCTTGAAAACATTATTCAATTGTGAGTTTCGCGTGTGACGAATGGGTATGTATTAGAGATGTTCACTTACCCCCGTGTTCTGGTTTTGATTTTGGATCTGGATTTACTTTGTGTTTTGTTTTTTGGTTTTAGCAAAACCGCACTTGCATGTTTTGGTTTTGGTTTTGGATCCCTATTTGTTTTTTAAAATCCCTATTTTTTTGCTAAAATCACATAATTTAGCTTTTTTTCCCCTCCTATATTATTATTAACCTCAATAACACTAATTTCAAGTAATTTGTAGTCAATTTTGACCACCTCACAGGTCACAAAATTATTTTCATACACTTTCAAACAAAGACTGCTGCAGTTCTTGCCAGTGATAAGAAGAAGGCCATTGTCATGCCTGGGCATAAGACCAAAAAATTAACCTCTTATGTGTGTAATTATTTTTACACAAATCCTAACAGCAGTTGTCTAGCCATATGTAGCATTGTAAAGCCACAGTCAGTAGAGGTAGGGACCACCCGCTAGATCAATATTATATTAAACACATCAATATTATATTAAACACCTTGATCGCTAGAGTAATTATTTTCGACCCACATTCCCCAAATAAAGGATGACATTTCTATGACTTATGGTTTCTCGTCCATTTTTTTTTTTACAAACAAAAGCAGGGTGTCACACAATGTTTTGGGAGAAAAATGTTAATCTTTTTGTCAGGTGTGATAAGAATACAGTGATTTAAATAACTACATATGGGAGTAATCCATTTAATTGTAATTTAAGAGTGTTTTTGCATAGTTATACATCATGTGTTATATGATTCCAAAACAATTTGATGTATTGTATTGTAATTATTTTTTTTATTGCTTGCTACATGTGCTGGTAAACCTGATTTTATGTTTTGACACTTGTGGACGTGGTTATGCCTCTGTGTGGGCTCTTTAAACCACTGTGGGGCTTCTTTTACGAAGACATCATCAAAAACTTCCCTTGAGTTAGTTGTCTTGCCATTTCCTATGTTGAGAACATTGTTCGAATAGGTAAGATATCTTCCAATTGTCAAATGGTTAACACGGTAAACAGGGCCGATCTCATGACTGCTGGGCACAGGTTACAGGTTTGTGTCTAGTCACTGGTAAGTCACAGTGTAGTTTTTCTCCTTAGGTAGTCTTTGGTGGGATCCACAAACATTAGTTTTTTCACAACCTTTTAACTATATTGAACTGGGGATGTCATGGTTGCCCTGAGACAGTGCCCATGGTTCAATAGCCATGGTACAGAGAATAGCCAATAAAAGTGGAGATATAATATGTTCTTGTGATGACGTTTTTGATTTCTTTTCTACCACCCTGTGGATTACAGATAATGGGGACATTGCAAGTTCTTTTGATGTTTAAGTCTCCCCTGATTCCATAACTTTCCCTGTGAATTTGGGACCCTTACTACTATTCACACATTCAGGGATTCCTATGACCTGAGGTATGTATTATATTGCCACCAGACTTTGATGTCTGTATCCTATAGCAACCGGAGATTGTGGGTCTGTATTATATATTCACCAGAGATTTGGGGTTTGTATTGAATAGTTTTGTCCAGAATATGATCTACATTGTATAATTATCATTAGTATACATTGTGTATTGTGAATTAGTCAGTAACATACTCTCTTTATTGCATATTAATGATTATAATGCTTTCCGTGTAATATAGAGACAATTTGAATGCTTTCTGTATTGTATACCCACTGCTAGAATGCTGTCTTTATTATTTAGTGGTCACTTGGATGCTCTCTGTATTTCTCTATATTGTATACCAGGCACTAAAATGTTCTTTGTATTTCACAATGGTCATTACAACAGTTCCAAGTGAATGTTTGGCTTAGGGACCTGTTAAAGAGCAGATAAAGGCCAGTTGGTGCATCTGTTTCCAACCCAATATACTTAAAGTCAACTGTATCTACTTTTCTAAACAATACGAATATAACACAATTCCAAGGACATCCTTTTTAAATGGCTTAAAGATATAGATATCAAAACATCTTAGAAAACACCTTCAAATAAATAGGTTAACTAATCAACTTGTGCTGTTATTCCATAAAATCCACACTCACTGAAGGACCTAACAAAAATCGAAAAAAACAAAACAGAAGGAGAGCACACAACTGTGTAATTATGTTTACAATATTGGAACGTGCTTAAAACCATCATCATGTGTATATCATATAGATAATTGCAGGCTTATCTGAACTGGGCTTTTGAGGCACTTATCCACTCTGAGGATGAATATTGTAATGCTCAAGTATAGAGGTCTAGTACCACTTATACAATTAATACCAATTATGGCTAGAAGTATTAAAGAAATATAACAGTGTAAAATAAATATACTACATATACTCATTTAATTGCAAAGGGTTAAAATATAATACAAAAGAGAATAATAAACCTTGTATAAAGAAATCAGTCTTCTCACGTTGACCACTTTGCGACTGGAGCTTCTAATAACAGCCGCTTCTGTTCACCGGAGGTAGTCACAGACTCTTTCCTCACTTCCTCCCTTAGGCGTATTGTGGATAACTGAAAAGAGTCACAGAACAGCATACCCACCTTACGCATTTCATGAAAACTCTTTTAGCTACTTGTGTTTTCGCAAGAGTAGTCCAGTTTGTTGCAAGAATCTACTATTCTTCGAAAAAAACTAAAATTTTCTACCATTCTCTCACCAGATTTCATAATGCCCTGTTACCTTTTCTATCCTCTGGAAAATGTATTCCATATTCCATAATGCCACCTAGCAAAACATCTTGCAAAAAGTAACAATGCTTTTAAAATTGCAAGTTTCCATTTTGTTAGAATAAATTTAGGTAAATCTATTGGAAATATCATAACTAAAGTTTGATGAAGTTATTAGAAAAGCATACTTTGTCCTTTGCCTTTCAGCTCTCATCTGAGTTCTCCTGACAGTAAACCATAAGTCTTGACTAGCCTCAACATGTCCCTGTCCTTTGACTCTTATCAGCTTAGTGACAGTGAGAAGAGAACAAGGTGATCCTCTTTACTGTGTTCTTATTATCACCTCTCCCACACAATTAGAGAACAGAAAAGGTACTCGACAGGTCAACACTAGAAATGATTATAATCCCATCTCAAAAACATCCTTTTTTGATGGCTGACGTGGGACTTTCTCTCTTTCTCTATTCAACATCCACACTTAGCATTCCTTTAGCATAATGTCAAAAGTGCAGGAAGTTAAGGGGTTAAATTTGTACATAAAATAATTGATTTCAAAGTGTTAAAACATACTGCTTGTTAAATATGGTACAGAGATATATGTGTATAAAGGTAGCTAAGTTTAAATGATTTATTTAGTATTTACAGATTGGTTTGAACCACAAACATAAATGAGAGTAATTCATTTAGCAATGGGAGGTGAAAAGTCATTGGCATAGTGCTAATCGTTACATATCAATTCTGACTTATAAAAACAGCAATAATGTTTTAGTTGCCACCTTCCACTGTCTTTCCTCGTTCCAACCATAGGTAGCTGCACAGAAATACCAGACGTCATTGACTGCTTTAAATTGGTGACTTATATTGCTGATGCCTTAGTGTAGCCACACACACTTTCCCCACCAAAAGTTTTTGCAGTTCTTCTGCTACCTTATCAGTTGTTCCTCTCACCTCTTAGATTGTAAGTTTTTTTGGGCAGGGTTATCTTTACCTTCTGTTTCATGTTATGTATGCTACTTATATGTATAATGATCTCATTGTATGGCGCTACGTAATATGTTGGTGCTAAATTCAACATCTGTTCAGCTGCCCAATGATTGCTGCTGCCATTGTGATTGCTGCTGCCATTTCTGTTTGGCTGCTGCACCCTCTGTACCCAAATGTCAGTATCCTGGACCTCGTTTTGTCAGAACTGCAGAAACTGCCTACTCTATTAACCCCTGCCAGGGGGCGGTAAAGTATCCTTCACCTCTTCCATTGCCCTGGACAATTTGGATCAATTGTTCCTTTATACTCTCTCATTACCAACCCCAGCTAATACACATTCATTCACATCACCTACTCAATTTTACTCTCGCCTATTCACTGTCACCACACTTCTCTTCAAAGTCATCTTTTTTCTTCATTATCCTATTTCTCACTTTTCTATTATGATTCACCTTCACTGTTTCCCTCCTCACTGGTCTGCACACATGAACTGTTTTGTCTCCTGCACCCACCACACTCACCAGCCTACATTAAAAGAAACAAACTTCACACCTGCAAATCCTCCTTGCATGTCCTCTTTCTCACTCTCATCCGTACAATGCTCACTCACTGCTCATGCTCCTCACTCCACCCCAAACGTTTCCATCCACCCCATACTTTCAATCCTGTCAACCTTATCCACAAATCGCCACTATCCTCTTTTCCCTTCTCCTGTGCAATATGGAATGCCGGATCTATTTCTAACAAACTTCCACCCATTCATTTTGAAATCTCTCAACCTCCTTGCCATTCCAGAAATTTGTCTCACCTCCTCTGACACTACATTCCCTGCAGCTCTCTCCTATGGGGGACTCTCCCTCAGCCATACTCCGAAACCCAGAAACAGACAAGGTGATGGAATAGGCATTCTACTTTCTCCAAGTTGCACCTTCCAAGGCATATTCTCTGAACCCTTCCTCTCTTTCTCTTCATTTGAGGTCCACACAATCCATCTATTTTATCATTTTCACCTTTGTGATGCTGTCATTTATCACCTCCTATGTCCAGTTTTCCAATTCCTTGACAGCTTTGTGGCCTTGCTCACTTGATTCCTTTCCTTTGACCTGTCTACTCTCAATCTAGGCGATTTCAACATTCCCGTTGATAATCCCACTGTCTCTTCTGCCACCAAACTGCTTTAATTTACTTCCTCCTTTGGTCTCTCCCAGTGGACTTCATCTCCCACCCACTCTGATGGACATTCCCTTGACCTTGTCTTCTCCCACTACTGCTCATATATAGTTTCACCAATTTAGCCTTCACCACTCTCCAACCACAACTTTCTTTCTTTCAACCTCACCTTACCACACGCCCTCCCCCCTGCACCCAAATCCATATGTACACAATGACACCAAAATATTCTTAACCCAATTCACTACTCATTTTCCCTGAAACAACTATTTTCTCCTATCATTGCATTGTCCTGACCTAATCAGTCTGCCACTTTCTACAACAAAACACTCACTTCAGTCCTAGACAATGCAGCTCCAGCTACCACATACAGTCTCAGATGATCCAAATCCTAACCATGGCACACCAAACAGACCCGCTACCTGCAAAAGTGTTCCCGCCCTACAGAGCACCATTGGAGGAAATTTCATTCTAATCCCGATTTCTTCCACTGTAGATTCGTCATTTCATCTTATAGCACTGCCATTTCAATTGTCACACAAACACTCTTCAAATCTCTAATATCCACCCACTCTTCTATACCACATCGCCTCTTTCCCACCTTCAACTCACTTCTCTGTCCACTTGCACGTCGTCCCCTTCCTACCTTACAGCCCATGATTTTGCCACCTACTTCAAAGTCAAAATCGACACCATTCAACATGATATTCCCTAATGCCAAATTCCACACACTTCACCCTCTGTAGCCACATTCATCTACACTCCCCAATCCACCCTTAAATTATTCTCTCCAGTAAATGAAAAAGAAGTCTCTGCACTCATCTCATCATCTCACCCTACAACCTGTCCCCTCAACCCTGCTCCCTCCCAACTTCTCGGCTTCCTCTCTTCCACTGCATGCCCACATCTAGCTCATCTCTTCAACTGTCTCTCTCCACTTGCACATTTTCATCCACCTTTAAACATGTGCTCATCTCACCATTTCTAAAGAAACCATCTTTATCCAGCCTCTCTCCAACTACCTCTCTATACTTCCCTTTGCCTCTAAACTACCTGAGTGTTTAGTATACAAACAACTGTCTGACTTTCCTCTCACTCCATTCTCAACTCTCTGCAATACTTCCACTGCCATCATTCCACTGAAAATGCTCTCACAAAAGTGATAGATGATCTACTTACTGCAAAATGTAAGGGTCCATTCTCATTCTCCTGGTCCCCTCTGCTGCTTTTGACACTGTTTATCACCGTTTCTCCTACACACCCTTTACTCCATTGGCCTTCATGATACATGTCTTTCCTAGTTCACTTCCTACCTATTGAATCGCTCCTTTCGTGTTTCTTCCTCTGCACATCCTCTCATCCACTCCCATTATCTGTTCTTTGCCCTTTACTTATTTCACTATACACATCTTCTCTTGGGGCACTAAATCGCTCATTCGACCTCCAGTACCACATCTACGCTGATAACACCTAAATCTATATCTCTTCCCCTGACCTCTCCCCCTCTGTACTATTTCGTGTAACCAACTATCTTTCTGCTATCTCCACATGGATATTCCAATGGTATCTAAGCCTCAACATATCCAAAACAGAGCTTATCATCTTCCCTCCTGCCAGAGTCACCACCTCTCCTCAAATCTCCCTCACTGTCAATAGCACTAATTTGCTCAGTCTCCCAAGCGCACTGCCTTGGTGTCAAACTTGACTCCACCCTCAACTTTATTCCTCACTCTCTTCTAGTCCTTTTGACTCCACCTTTAAAACATTGCTAGAATTATGCCCTTTTCTTACTCAACATGGTACCAAAACTCATAATTATTCTCTCATCATCTCCCTTCTTGACTACTGCAGCCTTCTTCTATCAGGCATTCTTGACACCCATATATTCACACTTTCATCCTAAAGACTGCTGCAACACTGATCATCCTCTCTCACTGCTCCACCAATTTGCGAATTTTTACACTGACTCCCTGTGTCCTCCAGAATCCATTTCAAATTACCTTGATCATTAGGATTTCACCTCTTAATAAAATGCCTATATAAGAGGAGGAAAAATGCGTCATGTGACACCAGCATGCACGGACGTACATTTATTTTCAAAACACATGTTTGTTTGTTTACACAGCACTTGGAGTTCTTTTTCTCTTCACTCGGAATCAGCTGATCTAAATCACGGATACTATAACCAAAGATTCCATGAGGACACTAGAAGCTTTAATCGGTTATTATAAGGTACAGCGAGGATTCTATTGCTAAGGAGGAGATGTGAGGCATATTTGTTCTCGATATCTGTATCTACAGCTTAGTATCTCTGGAATCATCATCAAAGAGCGCATATCACTGTAAGCTAGCTCCTACCAATTTATGCTTTAGGGCTAATTATTGGACATAATACTAAATTTATTTGAGAACTGTGGATATTGGGATATATAAACTGAGCAAATGAAAGAGTTATAAACTGTGTGTACTTAATTTGAACTCCTAAATTGTTTGAAATCAAGAGGCTAGATTTACTAAGCTGCGGGTTTGAAAAAGTAGGGATGTTGCCTATAGCAACCAATCAGATTCTAGCTTTCATTTATTTATTACCTTCTACAAAATGACAGCTAGAATCTGATTGGTTGCTATAGGCAACATCCCCACTTTTTCAAACCCGCAGCTTAGTAAATCTAGCCCAAGGTGTTTATTTCTCACATTGTGCGGGTTTATTGCTTCTAATTTGTGATTGGTTATTATTTTTTAATATTAAGGAATTTATTTTAATAAATATATTATTATTATAATAATCAGAGCTCTCATATGTTTTTTTGTTTTAGCTCTTTTAGAGTTATTTAAGAAGATACAGTACTTATTAAGTGGAGAACTGCAGGATTTTTAGCCACCATTCATTTTTTTTTCAAAAAGGTATATGTCTTAAATATCTATTTAACTAGCACCTGACTAATTGTTTTTTTGTGTTGTCTCTTTTAGAGCTTACCTTATCCCCGATAATACTATTCCCCCTAATGCACGCTCACAACTGTGCCAATCTCCACTCTATGCCAAATCTGCTCTTCTTGTTTCAGCTGTGCCCATTTCCACTTAGAATGTAAGCTCTCTAATAAGCAGGGTCCTCCATACCCTTTGTTTTCATGTCTGCATTTATTTTGTCTGCCTTGTATGCCCTTGTTTTATCCATGTCCTGTTTTATCCACTGTACAGTCATGGCCAAATTTTTTGAGAATGACACAAATATTGGTTTTCACAAAGTTTGCTGCTTAAGTGTTTTTAGACCTTTTTGTCAGATGTTGCTATGGTCTACTTAAATAAAATTACAAGCATTTCATAAGTGTCAAGGGCTTTTATTGACAAATGCATTAAGTTTATGCAAAGAGTCAATATTTGCAGTGTTGACCCTTCTTTTTGAAGACACTTGCAATTCGCCCTGGCATGCTGTCAATCAACTTCTGGCCCACATACTGACTGATGGTCACCCATTCTTGCCTAATCAATGCTTGGAGTTTGTCAGAATTTGTGGGTTTGTGTTTGTTCACCCGCTTCTTGAGGATTGACCACAATTTCTCAATGGGATTAAGGTCTGGGGAGTTTCCTGCCCATGGACCCAAAATCTCGATGTTTTGATCACCGAGCCACTTAGTTATCACTTTTGCCTTATGGCAAGGTGCTCCATCTTGCTGGAAAAGGCATTGTTCCTCACCAAACTGTTCTTGGATGGTTTGGAGAAGTTGCTCTTGTAGGATGTTTTGGTAGCATTCTTTATTCATGGCTGTATTCTTAGGCAAAATTGTGAGTGAGCCCACTCCCTTGGCTGAGAAGCAACCCCACACATGAATGGTCTCAGGATGCTTTACTGTTGGCATGACACAGGACTGATGGTAGCGCTCACATTTCCTTCTTCGGACAAGCATTTTTCCAGTTGCCCCAAACAATCTGAAAGGGGATTCATCAGAGAAAATGACTTTACCCCAGTACTCAACAGTCCAATCCCTGTACCTTTTGCAGAATCAGTCTGTCCCTGATGTTCTTTCTGGAGAGAAGTGGGTATTTTGCTGGCCTTCTTGACACCAGGCCGACCTCCAAAAGTTTTCGCCTCACTGTGCATGCAGATGCACTCACACCTGCCTGTTGCCATTCCTGAGCAAGCTTTGTACTAGAGGTGCCCCGATCCCGCAGCTGAATCAATTTTAGGAGATGGTCCTGGCACTTGCTGGATTTTCTTGGGTGCCCTGAAGCCTTCTTCACAACTATTGAACCTCTCTCCTTGAAGTTATTGATGATTAAATAAATGGTTGATTTAGGTACAATCTTACTAGCAGCAATATCCTTGCATATGAAGCCCTTTATGTACAAAGCAATGATGACTGCACGTGTTTCCTTGCAGGTAACCATGGTTTCCAGAGGAAGAACAATGATTTCAAGCACCTCCCTCCTTTTAAATCTTCCAGTCTGTTATTCTAACTCAATCAGCATGGCAGAGTGATCTCCAGCCTTGTCCTCATCAACACTCTCACCTGTGTTAATGAGAGAATCACTGAACTGATGTCAGCTGGTCTTTTTGTGGCAGGGCTGAAATGCAGTGGAAATTTTGTTTTTTGGATGAAGTTCATTGTCATGGCAAAGAGGGACTTTGAAATTAATTACAATTCATCTGATCTTTCTGACATTCTGGAGTATATGCAAAATATCATCATAAAAACTGAGGCAGCAGACTTTGTGAAAAATAATATTTAAATCATTCTCAAAACTTTTGGCCATGACCGTACAGTACTGCGGAGGACTGTGGCGCCTTACAAATCTACAAGAACGAAAATAATAAATAGTAAATTAATAAATCCTAAATAAATAATAGATAAATAAAGGATAATAATAATTGTCATATATATTTTATATGTAAAAATGTATGAAACTTTTGCTTCATTTGTTGCTTTGTATGTAGGTAATTCCCCTTTGTGCTTGCCTATGACTCCAAATCCTGGCCTATGTCAAGTGTGTCCAGACGTTCGATTACTTTAATAAACAGGGCCTGCATTTGGAAAGTGCCACTTGAGAATAAAATTAGACATGATATAAATTATAGTTTACAATGTATCTGTAAAAGTTTAATAAAACAGTGTTATTCTTAAAGCAAAATTCAAATAAATAAAATATATTAAAAAAATAGACAATATACAGCAGACAATGATATTAAGATTTACACCTTAAATAATAACAATATAAATTAAAAACTGTAATTAACATTTAATTCGTAGTAATTTCATTCTGCGTACAAATGCATATCCAATTAAATGTAGATTTGAGTCTAAGAAAGTTCACTGAAAATGTATAAAAATTTACAATAAAGCAAAGTACAAATATTCACATTGCACAGCCTGCAACCCCTGACATGATCAAGATATGCTTTCCCAATCTTTATTTATTACTCAAGGGTGAATATATACCTGTAGTAAATTATTGAAAACAGTTTTGAAAACACTCATCTGTTATGAATAACTTTGAAAAGTTGGGAGATGGGGACAAATATATTTTATTTCATGACATTTGCACCATTCATAGTGCTCACTACAAGTGCCAGCATGCATTAAAATATTATTGCACCTGTTTATCCTCTTAATATAATCATACATTTATTTGGCCTCCCTATAATGTTCATACAATGATTTTACCCCATAAGATAATCATTATTTATTGCTTAAGGATTCAAAATAATTATTAATTTCTCCTATAATTAATAAGTGTATTGTGTCCTCTATTAGGGTTCTATACAAATAGCAATACAACAGCTTTAAAATTGCAATAAGCTGACACAGCTAGCTGAGCTACGTATATATTCCTTTTACCCTCATTATTTAATAAATACTGTTATTGTCTAGACAAATCAATACGCAGCCTGGGCGAAGAGGCCTTGAAGACTTGGCCCCTTGTGCTGCAGGCTCCTCTAACAATCACATGGGTTTCCATGGCTATATCTATGGCCTTGTTTCAGTATTAACAGACTGTAACCTTCCATCCTTCTGAAAGAGAGCAATGACAAGCCATCCACAGTTCTATGCCAATTCCAGTTTCATTCTGCACCTCTACTTGTATTCCTGGGAGGGCAACAACAGGAGATAATATTTTTTACTGTTTTTCTCCTGCTATTCCTGACAGCAAGCCCTCCAATTTTGACAGCTTTTTAAAAGTAATTTTAACAGACAAGTGATTTCTTTGCCGAGAGATGTCAGCATCTGGAAAGTGTCAATGTAAAAGCTACACACTATGACATGTAATCACTTAACCCCCGTCTCTAGAAGCTGAGGCGGTTTGTTATACAACTATGATAAGGTTTGTGCCAGACAGTCGTGAAACACATTGGGGGTGCGTGTACAAATGACACTCTGTTTTAAATAGCAAGTTTGCCAAATCTTATAGATCGAATCAGTCATGACATGTTGGTCACTTATACATTATGTTAACATTTCAGCTATGTCATAGACAACAAAGCGATTGGAAATGAGAAATTTTGGCTGTAGGGTGATGAATGAGTATGTGGCTTATTGCTAATAAAAGGAATAGTATTTTAGAATGTTGAACCATAGTGAAATTCATTTTGAATTCATTACATATTTACCATCATTCAGGTAAATTGTGATTGCTTAAATAATTTTTTGTCTCCTTATCAATTGGCCGAATAAGGAGCAAGCCAAAGGTTGTAATAGATAGAGTGAAAAGGTGTGTTTTGTTCTCAGATTAAATACTATGTTCTATATGTAACTATGTAATATAGACAATGACATTTAACACATAAGAGTGACTATTAAAGCTCATACAAACGTGCGAGGAAAAACAATGTCTGCTAAAAGCGTAGACAATTTCTGTTCGCTTTGCACATCTTTTATTACGGCTCTGAAAGAAATTCATCATATTGTACAAAGCGTTATTGCTTCTGAATACTGAATGCATTGTGGACATTAATGTGAAGCACAGTGACAAAGTGTGTGTACAGTCCATTCATATACATTATTTTTCAGACTATCAGTGTTAAAGAGCGTTGTAAGAACATGAGTTTATCATGTGAGTTAAGTGCCCAAGTATATAAATCCTTAGTGGCACTAATGTATCATGCCGCCTGCTTATATTAATGAGATGTAAGTAATGAGATGCAATCATTATATGAATCATTTGTATTTATAATCCAAGATAATTTTTCAAAATTATATGCTATTACAATTGCAGTTCATACCACAAGGCAGTTTGTGTTTTCAGACAGCTTTGGCGCTACCACTAGGCAAACCTAAGTGGTCGTCTGTGGCACTAAGGTTTAGAGGACTCCTAGAAAACTGAGTGAGTGACATGTTATTTATTCAGTGTTTTCATTTTCCCTGTGGCGCCCCCACAGTGAGCACTGGCCACTGACATGGAGGGGTAGCGGCCAGCAGCACTTTACGCTATGAAGCTGACGCTGATCCTCCATATTGATAAATAGACTGGGAGCAGTGGTCGAAGTGGGAATTTATAAGTGCAGATATGGAAATTTTAAATGAATGGCAGTGGGTCGTCTAGGTCCCCATGAGCTTTTGGGGATTTTGATGTAAAATTAATTTTAGATGCATTTTTACAGTATATAGTATAATTTAAAACATATTAAATAATGCAAGGCTACCCAATCTGTGTTCCCATCAATCCTGTGTTTCTTCACCTCCCCCTTATGTATTCCTTGTGCCTCTTTAACGTTATCTGTTATCTGTCCACTCTGCCCATGTGCCCCTATCATACAAGGTTACTCCCTCTCTGTCTCCCCACCTCTGCCTGAGCCCCTGCTCCTTGCAAACTCTTACTTACCCCCTGCTTCTCTCACTATGTCCCTTACCATTCTGCTCCCAATTATCTATACCTGTCACTGCTCCTATATTTCTCTCTCACTAGGAATTCAGGAATTTATAAAAATGTTTTAGATTTTTTTCATTTTTTTATATAAGTAGCTAGGGCGGGGAAAGAGATGTATATATGTGTGTGTGCGTAGCGGTGGGGGAATGTTGTTTTCCTTTAAGCCAAATAGAAATAAGGCTAAATATAGGACTACTAATACTAATTATAGGGTCCTGACATCAGCTGAGACAAAGTCAAAGGTTAGGCCGCTTAAAGAAAAATAGCTATTTTCTTTTCTTAGTATGTCACCTTACCTGTTCTTGCAGTTTTTACTTGCCTTATGCTCAGGTGCTGTCTATCTGGATCCTGGAATGTTGGTGCCCTATTTGGTAAAAAACAGGCACATGAAATATAGAAAATTCTGGCGTTAAATCAATAACACCCATGTTTTATAACTAGGCCTCCCTCCCTACATCCAGCCCTGTTAAATTAATTTATTTTATTTTAAATTAAATAAACTTAATACTTTTCAACCTTAATAAATAGACCTATTTCCCTTCAACCAGCCCAAAAATTAAATAGTATTCCCATTTAATAAATATACATATATTTCCCTCGCTCCAAACATCCCTGGTAATAAATTAATAACATTTACATTTAATAAATATACCTATTACCCTCAACCATCCCAATATTAAATAATTCATAATCACAATTAATAAATAGCCATCCTTCTCCCCAAACTTAGTCCATCATTAAATTAAAAGTCCACCTATCATTACATTAAGACAAACCCACCCTCCTCCCCTCATAACATTCAAGCAAAGCCCTGCTTCACTCATTACATTAAACAACCCCCTTCACTCAAAACAGTAAGACAGATCCCCCTCTTCTCCCTTATTACATTATTAATAAAATAAAACTCTGTAACCTTCCCACACACATACCTTTTTTCAGCTGAGCTCTGTAGGAGAGTCTCTTGCAGCCTGCACGCTTAGGACGGCACCTGTATTGTGGTGCACCTCCCATGTGACCTGTTTATCAAACAAAAACAGGGAGGGCAGAGGAGAAGGATCCAGAGATACAGGGGGAGGGCAGGGAGGACAGACACAGACCACAGGCATACATGCATAGAGGAGACAGACACAAACACACATAGGGTAAGAGAGGGAGGGAGGCACGGATCATATCATCCGCGGCTGCAAATCTAATGTAGACATGCTCTTCAAGGGTAGCAGAGCATGTGCGCAGCTTAAATAAAGTGGAGAAAAGAAGCGCCGGTATGCCATGCTGGCACATAGTGCCCCACTTCAAGCACTGTAAGAGTGTGATGCTGGACTATTATGTCATAGATAAAAAGAAAAAGAAACAGGAGGGGCACTTCAGTTACCAGGAGAATTGTTTAAAATGAATATTGTTTATGTTCCTACAACACTCCTTAACACAACTTAACTTATACCATATTAATAAACAAATAACCACGCAACAATAATTAAGGTTGGAAAAAGAGGAGTTTTATTGAAGAAAGACTAAATGCGAAAACTAAAGGTGGCAGCAAGAGCAGGGCAGTCAGCCACACTTAGCAAAACCGATAAAGGTGGAAAAGGTTAGACCATTATTCCACCAACCCAAGTTGTACCTTATCTATTGGCCAGCGCTAAGATGTTCTCGAGTGTCTACTACCTTTCTGGACAATGGCATGCGACCGCTCAGCAGGCTAATAGATCCTCCTTGCTAGAGGTCCAAGAGTCTGGTGACTTCAAAAGAAGTATGGCTTAAATAATACAGGTAACAAGCACCATATGCTCTTTGGTTGCTGACTGAGCTGCTCTCCTACCAACTAAACATGTCGTGAACCATAGGGGTTCACAGCCCACCACCAAACTTTCTAACCACAGACCTAAGCTTCCAGAAAATCTGATCCAAGAATATCCAAATACCCTCCTTAGACAGGTGAACCCCATCTACTCTGAAAAAGTGGGCTGCCTTGGAGGAAAGTAAAGGGTGCTTTATAACCGTTCCACCTAAACCTCTTAGAACTCGTCCGATGGCCTTGTTTCTTCTCTTGACAATCTGTGCCATTACTATGGGGGGGGGATGTCAGAGCTTCAGCACAAATGCGGTATTATGTCTGACCAACATGTATGAATTCCTGACCACCGCGTGCCAATTTCCTCCAAGCTTTCTCTAATTTGAATGATGAGGGCCAAAGATGTGCATGACCCCATATCGTTGCCCCCAAATGGATAACTAAGATGTCAGGGATCCCATGAGCAGCAGCTTAATGATGGGATAAGTGCCTGACATTTCATACCTCTTTTTCCTATCCATTTGATGTCTACGGGGGTATTTACAATTGACCTATTAGAGGCCATAGCGTGCTTGGCCGCCCAAAACACATAAGAGTGCCCGATTACACAAATCCCAATCCGTTTAGCGGACATGCCTAGGACAAAAACGCATATGATATAAACTGGGTTACTAACAATAGTTAAACGCTGATAACAAACAGTAAGCAAAAACAGAAAGGAAGATGAGAAAGAGCTTTGACCCAAACAAAGGTGAAAACCCACGAAATCTCGGAGGCCCCTAATAGGCCTTGATCCAAGGAGAAAAATAGGAGAAAATCCCTTTGTGCCTTCACTAAAAGCGGCAAGCGGAGGAGCCTTGGGTCGCCACAAGAGAGGGGACACTCAGAAGAATAACGATATTAATGCTCTGGCCTTATATATCTTTTATAATAGTTCGATTTCCACCGACCTAGCAACTGAATTTCGGGGGTTGTGGCACCAACCAGTGCCGCAGCAGTAGCTGCCCCATCCTAAATGAATGCGTGCCATAATCCACGGGGTTTAAACCTATATGCGCTAAAGATCTTTTCAAAAGGGCGCTGAATTGGAACTTGGTAAAGGGAGAGCCGTCTTTATGCGCTAACCATATGGGGCTTTGGGGGCGGGATTGGGCAAATTTCTGACAGAGAGTGACTGGACAAATACTTGTGTCGTGTTGGGCCAATAAAACTAACCAATGTCCTCGTCCCATTTGGTCGGTCTTGGAACTGGATATTTTACATTGAACTGTTGTGAGTAAACAAATAATATACTTTGATAGTAAAGCTGAGCCTAGGTGTCTTATGGATCGCTACTAGCTCGCTAAACCTGAAAGCCCCGTGATATGCCATGTTGAATGCCGTGCTAAAAAGTAATGACTCATATGTGTCGTTGGAAATAATCGTGCTAACAAGGAGCCCACAATTCATCTACGACAGTCCGCCAAAACTGGGTGGAGTTTTGCCCACCCTTTTAGAGCTTACTTATGTGGAAACTTTTTGTGGGGTCGATGACACCTTGCAATTTGGCCATGAAGGAGATTGCTGCTAAAGTAGAGACCATCGTCTCTTTCAATACGCCCTCTTTATATCGATCCCACATGAATTTGAACATACCGTCTGGTAAATTAGGTTACCGTGCTAATGGTGGGATCAATGGCATCGTTCACAGAGCTACCTGGGAGGTGGGATGAATGTTGGATAAGCCTAAATTTCCCGGCGCTTTTCTTTGGTACGTATGAGAGCGCACCCCATCTGTATATAATAACGGAATTATTTAACAATCAACAGATGTTAGTCCTTTTCTGTGCGCGACCACACTTTTTTGCGTTTTTGTGTGCTTTTATGTCATAGCCCAGTACACACTCCGCAATTGACAGAAAATAAGTAGATGCCGTCTTGCATCTGCTCCACACAAGGTAAGAAGCCCAAGGAGTCGGGTGCCTGAGAAAGGGGTTGCCACGTGTGTTTAGGGTGCCTGCAGAGACTATAGTTTCTGCATTTCTTGGGAGCCTATAACAGTCAGTGCAGTTTTGTGATATTTATGGATTCGTCTGTACACAAAACTAATCTTCTCAAAGATTTTCCTGCACAAAATATGAATAGAGAGACAATTTCAGGTTGCTAATTAAATATGTTATTATTCTGGGACAGCTGGGCTGCTCTATAGCATTCTTGTCATTTACCTGTCCATGTACCTCTTACGTCCTGCTCCCACTCACTGGGTTTCCAAAGGGTCCCGGTAACATGCATGACATGGCTAGGTCCAGCAGCCTATTTTATAGGGAAAAAAATGCAGATGGCCCATTGACCCAGCCCATGGTAGCTCACTATGGGACTGGACCCGGGTGGGGGGGGGGGAGGGCAGATGCAGCCTGCCCCTGGCTGGGTCACAGGTATGCTCTTTCAGGCACATACCCATGATGCCTTTACTTAATTCTTTTGACCAGTTCCAAAGCAATTGTACCTATGACCAAAGACCGGATCGGTCATTCGTTTCACGCATACACACTATATTTTTGCATGACCAACCAAATGGGCAGTGATTTTTGTCAGGCATAATGTTATCTCAAATCATTGAGATTTCATATACACTGAAACGATATTTATGGCTTCCCTGCAGCGATATGCCAAATAAATAGAAATAAAAGTCTGAACATCAAACGTTCCCATAAACTCAGATTCAGGAAAAGGAAATACGTCATTGCCATTCATTCTACATCTTTGTGTATAGAATATGTTCGCTCGCTTGATACTGCACATTATCATTTTTTTTTAATATATTGGATACTGTTGAACTACAACAGGATCAGGGGCTTTTGCTACGCACTGTAGCAAGACGACTGCAAGCACAGACCCAGAGGGAAAGAAGGGGAAAGAATCGGTCTTGTTCGACCAAAGAGTGATTCCAGATCAGAGACTCATTCTCTCATATGTACCTGCTACAGGAGATACGGGACAACAACCTAGATGGCTTCAGGAATCTCCAGAGGACTGCTCCAACTTATCATCCCCCTCATCCAGGAGGACAACCTTTTAAAAAAAAACATATCTGCAGAGCAGAGACTGGTTGCAACCCTGAGATTTTTGGCCACAGGAAGGACACTGGCAGATTTCAAATACAGCATAGCAATTTCATCTCAAGCTCTGGGTTTTATCATACCTGGGACCTGTGACGCTATAGTTCAAGTTCTGCATTGACAGTATATGAAGGTTGGTAAAATAAATATTTAGTATTTGTAAATTATATTATTTTATTTAAATAGAAAGTATACAGTTTATATGAAAAAAATTAGCAATACAATTAAAACAAGTAAGAGGTTCACAGCTGTTCATAGTGCAAAATGTCACTACTTCCTATTAGGAATGGACCAGGGGAGGGCTGGCAAATTTTAGGGGGGCAAGACTCATTTCGCAGCCTATTAGGAACATTGTAAAGGAAAAAAATGTGACCCAGCCCAAGGGAGCCCATTATGGGACTGGTCCGAGGGGCATATGCCCCCCTCACTTCCAGTACAGCCTACCCCTGGAATGGACTCCCTGTATAATGTTGCATACTTGTGCCCATAGGTGTGGAAGTCATGTAGGATTACGGGGTAACTGATTGTCCTCCCATGATGGGATGTTGCATGTGGAGTGCCTGTCTGTAATGTCATTGCTTCTGTGTGTGGTTGGATGTTTTTAAAACAGTATTTGTTGCCAGACCCTCTCTGGCTGCCCTACAAATAATGTCGTACACCAACCATTCCATCTATATACGCATTGGTCTGCTAGCACTTCTCATTTTGCTTCCAAACACTGGTCCAAACAGATCAAAATCATCTTGTCAAGGTTTTGCGCCATCAAATGGTTTGCACACTCTACCAACTTTTCTGTTAGTGCATCACTTTGTTTGCTATCATGTACCCTTTTAGTTCCTCCTTTGGCCACCTTGTGGCTGTGTTGGTACACTTGTGATGTCCTGGCTGTCTAGTGTCAGCTGGTTGGCATAGGTAGGTGGATCATTTTGCTCTGCCACATCAGAGATTACTGCTTCAGATAATGCAGCAGGCTGTGTAATGAAAACTAAATGTAAAGTAGTGAGTACGACATTACAAGCATGTACCAACTTAACATTTAAACAATCCTTGTCTTTCAGTTTCTTGCAATGGTAGAGTAATGGCAAGTTATTGCAGAAGATTTTGAAAGTCTTTGGAATATCCCAAACTGTGGCGCTGCCAATGATGGCAAACATATAGCAATTATGCCACCATCAAACAGTGGATCCTATTATTACAACTATAAAGGATTCCTCAGCATTATTCTAATGGTCATAGTGGATGCCAACTATAATTCTATTTGTTGACATTGGGAAAAATGGGAAGGTGTCAGATGGAGGCGACACAAAATATAGACTACATTTTGCATTTTTGGCAGATGAAGCATTTGCTTTACATAGTAATGTAGTGAAACATTACCCACAACGCAATCTGTTAACAGAAAGGATGATCTTTAATTATAGGTTGTCAAGAGCTAGGCGCGTTGTGGAAAATGCATTTGGTATTTTGAGAAACAGGTTCAGAATATTTTATTCAGCTATAAATCTATGCCTAGACAAGGTGGACAAAGTAGTGATGGCTTGTTGTGTCCTACACAACTCTCTTAGACGTAAAAACCCCAATGTGCGCAGTACTGATACCAATATGGACAAAAATGTAGACATTATGGAAACAGTTGGGTTGACACTTCTAGAGTCAGGCTAGATGAGAAATGGCAGGCACATGGCACAATTAAACAGGGATGCCTATTTACAATATTTTAATGGTGAAGGTGCTCTCCCATGGCAGAATGACATTGTGTAATGTATGGACAGTAGCATTGCATGCTTGCAAACTGTACTGTGATGTTCATTTAAGAGAATACACATTTTAAGCATTTGCAATGTTGTAAGTTTCACTTACCATTCCACTTGGCGATATGTCATCTGTTTGCAGTACTGCAGATGGGGAACTGCTGTCCGTCTCCATGTTGCTTGTGGACTGTCTAGCAATTTCCTCATCACGGGTGAAGCGAAGGAGGTAAAAGTACTACAACTTTGGCATATATATATACATCCTCAGCAGCTCCACTAGATCATTGGGAGGCCTCTGTTTTGTTTAATTCTGTTTTGAATACAGTCCTCAGGTTCTGTATCTTTACCTTTGTCCATTCTACATTTGTTCTTTTGATTTAGTTTCCACAGGCAGGGATAAAATCCACATTTCCGCCATATGCCATGGCAGTATATTTTCTAAGAAAAAAATATATACTGACATATTTTTTTTTTTTAAAAAAAAAAGGTTGGCAACATGAACGTGTATCATAATAAACACACTTATACCAGCTGATTAAGTACACACCACCAAAAAACATACATCAAAGAAAATTTAGTACTGTCACATTTAACATATGAACGTAAAGGAACATTACAGAAATTCTCGTGCTGTAAAGTACCTTGCTGTAATAACGATAAAAGCAGGTAAAATGTCTATGGTATCCCTTCATATTCAACGGAAAGTTATTATGATTTATCAGCAGACACAAGGTTATTATAAATGAATGAACTTTCACCCACAATGCTCCATTCTGTACCTGTTCCTGCCATAATTAGTCCATACCAACTGCGAACACCCATGTCTCAGTCTATAAAATTAGAGAGGAACCAGTCTGGCGCCGGCTGTAGGAGAAAGATGGCGGACAGGTGTGGGAAAAAATTAGCGGTGATAAAGGAATGGAGAAGGATGGAGATGGAGAGGAGGAAATGCAATTAGCAGACATCAAAAGAGCAAAGCCAATGAGCCCAAAGGGAAATGGAGATGATGGTGAGAATACTGGACCAGTGCAATTACAATTGTCTAAAGAGAAAATAACAAAAAGTTAATCACCAAAAATAAGAAATAATGCAGAAGCTCCTAAATCAAATAAGGGATAAACTCAGCAAAAAAAGTAACTAACTTTCAAATACAAAAACGCTGGTCCAACTTAAAAAATAAAGAACAGAGACGGCCTTTGAGAACCCGAAAAAACATTTAAAAAGTGAGTATTAAAAGTGGTTATTGCAAATGCTTAAAACACGTTAGTAAACGATGTTCGTAATTAATGGTAAAAAGTAAAGATTATTATGAATAATAAAACTTGTACATATTGTGAAGGGGGCGCAGTGTGCTCGCCCGTGACAAGCAGGGTCTAACTGCCCATGCTCAGTAACTACAGTGCATGGACACTCTAACTGTGCATTCGCCGTCGGCACATGCGCACTCACATCAATGAACCCCTCTGTGTACACACAGTGGGGAAAAACGCCAGAGGTGATTACATAACCACCCCTAGCCCACAGGCAGCATCCACGTGTGTTATGATATATGTGTGAACTGTGATTGCAGGGTTTTCTGTGTTAACAGTAAAATACTTTGATTTGAATATATACATGTGTTGTTTGCTTTGGTTATTTATAACGAATATATATTGTGAAGTACTGCTGAGATACAGTGGTTAGTAGATAAATAATTCTGTAAAGCTCAAGTGTTATTCAGTGTGGTCAAAAGACTGAGTAACGCAACATTGTTTAAGGAAAAGTGCATAAAAGTGCAAGTTTTATAACGTGTGTATTTGAGAACAGAATAAGAGGATAGCGTGCGCGGCAAAGGCGTAAATATGGGTCCTTTAAAACGTATATTTACAGAAACAAGAATGCACGTTGAAGTGTGCTTCATAGGTACTGAGAAAGCTAAAATGGAAGAAGCTGTAGTGTCTGCAAAACAAGCAATAATATAGGTAGAAATTAAACAAATTAAAGCAAAGCGTAAAGAAGGTAATTATAAATCCTTGTAAAACCTTAATACAACAGGAGGAGCAGCCTGTTCCGTTACAATTATAAAAAATGTCATCTATTTTACAGATGCTATGGTCCAGCATGGTAGCATGCAGAAGAAAACCCAAGAGGGACCCCAACATCAAATGATTTTTTAGCAGTGTCTAAGGTGAGCAAATGGTTGTTGGCCCTCTGGTAGAAACGAACTTGTGTTCCGTTTCTTCATTCAATTTAACAAAAATATGTTTCCTTTCCTCATATAGATACCATCATCATATCTGATGAAAGTTCAGAAGGAGAGAAGGATGCAACATGCAGTAATATTTGTAGTCCTTCCGGGGATGGCAAAGGTGAGGTCGAGAAGATGGGAATGTTGAATGTTAAATATTTTACTGAATTAACAGTTTATGCTATTCTTTTGTTTGTACATCCATCTTTATAGATATTTTTGAAAATAAATGCTAGGTGTGGTTAATTTGTTACATTAGCTAGAAATATAGATTTAAAATAAAGGCAAAACAAATGAACTTGTTCATTACACATGTATGGTCTATTGGAGACACACAAGGTGGGTGCAGGTGTTAAATTGTCCAAGGTGACATATGCAATACACATCTATACAATGCACAGCAATGTGCGTTTGCTCTAGAAAGAAGGGACATAGGTGCCTAATTATGCAAGAAGACATATGCAATACACAGCTATACACTACACCAGTGGATTCCAAACGTTTTCAGTTCAAGGCACCCTTAGGCTCTCCAAAAAATTTTCAAGGCACCCCTCAGCCAAAATAATTGCCATGTAGTCGCTCGCTTTGCTTACCACTGGCCCTGGCCGAGGCACCCCTGTGAGATCTTCAAGGCACCCCAGGGAGCCTAGGCGCACAGTTTGGGAACCACTGCACTACACAGATCTATATATTTTTATATATATATATATATATATATATATATACATATATATATAAAACAGTGAATAGATAACGGCGCTAAGTGTGACAGAGCTTAGGTGAACACACGTGCTCAAAAAATATATTATTATCACATAAAGCAGGCAGCTTCCAATCAAAAGGCACCCAATTGCAGATGCAAAACCTGTATAAATACAAAAAATAAAGCGCCAAACATAGTGTGATAACAAAAACATCAAAAGGGAATTTAAACCTGAAGCGATTTTTAACATTAGTGATTTTTAGAGATGGGCGGGCTCGGTTCCCCTAGATCCGAACCCACCCGAACTTCGCCTATCCGAGTACCTGCTCGGCTCGGTACTCTCCCGTCCGTTCGGTATCGAAATTGGGGCAAAATATCATCGTGACATATTCGTATTTCTGAGCTCGGTTCTCGCGAGATTTGAAAAGCATAAATACCAGCCTCCACAGCAATCCATCGCCATTTGACAGAGGGAGAGATCAAGGTTAGGTCATAGGCTGTATTAGAGCAGGGACAGAGCAATAATTGTACACATTATTCTTTGTATTATTCTTTCATTTAGAATCTATTCAATTCTAATATTAATTCAAATTCTATTAGCAATTGATAGAACAGGAAGAGAGGAGGATAGAGGAGGCTTATTTTTCAATTTTTTTTACACTGCAAGTGCTTTGGGGTGTCCCATATTCCCCAGTGTTTTACACTAATTTTTCTGACTGTCAAAAAAAAATCATATTTGTCAGCAGTATCTATGTAATACAATTTTTTGCACTACAAGTGCTTTGGGGTGTGCAATATCCCCCAGTGTGAAACACTATTTTTTCTGGCTGTCCAAAAAAATCATATTTGTCAGCAGTATCTATCTAATACAATATTTTGCACTATAAGTGCTTTGGGGTGTCCCATATTCCCCAGTGTGAAACAATATTTTTTCTTGCTGTCAAAAGTGATATTTATCAGCAGTATCTATACAATTTTTTGCACTACAAGTGGTTTGGGCTCATTAAAATGTATTCAAAGCAGTCCACATATGACCAGAATCAGCAAGCAGGTTCTGGCACCAGTCCTGATGGTAGTATTCCCAGTACGTCATCTGGTAAAGCCGATGTAAAAGTACATAGTATTTTTAAATCAGGGAAAAAAACACACACTAAAAAAAAAATTACCGCGTTGAAGCGAAAAAGAAGTGTAACTGAGGAAAAGTTAACTGCCGATAAAAAAAAAATTGCCAACAACACACGCGGCAGATCAAAAAATGTTACCAAACCTTCTTCTTGTACGGTCACTCGTGACCAAGCATGACCAAGTAATTTGGAGTCTAAAAGTGGTGCACAACTACTGTTACGCATGAAAGCCGAGCTGTAAGATAACAGTAAGGCATTAGAGGATAATGTATGCTCAGAATCATAAATGACACCAATCCCTGTGGAGAGTCCATCCACCAGTGGTATGTCTAATCTTGAGCATTCTGATAATGTAGCCATAAAGAAAGGCCCTTTCAGCAGTTCTGCTGATGTGTGCCTGAACAGCCTGAGTGTAGCCGCTGATACACCAAGTGAGGATGACACTTTGGAATTAGAAGAGGATGAGGGGGAGATTTGGGTAGCCGACGAGGGCGCTGATGAGGATGCGGTTGATTGTGTAAGTCCTGCACCAGTGGCAGCAGGGTGGCACCAGTGGCAGCAGTTCTGGCACGTGAGGTTCTGGCACCAATTTGCACTTTCCAAACACAAGCAGGGATGACGCAGGTGGCAAACCACAACAGTTTGACATCTGGGCTGGTTTGAAGGATTTGACAAAAAAATGTGTGACCTTGCCCATAACTCCAACCAATCCTACTATTAACATGCAAAGGAAGGTGGAGGGCCTAGCAGGGATTAAACTGTATTTTTCCTAATTTGCACTAATAAAGTTTGGGTGTAATATACACCCAAAGAGGAGTGCTCAATTGCTAAGAGTCATTGATGAAGAGGAAGACAAGCAGGCTTGTCTATAGAATTTGCAGGCAAATTCTACTGCGTTATATAGGTAACACCCAAAGAAAAGAGCTCCATTGCTAATTGTAATTGCTGAAATAGAAATAATAGGGCTTACAGTCTTGGTCTAAATCTGCAGTTACAAGATGTTGATAGGTCTTGGATCCTTGCGAAGCAAATTAAGTATTTAATCTACAATTAAAATATAGTTATCACATTTACTTTGTTTTATTTCACACGTTAAATTTCTGTAGCTCCTTGTCAAAATGTATTATTAAGGCAATCACTTGCTAACCGTGTCTGCACTCTCTTCACAGGTGACTACTTCGCTGGACTAAAGTACATTCCGCTGAAATGAATGCTAGTCTTCTTGCAGCTCCTCCATTCTCCTACATGCTGTTGCAGAAACCAGAAATTGACCCTAAATTATTCTGGACACAAACAGCATCTCCTGCATGTCATTTTTTAAAAGTTCTGTAACACCAAGTTGATTGTGTGTGCAAAACAGGAAATGTGATGGAATTCAACCCCGCTGTAATGCTTGAACAATATCGGGGTCGTAATCAGAAATGACATATCCTCAGGAGAGTCCAAGCAGGAGTAGCTATGTTTCAATGACATCCCTTAGTTTTTGGAACAGATTGTCAGCTGTATGCCTCTTAGTGAAGCTGCTGATTCACAGAGTAGCCTACTTCTGAAAAATGTGACGTACTTGGGTACATGCTGCTGCTGTCCCTGTTAGTGAAGGAGAATGACCAACCCACTGGGCTGTCACAGTCATATAATCTTTACTTTGCCCAGTTCCGCTTGCTCACATATCTGTGGTTAAGTGTACAGTGGGTAGAATGGCATTTTGTAGCCCAATAATTACATTTTTCTGGTAGAGGTGAGGAATAGCTTTTTTAGTAAAATGGGGTTGTGATGGAATATGGTAATAGGGACAGAAGACCTCAAGTAACTGTCTAAAACCAGCTGCATTAATAATGGACATTGGCCGCAGATCTAATACTAGCATAGTCCTTATGGCGTCTGTGATCTGCTTTGTGACTGGGTGACAGATTTCATACTTGCTTCCTCTTGCAAAGGATTGTTTAACTGTAAATTATTGGTTCTGGGGATATTGATGATGAAGGTGTTGGGGTGGTAGATTGCAGGTGCTTGGATGTATATGAGAGAAGGGAGGCAGATGATGCTGGACTGTTTGTTGTTATTTTTTTTAACCTAAGTTTCTGATTTTCCCATCAGCTTTCCAAGAACTCGCTGAAAAATGACGTAGAATGGATGAGGATCCCAGATGGTTAAGGTCCCTACCTCTACCGAGTGTGGCTTTAAAAACGCTACAAATGGCTAGACAACTGTTGTCAGGATTTCTGTAAAAATAATTCCACACTTAAGACGTGGATTTTTGGTCTTATGCCCAGGCATGACAATGCCTTTTTTTATCACTGGCAAGAACTGCAGCAATTTTTCTTTGAAAGTATATGAAAATCATATTGTGACCTAGGTGGTGGTCAAAATTGAATGGAAATGACTGGAAATTAGTGTTAGTGAGGTTAATAATAATGTAGGTACAAAATAATACCTAAATTATGTTATTTTAGCCCCCAAAAATTTTTTTTTTTTAACAAATTGCAAAACAAAACAAACAAAACCAAAACCAAAACACGACGGTAATCCAGATCCAAAACCAAAACCAAAACACGGGGGTCAGTGAGCATCTCTAGTGATTTTCAACTTGAAGATAAACATATTAGTGTCCTTAATAAGGGTCTGAAATTTACACAGAAAAGTATCATTAAATTTGAAGTTTTTATAAGTCTATAGAAGTTTATTAGAAAGATCAGTGTTAACAAGTGTTTATGAAACACAGGGTGGCAGAGTTGAAGGAAATAGCCCTGAAAACAACATCTGCTTTAAACACACATCTTTAAGCAATAAATACAAATTTAACCCAAGTTCTATGAAAAATTATTTTATATGTACGTTTGAAAAACTGGTGGAGGGAGACTTTCATTGTGAGGTAAAATTAACGCTGAATCAGTTTTATAAAAAACATGTTTTATTCTACGAGATTGTTTGGATCTGTGTATCACCAAATTATAATGTAATTGGCTGCTTCCTTTAGAGCGCTGATAGTGTTTCATATATTGAATTTGCACTTTTTATTAGAAAAATATTGATATTTAATCAGTTCAATCAGTTTGATCCATAAGTTTGTAACTTTTTTAATTTTATAAAAGTCATCAGCTTTTACATTCAGATTTCTTTGTTTGCACTTTATGTTTGGGGACGTAGGAAGCTGCATCCAGTACCTTTATCAATTAATAAGGCGCATTTGAAGTGTTTAGTGCGCTGCTTGATTGAGTTGTTTTTTATCATATTACCGGATTACATAGAGTGCCTCTAAACTCTTGACAGTTTCATAAAGAGGCCACACCTGAGCGGCACCTGAGTGCGTACAATGGTGAATCTGCAGATATTGGTAAACGCATTATTTAGGCATATGGTCTCTTGCAAGTCAGCAAATGCTTTGAGTCCTATTGGGAGAAATGACCTATATAAACAAAGAATAATTATAATCAATTATGATTTTTTTTTTAATCAGATACGAGGATTTAGCTAATAAAGACTTCCTTAACCTCGACCTCTTACCATTCAATATGAAATTATTGCACAATGTTTGGATGGACTTGATGATCTATATTGGTTTGAAAATTGTGAGTGTCTAAAATAAATATAGTAATACTAACCAAGCATATCCTACCAGTCCAGGATATGTAATCTGCCTTTCAACCTTTGTGATTAACAGGAGATCACCGCTCGGCTGGTAAATGTAAAGACGGTCCGGATAACTCACAGCAAGTTGCTGGTAATATAGAACGGCAACGCGTTTCGTCCACTGTCTTGTGGACTTTCTCAAGCCTCACGCTAAATACCCAGTTCACTTACCAATCTACAGACATTCTCCTTGTTTCCCAGTATTGGCTTATATGGTGACGGTCGATTTTGTGCATATCCAGCTCTTACCAAAGAGTCCATTATCTTAGGACTTTCACTGAATGTGAAAAATTTCCATTGTTTAAAATTCTAGCGCTATCAAGGCAGTACCATCCAGTTTACAACATATGCTGTGTTACTATCTAATTCTGGATATTATCTATTGAGTCTGTATGCCATTCGAGATTTTTATTTATTTTTAATTGTTTATGTGATTAATAAATTGTATATTTTTGTATTTACATCTACTTTTTTATTTAGTTTGTTTAATGAGATTTATGTATTTGATTGACATCTCAATATCGACGTTCCCTTGGGTTGAGTTTCTTCCAGCGCTGTTTTCATCTTTGTATTTATTATCATTATTGTGGGGGGGTGATAGCACCACCCCTCTACAGCTTCAGGCAGTTCCTCATCCCAATTGTGTGGGATAATCTCAGCGCCTAAGGTTTTTAGTGTGTGGTTTGCTTTTTCATGTAGCACACAAATACTTAATAGCTTATTTGTACACTGAAATTTAAAGTTTATATTTGTGTGCTACATGAAAAAACAGTCAGTATTTAACTTATGTGCAAAACAGAATACTAATTTGCACCCCTTGCACTGTAACATGGTTTTGTCCAGGAGACTGAAATAAGAAGTTTCTCAAGTTAAGATCCTTAATGAATCAGGCCCCTGGTCTTCAAAAAGTAAGAAGTGAGTCACCAGTCTGTCGTCAGCAAATAATGATAATTTTTACAGGAAATTTCTGACTTCAACATAATTGTCAGGGTTTAAAAGCAAGCGGTTCTATGTCACTGCAAAAATTAATGAAGACAACGTATATCCTTGCCTTGTTTCATTGTTTAGCTGAAAGTCTTTGAGGTAATTCCATTTTTAACCAGGATTTTAAAGTGTTATAGTGTAAAGTACTAATGACTTGAAGGAATTCTTCTTGACAGCCAAAAATCTTTAGCTTCAGCATCATGAACGACTAGGCTATCAGATCAAATGCCTTTTGACGCAAAGTGCGAGTGCAAGCATTAGAATATTCTTGGGGGTATATTAAAGCTATAATCTAATGTACAGGAAATCTAATAAACCTATGGTGCACTGTAATTCTAATGAGTCTTAAAAACCATAAACTCAAATTACAAATCATGTAATAACCAAGCATAAAACTACATATAAATATTAAAAATAATAGGAATAATAGGAATAATAAAGTATATATTAAAAAAATACACACTAAAAACAATGCAGATTGAAGAACCACAAACCAACTATAGTGAACCAAAAACACTGCTGGAAAGGGGTTGTGGGAATCACCTATAATCTGTGTATACAAAAACAGAAAAATCCAGCGCTGAAAATGGCTCAATATAATGATAATGATAACTATTGACACGGTGTTGAGCCATCAATAATAATAACACAATTTATAAGAACAAAAGCTATAATCTCCCTAGCATTGTTGAGGGCCTGGTGGAAGGGAATAATACCCATCTGAACTGGTTCTATCAGGCCTGGAAGAAGGGGGTTAAGTCTGGTGGCCAAAACTTTTACAAACAATTTTAAATTGTTTGCAAAGATTTTGGTCATCAGACTTAGCTTGCTAGGGGGCCTTATTTGGATTTTCATACATGGGGTATTATTGTGGAAGTGGTCACCCAACATAATCTAATTAAATAGTGTAGTTAGATGGAACAGGTGAAGCTTGGAAGACTTTTTAATAGAAGTTGGGTAGGCTATCTGGCCCAGGAGGTTTTTTTTGAGATTCAAATGCTTCTCTAACCTATTATGATACTTCTTAGTTGAATAAGTGACTCTCATCCCTATCCAATTTAAGTAGATTGCACAAATCAGATAATATGTAATATTGTGCATGGTTTCTGGGAATAACTCTCCTTTTTATCTACTATTGTGATGAATTGAGGGTTTAATTTTACATCACCATGGATGCACCCCATTTTACACAATATTGTGAGTTTTAGAACTTTGTTGCCCAGGATCCTCCAAGGTTCAAGGAGACGCAGGTACCGGGCATGTTCAATAAAGCTACAGCAGCATCTGCTCTCCTACACCATCCAAGCTTAACCATATGCTTGTGTACATCTCCTTTAGAAAGTCTTGTTAATAGGACAAAACGCCTTGGATTAAATAACCAAAGATTCTATATACCAACATTCACAAGGATTAACGATTGTCATTGTATTTGGAATAGAGATATACGCTGTGGCCACAACAGGACTTTTTTATCGTTTTTGTTTTAACTGGAACTAAAAATACCAACACAGGATAGGACAATCCGGGTGTGCGGGAATGAAAATGAGGCTACAATCTCTTAATGACCCTGACAGAACTCAGGAGACAGCTGCCCATACAGAGCGGCACTTCTCACGCTACCAGCAGGGACGGCTAGAGAGCGGGGTGGCATTGACCCAGTTGCAAAGCATCAACACTACCATCTACAGAGAAAGCTTAAGGTATTTTGATTACATCCCAATCAGTTGTTAACACATAAATGAAAGAGTGTACCAAGTTATGCCATTATTATTATTACAGAGTCTACATATGGAGGTGAACGGTAGAATCACATAAATATATTTGAAGAACAGGGAGCATATAAAGACTCATACAGGTGCGTTGTGGACATCATGGAAACTCATGTGTTAAAGTTAATCTGGCTACAACACATCCTTCACCTTATTCTAGATTGCCTATGTGGAGAAAGCAAGAGCTGTACATGATCAGAGAAGCAGTGTCATATTGGTAGACTATCCACTCTCATTCATAGTGAAAGTATACAACTGTATTTTTAATCCAGTTACATTTTAATGACATAGTTACCTTGTGATAATTAATACCGCATATCATCAAAATTTAAGGGTTGTGGTAATCTAGATATACGAATACAGCGATTGTGCCTTAGAGAGAACCATTACGGGGGTTGCTCTTGTCCCAAGAAACACGCACACATGTCATGTGGGGAGTGTAGTTATATATTGTAATACCATGCTTATGTATTGTATATTGTATACTTAAAATATATTTCATATTTGTAACAGTGCTACTTTTGTATCCACCCTGGGTAAGACCGATCCTACCAGATGAAGACAAGCGCAACCTGCTCCATTGGATCGCTAAGTTCCAGCAAGTGCCCAGATGGGTAGCCATGTTAGGTATTCAAAATAGTGTCCAGGGGCCTGATTCATTAGTGATCTTATCTTGTGGAAAAGTTAAGATGCTTATTTTAAGAAGAAACGTGGGAGATAAGAGTGAAGTTAAGATGGATTTTCATCTTAACTTAAGAAATTCTTTACTTACGCAGTGGATTTTGCTTCTTATCTCCCTTTTCTGGGCATGCACAGAGTGGATTTGCTTAAGATAAGCAAAAAACGGCAGATAAGATCACTAATGAATCAGGCCCCAGATTCTATGGTAGGTGCCCTCAGCCATGGCGAGATAATCTGCAGACCAGCAATAAGTGAGCTAAATCCAGGAACACTGCCCAGAGACCGGATACAAATTTGTGTGTGGGAAATGGAAGGAGACCTGGTGATAGTGAAGCTTGATGTCAAAGTTGGCTTCCGCTGGACTGACTGTAAAATCAGAGGCTACAGTAAAAACTGTGACCGGTTATATTCGGATATGAAACTTTTGAGGTCAGTGTTCTTTTAATTACTTTTTCCTATGTCTAATTAGTGTAATATTTGGGCCAAATTGCTTTTTGGCTTTGAAATCTCTTTCGGGAGTTTTATTTTCCATTCAAAGAATGGTGAAGATGGCTGAAGTCTCTGACAAGGATGTGCCACATTTAAAGTTTCTAGCCTCCAGAGATCACACTTTAAAGCTTCTGTTCTGTCACTAAAGGAAACAAGAGTACCAAGACCCTTTATGTTCCACAATAATAATAATTTTCTTTTACCATTGATAATATTTACTGGTAAGAAAATTACATCTGAACAGATGTGAAGTTTGATTGATTCAAGGGTCAAAGTGTGTCTATCATCCATATATAAACCGCTGACAGAGTGCAATCTCCAGCAGAGAGGCATGTACAATATAACTATTAATTAAAATATCTGGCTCATTGTATCGCTTAATGAAATATTAAAAAGGGAATGTGTTTTCACACTGAATTTCACTGACTGCAAAGATCTCTCACAGGGAGACACTCTGTTTCTTAACAACTCATTTAGAACAAAACAATCACAGAGAGAATGTTACAAGCATCATTCGGGGGAGGTAAAGGAAACACATACGTTAGCAATTCTTTGATTAGTGCATTAAAATCACTAGGGGGAGGTGAGGTTTTACTGTATTACAAGATACTATGTAATTTTTTGAAATACAACATTATTCATTCCATGTCATTTCTGTAACCCCGTCTTGTAGCCTGTATCTCCCTAGAGCAGGTCTGTTGAACCGGTGACCCATTGACTAGATGCAACCAGCCAAGGCTTCTATTGACCCGATAATCGCTATAGACTTCAATGTATGACATCATTTGTTAAAGAATATTGGAACCCTGAGCACATAGGGCCTCATTTATATTAAATTAGATTGAATTTTCTCCTATTCAAACCATGTTACAATTCAAACGGTGCAAATGCATTTCTTTTCTTTCATTTTTTTGCATGCAGAGAAAATAATGTCTACTTTTGCATGTAGCACACAAATATTCTAATTTAGAGTTCAGCTAGGACCCCCCCCCCTCCATAGTGTAGCATGGTTTTGCCAAGGTGCAAATTTGCTCCAATATTTAATTTGCGTCTAACTGTAAAAGGGGACTGTAATCATTGCATATACACAGTGCTTTTTAAGTAACTAATTGGGCATCACTGCCTTAGTAAATTGACTAGGATTTAAGATTACACATAAACTTCCTTTAAATCTTAAAGTAATTCCATGAGTACTCAATAAAATATTTATTTTCAGTAAGAGGGTTAAATGTGTATTCAAGTACAATTCTGTTTCTGAATACACTGGAGGTGATTTATATTACACAAGCTGGATGAGTGTGAATACCCACAAAAGACAATACTTTTATTCTTAGGGGCATATTCAATTCTTCCGATTCCCCGCCACGTTAAAACTACTACGGTTATTACGGTAATAGTAAGCTGGATTTCAGCTTGCGGCTCAGGGAGCTGCGAGCTGAAATCCAGCGAGAAAACTACCGTAATAACGGTTTATAAGCGCACTATTACCGTAATAACGTAATAGTACGCGCTGCGAGATTTTTGGCGTTTCCGTCGACAATTGAATATGCCCCTTATAATCTTATAATTCAGCTGTGTCCTTATATGTAACTAGTCTGCTCCTTACAAGAGGGAATTGCCAAACCCCTCAATATTAAACAGCCACACAAATAAAGTAGGAGCGTCAAGTAACATACGTATAGAAATATTGTGCATAGATTGTAAATTTATAATATGTACCTTGAGAAATATGGTAGAAACTCAAATATTCAAAATGCTCCAAGCTTGTATAAAATAATTGTATTACTATTTATAACAATATACAATTATTATATTAATATGTTAAAGCCTCAATGATATAGAATATAAGAAGGTTCAACTGCTCATTAGGGGAAGTCAGATACCTTATACATCAATAAAATCAACAGAAATCGCATTTGAAACTATGGATTTTCTAGTTATCCATACTCCCCCATAAAATGATAAAGTTGTTACTCATCAAATCAATATATACTGGATATTACAAGAGGAATGAAGATAATTTATATACGCATATTTTAAATGGGTATACGTTTTCACACGTGCATATGTTAGCCACAGCGGCGGTATGTGACAGCGGATCGTGAGATGGATACTTTTGGAGAACACAAATTGAGTAACTGCTGCAGCTGAATACAAGCTCCCCCCTAAGGACGGAGCTAGTGGAGGGTGAGACAGAATCACGCAACTCTATCTTTGAACCAAGGGGACGAGTTGTTCCTAAAAAGCCTATTATTTCTTTACTGCACCTTAGATCATCACCGCATCAACGGGTACATCAGTGATGAGTAAGGTAAGCTGGCCACTCTCCTAATTAACTATTTATTGAATATCATCATAATCATTTATTTATATAGCGCCAACATATTCCGTAGCGCTTTACAATTGGGGACAAACATAGTAAACTAATAAACAAACTGGGTAACACAGACAAAGAGGTGAAAGGGCCCTGCTTGCAAGCTTACAATCTATGGGACAATGGGAGATTGACACATGAGGTTAAGTCTACATTTTGCATTTTGGCCCAGCCAGACTGCAAAGGTAAAAGTGACTCATAAGCTAAATGATCCCGTCACACAACAATGTTGGTCAGGGGGTAGTTGTCTTGTGTGAAATTGTGTAACAGGCGGTAACAGGCTAAAGGTAGTGAGGTTAAGAGGGTGGTTGAGGAATATTATAAGCTTGTCTGAAGAGGTAGGTTTTTAGAGAACGCTTGAAAGCTTGAAGACCAGAGGAGAGTCTTATTGTGCGAGGGAGAGAATTCCATAGAGTGGGTGCAGCCCGAAAAAAGTCCTGTAACCGGGAATGGGAGGATGTAATGAGGGTGGATGAGAGATGCAGATCTTGTGCAGAATGGAGTTGCCGAGTTGGGAGATATTTTGAGACAAGAGAGGAGATATATGTTGGTGCAGCTTTGTTGATGGCCTTGTAGGTTAGTAAAAGTATTTTATATTGGATTCGGTAGAAGACAGGCAGCCAGTGTATACTGCTATATTTACTATTAAGAACATCAGAGTTATTATGCACAATTCATCATGAAAAGTTATATAGCAAAATTTGGGTAGGGACCTGACAATGACATTTTTCACCTTCCATACTCCCAACTCAAAAGAATATAAAAGGGGCGTCTTCTGAGCATGGATTGTTCACGCATATGCCCAATGCTCATTTGTTGTTCAGAATAGATCTCTGATATTTTTAGAGGAGGGGTATGTGGGCAGCATTGTTGTGCCCCCCTCACCTCTGAGGTTATAGTTAATGTAAATTAAAAAGTCCACTGAAAGTTACTGATCCTGTATTTTTTTTCTCAGTTCCATAACAAAAGAAGATATTCTTGCTATGTGGCAGATATTATATATTTTTTTTACAAATTTCTGTAAACAATCTTTATATAATTACTGTATTTGACATTGCTACCAAGGAGTAAGGGCAGTCAGATTAATTCCAAACTAATGCTTCACCTTGCATTGTTTGCCAGATATTTAATCATGGAACCCAACTTTAAAATTACTAATGTCAAGCAAGATGGTGTGGGCCATTAATGTGGGACAATAGTTTCAGTACATATGTAAAGGCAAATGGTTGGACAAATGGTCTTTTTCATTTTTAATATGGTTTTTCATAATAATAATAAAACATTCAATATACAGTGGGTGGGTAGGGGTGCAAAGACTTTGGGAGAGGAGATCAAGTGGAGCTTCAGTACTCACAAGATACCACCCAAAAATGTTATAAGCATTTCACCTGGAGACTGTCAGCGATAAACAGTATTCCCATCTGAGCCATGATTCTGTGTTTAGGTAACCGCATCTTGTGAACTTTTGGATACCTGCACCTCAGCTGCAGGAGTTAACTCCTTCCCTGGATTGATCACCTGCACCTACTTCACTGACTTTATATTCCTGCCTCAAACTTTCCACCTTGCTGGTTATTGATTGTTTTCCATGAAGTGGTTGTTGTGTTTCAACTATTCTAACTCTATGTTGCTGTGCTTTGGGCATCCTGCTAACAGGTGTTGTCCAGCTAATCTGATCCAACGTGCCAGCGCTTTGGACAACCTGCCAACCAGTGTTCTGTTCCTGTGTGTACTTGTCTGATTGCCAAAATTCAACTCAGTTTGTCCCTACATTTGTAAGTTTTCAGTTTCCCTGCTGCTCATTGTGTTTTTCAGTGACTGCCATTATATATAAATATATATTTCCTTTTATCCTGGACTAAGACTTTGCGTCTCTGTGTTTTCTGTGCTCCAATCTTCAGTCTTGGGACTCCATTATTTCTTGCTACTGTGTGTTTTCCACAGAAATAAACATCCTATATTTCATCTACTCCTCAGCAATCATTGTAACACACAGCAAACCATAACATAATCTTGTCAAAAGTTTCTTTATAGCCTGTCACCACAGAAATCTTTCTCATATATAATGCAAGTTATATTTTACAGCTAGAAAGGAAATATATGGTTTCCTGCACATAGATGCAATATGTAGTCAGTATATCATATACACATATTGAATAAGACTGTGAGTGCAGATCCTCAACCCAGGAGCATCATCATCAGGGGTATATTTACTAAGCGGCAGCTCAAACGAACTGCTGTTTTTTGGCGCTTTGCTGTCATATTTTTAAAATGACAGATGGGCTCTGTCTTTAATAAAATTGCTATTTTAAAAAATTAGGGTAAAGTGCTGGAAATCGGTGGTTCATTGGAACCGCTGCTTATCAAATATGCCCCCAAGAATGACTTGGTAAAGAAACTGCAATGAAGAGGATTCTAGACCGGATCCAAAATTACAGAATACACTTTCCAGGTCTTCCACATCAAAACAAGCAAGCCCTGAAGCTATTGGGTGGGCTAAAGGGAAATAATGGGCTTAGTCTTTTGGGAATTGTGAAAAGGTCAATTTTAGGTTTTCATGAGGCCTCTTTGGTAGCTGTCTTTAGACAAAGTTACAAGACAATTTGGAATCCTTGAAAGACTAGTGAAATCCAGAATGGAGGGCTGGAATGATTCCATTCCCAATGGGAGAACAACTGCAAATCATTTATAGATGTTCTCTGTGAAACATCTGAGGAGACATAAAACTTTTGGAATATTTTTCTGTTAACTGTTCCCTGCTCATCAATAATTTAAATTGTACCTATCAAACAAACATAAAATCACATTTTTATATATTAAATTAAGTTTTAGCTAAATGACTGTGGTAAAAAGCAAAATACAAATGTTATTACATTTTCTATCTTTCTTCCAAAGCACATGTACAACTTTTATTTTTATATTACTAATGCAGCTGTATTTGACTACAACCTCTCATTTCATTGATTAGCTATTGGCATCAGGCTACAGATCCCAGCAGGAAATGCATGAGACCACATGTATAAGTAGGAGTATACAGTTTGTTTTGTTTTAGGCTATTGGATCAGCAAATGATCATTTGTATCAGAAGTTCAGTTAAGGTTGCTATGTCTTTAAACAAAAAAAAAGCAAAAAATAAAATTTTACTATATGTTAACACTAATATCCAATTTGTTCTGCAGTTAAAAAGACGATTTATGGTTAAAAAGTCATAACTGCTTTATGCTAGTGCTCTGTCTAAATCCAGCATTGCACACTTAGAAAGATTGCTGCAATCATATCTCCTTTTGTTCTCCACGTTTTGCTCTGTATAAAATATACCCCACTGATTCAGGACTCTGACGGCCTTTCATCAGTTCCATTCCTACATGGGGATCAGTCAACACCTATTCCAAACTTCAGTCAATTGCTTTCCTTCTCTCGGGTTTCAAACTCTCACCACCATCAGACCTTCTTTTTTTTTGGTCATGCGTAGCCTCCAGAAATTGAATTTCTATTGCCTCAAAAGCTGAGACTCGTGTTCCCTATTGTCACAGGTCTCGTCATATCTCTGCTCACAAATTGATCTTACATTGTCCTGGCAATGACATGTACAAAGCAATCAGTACACACTACAGCCACTGGAAATTATTTTTTTCTACTCTGTGGATGTGGTAGATTATACTTTCTTGTATTATGTTGATAAAACATTACTAAATATTATCAAATTGTATCCCAAATCTCTTTCAAACATCCAATTGACAGGACAATAGAAAGTATTTTTTTGTGATTGCTGACTTTAAAATGTTTCCCACTTAGCTCCAGTCTCCCTTTATTTGTATTTTATTAAAAGGACACTACAGTCAAAACTGTGCAGCTATATATATATATATATATATATATATATATATATATACACACTACATGGACAAAAGTATTCAGACACTTGACCATTACACCAACAGGGACTGTAATGACATTGTGTTCAAATACATATACTTTAATATGGAGTTAGTCCCCCTTTTGCATCGATTACAACTTCCACTCTTCTTGGAAGTCTTTCCACAAGTTGTTGGAGTGTTTCTGTGAAAATTTGTGCCCATTCATTCTGTAGAGCATTTATGAGGTCAGGCACTGATGTTGGATGAGAAGGTCTGGCTCGCAATCTCCATTCCAGTTCATCCCAAAGGTGTTCGATGGGGTTGAGGTTAGGGCTCTGTGTGGACCAGACAAGTTCTTCCACACCAAATTCATCAAACCATGTCTTTGTAGTCCTTGCTTTGTGCACTGGGGCACCATCATGTTGGAATAGAAAAGGGCCTTCCCAAAACTACTGCCACAAAGTTGGAAGCATAGCATTGTCCAAAATGACTTGGTATGCTGAAGCATTAAGGTTGCTGTGATTGGATAACTGATAAATAACTTGTGGTATAAATTTATTTAAAGGACATAGCACAGTGCTCTCATTTATATAATTGGCAATGCACTTATTTTTGATAGTGTATATTTTGAGATAGGAAATCGTTATTTCTGAGACAAGGGAAGAAAATTTGTTTTTCTGTTTTAACCTTTCTAAAGGAAATTCCTTATTTCTGATTTATATCTGATACAATAAGTATTTGTTTTGAAAGCCTTTTGTATATTTTGGTGTAAGGAAATGCTTTGTTCTGGGTTGTACTTGTCTTTGGGAATGTGTATTCATTCTGTGACTGTCTAAAGAAAGGATTCATGTTGATTGGATCTTTTGATGTGTAAGGGTTCACTTGAAGACAGTAAGGTTTAATTAAAGATGTGCTGCTAGATTTCCTCCGTCTAAAAACAAAATACAGGACATCACAGAGTTTCTAGAATTTAACAGATAAGTGTAAATATTGTTAGCTTTGCAATGCATGTAAATATATGTTTTGGGAAATAGGTTTCACCCTGATTCTAAAAATAGCTTGTGTCCAAAACTGTATAAAAAGCACTGTCCTGTACACTGAAATGTATCATTCTGATGTTTCATCTGACCTGATGACCTGGTACCTTAAACCAGTGTGAGAGCAAATAAACATCACTTGCTTCAAAGACCTGAAGATCTTCAATATTGCTGTAATCCTGTGACCTGCAGATTAGACCCTAAATCTAATCCGTTCTCTGACTGTTTCTGAGGTTGGAGCCAGCTCTCCAGTACCACTGCTCTGCCTGCTACCCTGCAGCCCTGGTCCATGTGATAGGCCAGGGGGGATCCATCCACAGCAACCCTGGTCTATAGGAAGAGGTCAGGAGTACCAGCCCAAGTGTACCAGCACAGGAGTAAACTGTCACAGTTGCCCTTCACTGCAGATAAGGAGCCTAGCCCAAACCCTGAAAAACAGCCCTATATCATTATCCCTCTTCCACTAAACTTCACAGTTGACATAATGCAGTCAGGCAGATAACATTCTCCCGGCATCCGCCAAACCCAGACTCGCCCATCTGAATTCTAAAAAGAGAAGCGTGTTTCATCACTCCACAGAACACATTTCCACTACTCCACAGTCCAGTGTCGGTGTGCTTTACACCACTCCATCCGACGCTTGGCATTGGTCTTGGGAATGTGACACTTACATGTAGCTGCTTGGCCATGGAAACCCATTCCATTAAGCTCCCGCCGCACAGTTTTTGTGCTTACATAAATGCCAGTGGTAGTTCGGAGCTCTTCAGATATGGAATCAGCAGAGCGTTGGCAACTTTTAAACACCATGCGCCTTAGCTGTTGTTGACCCCGCTCTGTGATTTTTACATGGTCTTCCGCTTCGTGGCTGAATTACAGTTGTTCCTAAATGCTTCCACTTTCTAATAATATCACTTACAGTTAACTGTGGAATATCCATCAGGGATGAAATTTCACGAACCGTCTTATTGCAAAGGTAGCATCCTATTACAGTACCACGCTTGAAGTCACTGAGCTCTTCAAAACTACCCATTTTGTATCACAAATGTCTGCAAATGGAGGCTGCATGACTAGGTGCTTGATTTTATACATCTTTGGCAATGGGTCTCAGTGAAACACCTCAATTCAATAATTTTACTTTTGTCCATATAGTGTATCATAAAAATTTACCTTTTGAGATGCATACAATTTTGCACAAACATGTTTAATATGTTATTTTCTTTAATGTTAGATTCTTCAGCTGTTATCATTGTTGTTCTGTTCTTTGGTTTCAAGGGCTCATAATTTTTCACTATGCTGCAAAAATATGATATATATTATAACTAATTGAGAATGTGTTACACAGCCTATGTAGTCTGGACAATTGAGTTAATGAACCAAAGTTGGCCACAAATGGACAGCTCCTGGTGGCCTGAGCAACAGGATCCCTGTCTAATTTGGCGATACACAGATGGTCAGATTTAAGAGTGTATTTATTCAGAGACATAGCATAGAGCCAGGATGCCTAGAGTAAGCACATTACATGTTCCACCCCCTCCCCCTACCCCAGGTGGTGTGGCCTTTAGGTGGGAGCAAGCTGAAGAAAAAAAACATCAGTGGTAGTGTCGGAGTGCCCACTGGGGAAATGCATTTATATATGACAATGAAACAGTGTTTGTGTATTTTGTGGCTTTATACCTCTTGTCTAAACTACTGTTATCAAGATGGCCAGTGAGAATGATTAATTTCACTCTTCTATTAAATCAATTCAATAATATAGGGCCTATTTCACTTACCATGTAGATAAAAAAAATCCTGTATAGACACAATTTTTTAAAAAATTATCACATAATCCCCTGTTGCCTGAGGCCAACAGGGGGCTATGTGTCATCTCCACAATCTATAAGAAAGGAAAGAAACACTGGTGTCAAATTGTCCCTGCTGGCATCCACCACAGCCGCTGTGGCCCAGAGCATCTGCCCAACATGCTATGCCCCTGTAGCTATTATAGGGCTTCTCCCTATAAAGAAGGGAAACAGCTTAGCTATAACCGGTAGTAGTCCTCAGCAGCAAAGAGATTCACCGACTATCTCCGGCAAATGCCTTCCTTATTCAAAGCATGATGAAGCCTATTTAACAAGCATCTCGGCGGTACATGGACCGCTGCAACCCTCCAATTGCTTTTGACATCTCCAGATGGAGATAGAAGAAGTGATTAATAGAAAAAAATCTTTGCATAAATAAAGCATCTTTTCATTTTGGAATGGCTGCAAATAAATGTTTTTACTTAAATATTTTTAAGATGTATTTTTAAACATTATATTTATAAATGTTTTTACAGGTTTAACTGGGCAGTTCCGCTGTGAAATTTGTTGATGCCCCCAAGAGTGGCAAGAATACAAGTATCACTCAAATGCTCCGACTATATTTTCTTGGTAGCTTTTATAACACAGGTTAACTGATAGTTAATTTATCTACTATGGTGCCTGTGAGGGCAATCAAAACATTTGTATGCATAAAGCTATCCATTTTGTTTCAATCCATTAAAGCTTCTTTGAAGACTTCCTTGAGAACCAGTGCCATGTTTGCCGTGAAGGAAGCAGGGCTGTACCTAACCTTCCTTCTGGTGTGGCATCCATCGCACCTTTACACAAATAATGATAAACCTTTCTATTTCTGTAATATAGCTCTAGAAACAATGTAGAAACCACTAGTTTAGTCTTTTACCCACGAACATTTGCATTTTTAAAAACAATTCCATACATTTCGCTGCCTGATAAAAATCTGTTGTCTGAGACTGCTGCCTCAACTTGTCTGATTAAAGGCAAGCTGCTGGAAGTAATGTGGCATTTATGTAGATCTGGCACGTTGTTTGTTAAGGGTTTCAGCACAAGCCACTGACCAAACTGCTTCAGTCTCTAACGTTGGAGGGAAGTTGTGAATTGGGAAACTGGCAAGCTATTGAGCAGTTTTCTTAATGCGGTAAAGGGAAAATTGGATTTAGAGAAAAAAGGGGAAGTGGTCCTGATTGCGGTGCCTAATGTACACAATGTGATTTTGACCAAATTGACTACTAGCAATCACTAAACAAGATCAAATTCCAGTTCTGTTCGATCATGTGGGTGGTGAGGGGAACGATGCTTTGGTGAATGATGGATTAGGCGTTTGTAGACAGCTTCAGAGAGCAAGGGGTAAATGTATCAATCTGCGGGTTCTTCAACACCCGCGTGTTCAGCCTCTTCCGCGAATAAATTTCAAGCGGCGCTGCATTGTAAAGGGAAGTTAACCCTTTACAATGCGGCGCCGCTTGAAATTTATTCGCGGAAGAGGCTGAACACGCGGGTGTTGAAGAACCCGCAGATTGATACATTTACCCCCAAGACTTTGATGACTACCATGTTGTCCAGGGCTGCAAGCTAAAATAAAAAACGCCTATGGATGGATCAGTTTGGTGATGCATATTCCAATCTAAGTAAGACATGACTGTGAATAAAGTGAATATAGTCTCTGGTATGTGGCACAAGGAAAGCTTGGACAGATAATAGGGAGGCAATTGCTTCATGGGCTTGTACTGGTTTTAAAAAAATAATCAGTTTACATTAGCACAGTGGTTCCCAAACTGTGCGCCTAGGCTCCCTGGGGTGCCTCAGCAATCTCACAGGGGTGCCTCGGCCAGGGCCAGTGGTAAGCAAGGCGGAGGACTACTTGGTATTTATTTTGGCTTAGGGGTGCCTTGAAAAAATTATGGAAACCCTAAGGGTGCCTTGAACTGAAAAAGTTTGGAATCCCCTGCATTAGCATGAACATGAGATAAAGATGGCCAATAAACTGACAACCATCCCCTAACTATATATTTTGTGTCACTTGTCACTGTGAACTTTAGTGTAAAATAATTTGAATGTATTAAATAATATTTTGATTTTTACCACCAACAACAATTGATAATGAATTATCTATGCAGCAGCGAGTTAATCTGACAGTAGCTGTATGCCTCAAACTAATCCCAAAATTTGAGACGTTTTCTCAGTACATGTTGAGCTATAGCCATACAGTACAACAGAGAGTGATGATTAGAAGACACTGTCGGCTGTCATGCTTTCCCTCGGTTATGTGAGCGTTTATGCGTGAGTGTTCGCATACCTGAATTAATTACAAAGCTTATTACGTGCATACTCATTTACAATTTTAATTACTGCTTCCTTTTTCCCAATGAGGTGATATTAAACATATAATTAATATTAATATAATTGCAAATGAGAATTGGGATTTATGTAATTTAGTTTTCATTTATTTTCTTGTTGTTTTATCTTTTATATAGATATAAGAGTTTTAAACTGTTTTGATGCTGTTGCACCTCATTCTTTAAATGCATTTATGTTTAAATACATTACATGGCCACAATTTGATTTTTTTTTAGTAAGCGCTTCCAAATGTTAATTATAAGTGGAAATAACTGCAAAAAATATCATTAAAAGCTGGTTGACAGTTTTTTGTCATATAACATAATAGCACTGCTGTTCTCAGAAAATAAATAGCAGATCTCTCTCTTTAGAAGAGAATGTTATACTATTCAATGCTGGACAGCTTTCTCTCATATGTGTGTTTGTAAAACTGGAACATGCAAACAAAGACAAAAATAGCAGCATTATTTCTATACAATTACACAAAAAGAGTGCCAGATGCAGAAGGGAAAATAGATGGATGCTCCCATACCATTTGGTGTCTTATGTCTTTTTACAGAAGATATACTAGCAATAAGCTTTATGTAAATAAATAAAAGAGCCTACTAAATATTTCTCCACTTTATTTTTGAACATAGAACATGCGATGTAGAAAACTGATATGTATGTTTTGTGTACCTAAATGAATGTTGCCATTGCAATTTTTGTTCAACTGTTGACAATAATTTTTGCAGTACAATTTGTATCATTTGGAGGCATTGTGCACTAATAACACAATAAATCATTAAGTAGGTCAGGTTAAATGATCCAAAGCAATATATTTGGAATGCCATATAATCCAAGTATGCACTTGGCTGCATGTATATCTTTTCTGTTCAGTCTTATTTGCTTGCCTTATACACATTTCATATATGATGATTTGGGTTTTAAAATAATAATAATAATAATAATAATAATAATAATAATAATAATAAGAAGAAGAAGAAGATATAGTAAGAGTTGCAGCATTGCAGTGTTCTGGAATAGAGTTCTTCTAAGCAGCGGTTTAATATCTATTTTGCAACTAGGGGGGGCAGTAATATGTTGCTAAGCAACCAGTTGCATCTCTCCCCAACAGCAGAGGACCTAATATCTCACTTTCTTTGCTTGTCACCTACGTGGAAACACACTACCGTGTATGCAAATTATGCAACAGCAAGTGTCAGACTATATACACAAGCCTGCCTCATATCCAGTAGTGTTGGGGTGGCAAAATGTTCATTTGTTTTGTTAGAATTTCTGTTTATGGTTATTAGCTTCAAACATAACGCAATTATAAATCCCAGGGCCTGCTGGCGAGATTTGCATGCATTGTCAGCAGGGATCTCTAGCTAATAATAAAGAGTAGAAATATATTTATACAATAATTTGCTGGGTAAAATGAATGCACGCAGTCTCTTTTTCTGCCACAGTAGCATGTTGCCCATCATCAAGTGTGTAGAATTTTAAACAGTGGATTTTTCTTCTGATCCTTCTTACCTATGAAAGGAGGAAGAAAAAAAAAAAACAGATTTAATAACATAAAAAAAAAAAGTCTTTGACATGTTCCAGTTTAAGAAATTTTAACTGAGGTATACAGGGGTGTAATTAGCTTGCCTCTCACTTTCGGTGTTATTGGACACTAGGGTAGAACATCAAACGTCTTTGTATATGGTTTCTTATTCTCTGAGTTGCTTATAATTTTCAATAAGAGCGCTGTTCTCCGGCGGCAGGGAGGGGTGGTCGGAAAATCTCCACGCTACGAGGATGTCCATACATGACTCTCTCTGTTTACCTACTCCCCAAAGTGTATCAAAGCTCAGATCCACAGAAATAAAAGAAAAGTTAAACAAAACAAGCATTTAACTGCGCAAAATAAGGTATGGACAAGGCAAACAGGTGAGGTATTGTTTAGGTGCTTGAGTCAGATCAATATCTGTGCTTTTCAAGCCAGGAATCCTGTCGGCTTCACTCTAACACTGAGCGTATCGTCTTACCACCAGCAGACAGACTGTCGCCTCTAACCAACTGATAGGGAACCTGTTTCACCCAGAAAGAGAGGAGGAGGAGTATAAAAAAAAAATAATAAATAAGCAGGGCCCATCTTCATTCTTTGCGGTTCAGTGGTGGATTTTTAAGGAATGTTTGAGCTTTGCCTCTTTTTTCTTTTAAATCCTTCAATGCAAGAAAGGCATGAATACGCTGGCAAACATTTCACTGTAGTACTGAAAGGAATCACCCAAATCCATAGCTCCTGTGTACTCTTATTTTTTTTAGCAAGCTGTCTTCTTGTCACAGAGAATGCAGAGTAATCTCAGTAGCAAAGAGCATTTTTTTCTCTGTGGATGCATTACTGTTTTAGATATATTGATAGCTATCAATTATTTTCAGAGAAGACACGACTCCCTTACCAGTAAGGTGCTTTCACCTGCTGACATTAGAGAATACACATTTTTTTTAATGGACAGCACTAAATAAACACTTCCAGATTGTGTATATATTGTGTATTTATATGTATGTATACATACACAATATATACACAAGTATTAAAAATGTATGCCATACACACACACACATATATATATATATATATATATATATATATATATATATATATATTCATGTATACATATAAACACACACACATATATATATATATATATATATATATATATATATATATATAGATAGATATATATATATATATATATATATATATATATATATATATATATATATATATAGATATATCTATATATAGATATATATATATATATATATATATATATAGATATATCTATATATATATTTATATATATATATATATATATATATATATATATATATATATATATATATATATGATTTCCAGCCCATGAGATGGAGAATAAATATCACTAATATAATTCTCTTTGATTGCATAGTGACTATACAAAATGTGTGTGTCTTTCTTCGCAAAAGCTTTTGATATAAATGTAATTTTTCATTTACTAAATATATATTAAAGAACACTGTAGTTTAAAATGTGTTAATTGCTTTCAAACAAACAAATTTTAGTTAATTCTATTGTATACATTAATAAAGGAAATTGATTTTTACATTTTATGAAAATGAAGGTTATTTAGCCTGATTACCCACTGGCAGTGGGGAAATAAAAGTGACACCGCATGTCAATTGCGGTAGTAGCCAGTGTTTGCGGTTGATGGAGGGGTTCAGTGGAAGACGTTCCACTGACCTTTTTATATTCACTTCAACTGCAGTGAATTCGAGAAAACAGAACAAAACAGGTAGCATCCGAAAAAAACGCAAGTCGGTATGTAGGCATTGGAACCAATAAGGTCCATCCTCATACCCAATTACATGCTTTTGCATTAAAAAAAATCTTAGTAAAAGCATGATTTTTGACACCAGTAGTTAAGGGTGCTGAATTATTTCCACAGCACTTAAAAATCCTGCAACTACTCCCGAAGTTTCCAGAATACCCACCTTTTATTTTAATTAATATTGCTCACAAGAAGTACATAATTTTGATTTAGGAGTAAATCCACCTGGAAGATAGTTTTCAACCTTGGCAATGCCATGTTTAGGAGCCTTCAGTTTAGAGGTACGTCAACTCTAAATTGCAGTATAAAAGTCACACCTAGGGGTAAATGTATCAAGCTGAGAGTTTTCCGGCGGGTTTGAAAAACCAATCAGATTCTAGCTATCATTTATTTAGTACATTCTGCAAAATGATAGCTAGAATCTGATTGGTTGCTATAGGCAACATCTCCACTTTTCAAACCCGCCGGAAAACTCTCAGCTTGATACATTTACCCCCTAGACTTCTAGGGCCCTGGGTGACGTGTTAGTATGAGCCTCCCCAGGGGTGGATTGCAAAGATAAAATGGCTTGGGAACATATTATGAAAGAAACCTCATGTTGTAGACAATCATATTGTCCTGAGACAGTGCCATGTATGTTCTGCTGCTATGTGGTAATGTTACGCTGCTCCGTCAGAGTGGCCATAGCCATTATACAAGGCGTTTTAGATGGTCCTAAGTTCCCTCCACACTTTTTCTTCATCAGCAAACACACCATCAAGGATGTATACTCCACTTTTAGGTGGACACAACCTGCATTCCCCCAAAATATTACATTGATAACAGTATAATTTACATTTAATAAATAGACTTCCTTCCCTCGCACAAACCAGCCCTAACATTAAATTTATAGCACTTATATTTAAGAATATACATATTATCCCCCCTGTCTTAAATCAACAACATTCCCATTTAATATATAGCACTATTTATCCACAACCAGCCCCAACATTAAATCAATGGCATTTCCATTATATAAATAAATAGCTCCTCCCAACCAACCCTGATTCCAAATTAATAGCATTCACATTTAATAAATAGGCCTACAACTCCCTAACCAGCCTCAACTTTAAATTATTATCATTCCCCCCATTGAGCCCTGACATTTAAATTGTTAACTCCTTTAAACATTTAATACAGAGGCCCCACATTACACTATTAGCCCCTAAAATGTATGAATAGCTCCCACCAACTCAACATTATATTAATATATTTTAAATAATATTAATACCCCCCACCAAAACCACCAGTAATTTAATAGTGCAATAAGGTCCCAGTCACCAGGAAGAGTAGTATTGCCTGGACCGCCTAAAACATAGACACTTAACCCTCTCCCTCTCATTGGTTAATAAATGGAGGAGATTTGTTTTTTATTTCAGGCATGGTTGGCTTGCCCATGCCTGATTTCTGTTAATAGTATACCTTCCAATATTCAAGGGAAGGGGGTCAGGATAAAATCAATCATATATCAACTCACCTGGGCCACATCCCTTATTTTCCCAGTCATACACCCATGAAACAAAAGCTAGTTCCTCCACATTTTTAGACCATACACCCTTTGGTTGTTAAGAATCTGGACTTTTGAGGGATATGTAATTAGTTTATTCATTGCTGTTTTGTGAAAATCTATAAGTTTGCTATACTAGTTTGTCCATATAGATTTCTTTCTTTAAGCAAGGTGCCAAACAAGGGCATACTATAGCTGGAAAATACTGAACTCCATATTGAATTTATGCAAAAGTTTTGCTCTTCTTCTTTCCTCCTCTAATTTTGTAATGTTAGTCCCATCAACTAAGCAATTCCATCCTTAAAATAATTCTCAAAACTGCAATGCAGTTCCTTTGTTGTCTACACAATATTAAAGTTGCCAGTTTGTGCAAATATTTTGTGCAGATATCTTTCTTTTTAAAGCCTAAGATGTATGCCTTTTAACCATGTGCAAAAAATCAGAAGACTAAGATATACTGTCCAGGATCAGAGGGATAGCCAATCCCTTTTAGGACATGGTTACATTTGATATTGGCTAAAAGGCTGAAAAGCAATTAATCCATTTTATATTAAAAACAATATACTATATATTATTTAAATAAATGTAAAAAACATATAAATAAAATGACATTCAAGTGTGCTTGTTACAGTGCAGCTGAAACACAATACACCATGAACATAAATCAGGCATGCATTACTGCACAATACATGACTTACAACTATACAATGTAACACCCTACACTATACATCATGCAATGCACTATTCAATCACTACTAAGCACAATAACATTTTCAACAAGGTTCAAGTTGTGTGAAGCGGTGAGGAATACAGGCCTGAGGCTTTATTTATTAGACACAAATAGGGAGGAGAGGGGGAAAGAGAGCTATGATAGTCCTCTGCCTCTTCAGGACTCTAGGATGGAATAGGCAGGGCCATCTTTTCCATTGGGCACGATGGGCAGGTGCCCGGGGGCCCCACGGGCAAGGGGGCCCCATAGGCAGGGCTCTTAATTAGAATAAATAATCTTGCAAAAGAAAAAACCTGCAAAAAAAACCTTCAAGGATCACTGAGCAAGTACATCTAACTATCTCTATCTCTATATATCTATATCTGTATCTCTATACATCTATCTCTCTCTCTCTCTCTCTCTCTCTCTCTCTATATATATATATTTATATATATATACAAGTTAACCCGTGCATGATACTCATGCATTCTAGTCAAATCAAGCTACTTAAGGTGTTAAAAAGGTTCTTGTCATGCATTTGGGCCATTGCCCAGGCCTCAACCACCAACCACTCCCCACTGTCACCCCCGGCAACCACCAACCACTCCCAACTGTCACTTCTCCTTCAAGAAATATATATATATTTTTTTTACATCTTTATAAACACTTTTAACAATTAACAAATTAAATTAACAAATTAAAGACATCTTAGTATGCCAAATTTCAGCCCTTTCTGAATTTTTTTTCCACACACACTAAGGGGCATATTCAATTAGGGTTCCGGTTCGCGGTAACGCGCGTTACCGCGAAAAGTGCGCGTTCTTGCCGGTACTACAGTACCGCAATAACGCGGATTTTCGTTCGCAACCCTATGGGCTGCGAACAAAAATCCACGTTATTGCGGTAACGTGGATTAAGTACGCGGCCCGTTCCGGCGCGATCCCGCGAACCGGAACCCTAATTGAATATGCCCCTAAGAATTTAGTAGGTCAGTGTATAACTCCGCCCAGCAGGTGGCGCTGCAGCTTGGTTTTATTTTTTCCACACAGACAGACAGACTAACACGCGCCACTAGACATTTATATATTAGATATATTTTATATATATATCTATATCTATAGGGACCCCGGTGCACTGCTTTGCCCGGGGGCCCATAATGTTGTTAGGATGGCCCTGGGAATAGGATGTTGGGGATCAACCTGCTGCAGTACTGGACCAACTTTTTTTCCCTTCTCAATTCCCGGTGAGCCATAAAGCGATTATAACACAGATCATAAGCGACCAAGCCTCCTAGATGGCCCTGCAGGTGTGTATGCCAGGAAATTGTTAATGATGTCCCAAGTGGTATGAGTACACTGTGTCACCATGGGCAATGTCTTTTTCTGCATGAAAAACCTCAGAGGCAGGCTCAAGGGTAGCCATTTAATGTCATGTCTTATGCCTGTTTGTGTGCTTGCTAGAAGCCACATTTAACCAAATAGTCTTTAATGTGGCAACAGGGAACCCTGGATTAGACTCCATCACGTCCTTGGATGTACTGAGCTTGTGGATAGCTTTTGGTTTCTGCAAGTCTGGTTTCACTCCCTCAAGTTGGTGTTCCCTCACAAACATTCTGATGTACAGGTAAAATCAGAGAGTTTCCCAATTGTTAGGGAAGGATCTGTAACACATGTCATAGCCACACCCTCCCCAGTGGGGCAGAGGGAGGAAGTGAGTTGCTTGCAGGGCCATTGTTTTAATCAATCAGAGTCCAGCATGGTGGAATCCCAAGCAATTTGATGAAGTCTTGTTTAATGGGGCATGGTGCAATGAATGACAGGTACCCCTGAAAGCAAGAGCGTCAGCTCTGACTTCCCACAGTTACTGAAGCTCGGTCAATGTCTTTGCAGGTCTGGACAAGTGCTGTTGCTGATGCTGTTATGCGCAGAAAACAGTGACGTCTTCCATGTGCAGTAACCAGTTGGCCTCACATCTGTCTAATACCAGTGCTGTGATCCCTCATATATATGATTTCCATTTGATGTACACAGCAAATAACAAATACAAGAGATGAAAGAGGGCAGACTTCAGAGAGAATTGGCAAAAAGTGACTCTTTCAGCCATTCACCAGCACCCAGCAGGTATGTCAGGTTAACATAGGAACAGCATATCTCTCTCAGTCTAAACCTTTGCAGCTCCCCACCAATGAATTATGTGAGACCTGGGGGTAAATGTATGAACCTCCGGATTCTTCAACTCCGGCAAGTTCAGCGCTTAAATTTAAAGCGGCGCTGCCTTGTAAAGGGAGACTTCCCTTTACGAGGCAGCGCCGCTTTAAATTTAAGCGCTGAAGACGCTGAACTCGCCGGTGTTGAAGAATCCGGAGGTTCATACATTTACCCCCTGGTATAAGGTCTTCTCCTGATCGAGAATAGACAGGGTCACATGCTCTCCAATGTACTTTATGTAATGGGCCATGTCCCTGAGTAGGACAAGGCTTTCTGCAATTCTGTTTGCTTGGATGCCACAGGATAGGTCTGGGTGAATGACCCATCCTATGAGAGCATTCAATCAGTTTGCTTATACCTTGATGAGGATCTTATAGTGCATCCTCAAGAGGAATGGGTAAACATGTTTTTAAGGTTGCTTTTTTCTCTCTTCTGCTTATATGTGGTCATGGTCATCCTCTCACTAAGCAGCAGAGGTATGGTGCCTTCCCCCATCATCTCCTTATAAAGCTCGAGACGGTCTGAATCAAACTGCTCTATAGAATTCTGCTGGGAGAATGTCACTACCCAGGTTTCTGCTCAGCCTAAAGGATATATAGATAGCTCTTTCAACATCAAGAGATTGTCAATGGCAGATTTACTTGCAGGATCAATGATCAAATAGATTACCATCTATACTGAACCCTGATATTCCTCACAATATTGTTAATAAAGAAAAATATTGGCTGGTTGGAAGAAAAGACATTAGATTGAACACTATAACATAGTTATTTCCCTGTGTTACAACGGAGCCAACATTCATCTTCCCAGTGCTGGCGCGCCATGAACAAAATCCCTAGGATTTGATTGTCCACTGAACCCTCAATTGGGCTATGTGGGTCACTCAGCTGACTCTTTAGTCCCACCCCATGGAGGGTCATTAGAGTGTTCAAGGAGGTGGGAGCCTCAAAACCACACCACCTCCCCAAGATCAAGAGGAATGGAGCCCTTAAAGACAGACTGCACCCCAAGTACAGTAAAAAAATACATAAATAGAAAGTGACAGACAGAAAATTAATCAATTACTTAATGTGGTGAGCTATGGTCCCAGCCTCTGGTTGGAATCGGATAAATGTTCCTGCCCAACCAACAGGCAAGGACAAAGGAAGCCAAAACAAATACTTTGTTGCAATGTGACCTATTCTTTTACTGGGGTTCACTACTCACCAGTGACTTTCTGGCACCCCCGGCATGTTCTTCCTGGGCTTTATTTGCTGCTGGCCTCTTGGCAGAGGACCAAGGTAGTCTATTCATTATTGAGGGGAAGCCAACCCCTACTAGAAAAGATATTACACTTGATTCAAAAGGCAGAGAAGTGCCAAACCAAATAGTCATAATAATGCATCTAATCAATTCACTTGGGCTGTCATTACTCTTGTTTCACCAAAGTATCAAGTCTCCTAAATGAAAATCCATTTAGGTCAGGTATAATGAACCTATACTGATGTTTTTATAACATCAAATAGAAATGTATCTAGGTGGCCAGGTGTTAAAGGCTACCTGTTCCTTTTACACATAACTGCACAATACTAATCAATGCAATTAGTGTCATGGTAATTCTGCCTACACCAACAGCTAATTTAAATAATGTCTTTAATGACACAGAGAAGAAAAGACATAGTTTTGTAGCTGATTGTTTCAGAAGACTGTTATGTTTGTTAATAACTACATCATAATTTGGCTTTTACTTAGTAGGTACCATTTTTCAAAGCTCCATGACAGGTGCCTTTTAAATACAGAAGATTATTTTGTAATTCTTACTTTATCTTTAGATTGTAAATAACTAACCAGGATCATCTTTTTTTTTCAACTGCTAGAATGCCTGCTGAATTTCTCTCTCGCTTTCCTTAACACAGAATGCCTCTGGTGATACAAAGAAGGGCCGATTCAATTGACAGCCTGACTTATTTCAATGTAGTGTTATCTGATTTTAACACTATTTTTGCTCATTTTGGAGCACGATTATTTAACCCGCAATTTAATTCCTGGTGTTACGCTCCTTATTTGTTTCCCAAACTAGCACATCGCGGCGGGTTTGAGCCTGGTATTAAAGTATAGGCAAAAGGTTTAGGGGGCAATTCAATTCTATTTTAACGCAACGAGGTAAACTGTGCCATCGGCCACTTTATCTCACACCTCTACAGGCCGTGTTAAAAAAAGCACAAGAAACTATTGAAATCAAAATGTTATTATTAAAAATCATATAATTGAATGATTGTATTAAAAAAATTCAAAGACAAGACAAGCATTATAAAGTATGTAAAAAAAATGTTAAAATGTATTAGAAAAATTTGTTTGACTATGTAAACTACAAACTACTAATCATGTGTCTGTAGATGGGCGTGTTAAACCCTCCCCTCATATAAAATTCACATTCACCTAGGATTAACATGCAGGGGTGGCGTTAACTGATTTTAATTTGAATACCACGATTTTTAACAGGGGAAACTAAAAACTGACGCGGCTTCTTAGTAAAACCCATGCGGATATATTTTTACTTTAACCGCAGTGTTACAAAAAAATAACCAACATGAATTGAATCGGCCCCAGAGAATACCAGCAACAGAAAAAGGAAAGCAAAGCAAAGTAAATATATTGAGAAGGAAGTTTTTTAATTTTACTTTTGCTGTCTATTTTTTTATCTTGGTTTATAAATATTTCAGCACAGATATACCAGTTTGCTTATATGACATTTACCTATCAGTAATATACTATATTCCCCAGCATGGCACCAAAATGGCTGGGTTTTCAACATGATAGTGCATGCTGAATATGTTGCTTCCATCTCAATGGTAAAAAATCCAAATTGCATTCTGTAGGGGTGGTATGCAAAGCTGATATAGATAAGGAAGGTCATTTGCACATTTCTAGGACACCATTAGCTAGAGCAATGACAGAGGGATAGAGGAGCACAGCTTGGTGTCTCTATGCTGTCTTCCTATATACCTACTTCCCTATTCTAATATTTACATTTTTGTAAACACGACACTGTTACATAAATATTACGATAATGAACAGAGCGACATAGAAAAAATAACTACTCTCTAGTAAAGAGACACAGTGGAAATCCGATGACAGGACATCACGACACTTCCAAATAACGTCAGTTGCGTGCGCGACTTGGAAATTTCGACTTCAAAGGCGGCAATGCCCGGACCCAGGTAAGTAATACCTTTACGTTAGGGGTTAAGGTTAGGGGTAGGGTTAGGGTTAGGAGTTAGGGTTAGGAATAAAATTAATATTACCATAGTCCGTGCATTGCCACTTTAAAAAAACAAAAAAAAGCAAAGTCGCGCACGCAACTGACGTCATCTGCAAGTGTCGCGATGTCCTGTCATCGGATTTCCTCTGTGTCTTTTTACTGGTAAGTAGTTATTTTTTCTATGTCGCTCTGTTCATTATCAGAATAATTATGTAGGAGTCAACAGTGTCGTGTTTACGGCACCAATAACTCGTACTACACCCCTTGGAAGGAACTATACAACGGAGTCATGTTTGAGATTTGGAGACATCTTCTTAAACTTGATGTTGCTCTTTTTTTGGAGCAGAGCTGCGTTGAATGTTAGCAATTTCATATGTATATTGCTAAAAAAAAAAGGAGCATTGTGGATGGTTTGTCCCTTACATATAGCCCTAAATCCTTAAGTTCTAATGGGGCCCATATATCTTTATATGATGAGATGTGTATGGAACAAGAGGCTAGCATATATTCATATGCTAATAAATAAGAAATACATTGATGATTATTACATACACACATGGACACTATGGAACTTGAAGAGTGCAATCATACTCTAATTGTACACAATAGTACCCGCACAAAAATACAAATAATGACTGTAATAGTTTTAAATGGTACACAAAAATATTCCAGTCTCCATACTATGATTGAAAACAACAGAACAGCACTGATCAATAATACAACAATTACAGGGAAGCTTGATGTTTATTGATGGTGCTATACAAATAAAAAATACAATAATTTACACAATACAAAATCGAGACAATCATAATAAAGCATACCTGGGTCAACATAAAAAGATCAATGTGTAGACAATGAGGGAGATTGCTTTAACTGTTTCTAGTTGCTTAATTTCTCATGGGTTCACTACTACAGTGATTTTCAAACTTGTCCTAGCAATCATTGTCTTTGTATTCTCTTGGCAGATAGAATTTTCTTTGAGATTTGCAGGGGTCTTACGTACAAGTTTACCTATTCAATAACTACTCATATGGGAGAAGTGAGTAGCTCATTATAAGGGAGCTCTCTCCATTAAAAATAATATTTCCCCATTTCTACTATTTATGGTAAATGATGGATGGACACAAAAATAATAGTGCAATTAGCATTTGAAAGCAGCTCAGAGCTTTGCATTGTGGGTTCTTGATCCACGGTCACGTGAAGAAGTGGACATCAGTTGAAGCATATGACGTAGCAAGGGGTAGTGGTGGTCCAATCTAAGAAACGAGAAATCCCATTACTAAATATTAACGCTGTATGTATCAAAGCCTGTGTATTATTGAGACAAACAATATACCTGAAACTACCAGTGACCAATTTTTCAGTATTGGATTGTGAACAAATATTAAATAAAGTAAAAAAAACTCTGCAAGAAAAATAGTCGTTTACTAAAATATTTGCTTTGGTTTAGAGATACAGAAAAATCACATGCATAGTGGAACAGAAACTTGACAATATGTAGAGCAGGATATGTTAGCAGATAAGAAACATTCTGCATGCAGGTTTGAGGTTCTCTAAGATTCTTTAGTTTATGAAATAATTTATAATAAATATATCTGGAATACTGTCTGATCCATGTCCTTAGCAGAAGCTAAAACATTTAGGGACTCATTTTGATCAGGGCGTAAGTCCTTTTTTTAAACGTAAAATATATTTTTTTCAAGTGTGCATGCGCGCAAAAAAAATATATATAGATTATACTGTTTACATAGCCCTCTGTTACGCCTCTTTATGTCTGTAGAGGCGGAGCAGAGAGGGAAGGGGCGTTTTAACGTATGCCAAGTACATTGAAGGCTTATTTACGTACTTTTGCTCTACTTAGGTAGAGATAGCTGCAGAAGTAGTTAAAAAAGAAGTGTTTTAAAAAAAAAAGAACTTAAAAAAAATGGCGTGCATCCACCAAAAGCGTTCCAAGCACCATTGCGTATAGCGAAGCACTAGAGCTCTTCGAAACATTCATGCCCAGTTGATATTGGGGTAATAAATAATGAAAAATAGATTTAAGCAGTTTTTCCCTTGTGTACTATTGTTCCCTGCAAGCCTTGAACTGCTTGTGTATGCTGGCGCTTGTGGAACTACATGTGTCAGCATACTGTATGCTGACACTTGTACCTGCTGGGACCTGTAGTGCACCAGGCTATAAAAACTGTCAAATAAATACACTGACATTAAAAAGTTCTTTAATTTATCAATGGATTAAATTGTAGTAATTTAATTCATTGAGGTGGTGCCCCATGTGGGGTGTAGCCAACACAGAGCCGCTTTTCCACGCTCTGACCAGTCAGAACCAAGCCACTTTTTGATCAGTCGATGACCGGCCTATTCGAGTCGCAGCTGCACAAGGAGAGAACAAGTCTTCGTCAGCTATAGGGATTTTTATTGTTATCCAAAATGATTATAACCTGGAAGAAAGAAGAGAAGTCCCATGGATTTAGGTGAGAAATAAAAAGGTAAAAATGGTGTGTGGGGAGTCTGTAGGAGGTGTCTTTTTTGTTTGTAACACAGAAAGAAATCACAGTTTGCTACTTAACTTAGTTGTAATTGAAAAGCAGGGAAAGTTTGAGAACTGCAGTTAGGGTCTGGTTATTAATATGCAGTGATAAGGCTGTTTTTGTTTATCAACAAAATATCTCTGGGGCAGCTGAGTGATAATCCGCTATCATGGCGATACTGTCCCAGAGTTTTATGTACTAATTTACCACTTCCACAGGCCAGTTTCAGTAATATGCGCACATGTCACCCGGCTTGTCGGTACACGCATGTGCAGTAGAACTTAAAGCCCCGATTGTCCTCTCAGTTTTACTCAGGCGACAAAAAACAAAATGTTAAAAATACATCACTGAATTTTGGGCATACAGTTGGAAGTCTTTTCAAGTAAATCTAGGTTCATGGTTCGATGGCCTAATTCCTTATAATTAATCTAGCAGCTGACAACTGTATTAGAGATATTATTAACTTATAATATTGTTTCTTTTCCCACACATTGCATAAAAAACACCTCTTTAGAGCACATTTGTCAAAAGGTAATTGCATACCATAAATGCATGAAAAACTATTCCGATTTAGAAGACATACAACAGAATAAAACAACCTTTAAATTTAATTCCTGATACTGATGCAATAAACAGGCAATTGGGAAATTATGGTATGTATGTTATTCATAGGAGCACAAAAAAAATAAGCACATTTTTTAGTTTGTAGGATTTTTGCTTGTTTAGGCATCTCAAATTCATTTGCAGAATCACATTCTGGAAATTCATTCAAGAGTTTGTTAATAACAGTATCAACATCTTTTTTTTTTTACATTTTTTTTAACATAAGGCTCTTGTGAATGAAACACTTATAGCCAAGAAAATAATCCCCCTACTCTTCTCCTCCATTAAACTTTTTATGTATATAAAAAGTTTCAAATATATAAAAAAAATATAAAAAAATATAAAAATATAAAAAAAAATATAAAAAAAATATAAAAAGTTTCTCATATTTCACTGTATGCCACTTCCTCTATAAAGCTTATTTTCAAACTATATACAAATAACTAAATACATATAGCGACATTAAATGCATAGAGGGGGTTTAGGTAAGAGGAAGTTAAGTAAATGGGGGATTGACAAGGGATTTTCCTACTGGATGCAGCCTTGCATATTAATGGTGGTATATTGGGTTCACGTTTTTATTCATTTTTGGCCAAAAATGCATGTTACATTCTAAAAAACCAGTACTCTGAAGAATTTATTACTGTGATCATCCATCTCTGTTACTGCAGTTCTTCTTTTGTCGGAGATGGAACTAGTGTGTTTTTTACATGTACAAGAATATTTTTACATAGCGTAAAAAAAAATAATATCTCAAACATTTGAAGTCTGTGTCTCAAACATTATAACGCCAATGGTTTGCATTAACTCACAAAACATGGAACAGGAAGTTTACTCGTATTTTGTAAATCTATATAAGAATATAATTAAAAGGAAAAAACATGTTACAGTTATAGGTATTTCATCAAATAACAGTAGCAGTACTCACAGTACAATAATGATAGCTACCTATTTTTTTTTTACATTCCTAATCTATTAGTTTTACATGCCTTTGCCCAGCAGCTTCTTGTAAAAACAAAGACTGTTACATCTGATTTCCTGCGTTTCAGAGAGTGCCCAAGTTCTAGAGACCCATTTAGGAATGTTGTTCATTACCCTCAATGCACCATTGCACAAGGTTAAACTGAGCTAGTGTCTCAAATAGCGCTCATATTTCCTGCCTGAAAGAAATGGCAAACTGTATTGTACACCTTCCTACTTTGTAAGCTTATCACTGGTCTTTCTGAGCACTCAACCCCAGCAGTTTTTGGGGAACACATTGACAGCAAAGGAGTGGGATTAGCTGATTCTTTATTTTTGCGTAGTTTTATTTCAGTTATTTTGACAAAGCAATGTTACTTTATTGCACAGCCCTGGAAAATGCTCCCTGTTATATGTAAAACTTTATAAAAAGTAATTGGAAAAACATTGTATTTAAACATTGTTTCTCCAACAATGTGAATTTAGACGTGTTATATAATACTCTTATTTGTTTGTTTGCCTCTTGTCGCAAAAAAAAAAATCTACCTGCTTTAATTCATTTATATTTAGGTTGTATACTAGGCCTTATAACGAGAACTACTGTTTTCATGTTTTATATTTTTCGTTTTGTGATTCCTATTTATTGAGAGATGATACCATCATTCCAAAGATTAAAGTTTTCTGAATTAGAACATGATCACCCTCTCCAAAAATGGACATAAAAGTGGAACATTAAAGGCATGACCCATCATGATGGGCGTAGCTAGTGCTTCTGAAGCACTAGGCCATTCCCAGAAGTTGGAAGGTAAGGGATTCTTTAGAAATTACTGCTATGCCTGAATAGTTTTTTAGTCTAAGCCTGCTTCTGTTTTAACCAATGTGGCAGAGATTGTGTTGAATTGATCCACAAAGCCTATAGAGGTAAAGTTAGCCTTCAAGACTCACTAACATCTGATCACTCCCGTCCCTCTCTTTTGGCATGTAGTCAGGGCCGGTGCTAGGGTCCATGGCCCCCTAGGCAAAATCGGCGCCCTCTCCCCCCCCCGCGCAAAAATCGGCGCCCTCCTCCCCCCCTCACCCCGTCTTTTCTTACCTTGTCTCACCACCGCCGCCTCTCTGCTCCGTCTCCTCCCCTCCACTCACTGACATTAGTGAGTGGAGGGGAGGAGACGGAGCAGAGAGGCGGCGGTGGTGAGCAATAGCCTCTTCCCCCCCTCCCCATGCATCTGCTGTGCGGCGGCCGTGACAGGTATGGTCAGCGGTCGCCGCACAGTTTTAAAATTAATTTCCAGTTCTGTGGCGCCCTCCAGGCGCCCTCCAGAGCCCGGAGCCCTAGGCAAGTGCCTAACCTTGCCTAATGGGAGCGCCGGGCCTGCATGTAGTGGCCATTTGGTATTATTTCAAGGCAATTTCATTTATCAGTTTGATCATTTTGGACCTCATTTACCTATTATTGATGTGTGTCAATCCAAATTGATTGTACTTGCTTAATAAAATTGTTGTTGATCTGGCTGTATACAAATGACTGTACAAGCCAAGTGTTTCAATTATCTACCAACCTGGATGCATTGGGGATATGGAAAGCAGGTATGATAAGATGTGAAATATTGTAATAACTTTACCTGTGGGAGTAAATGTCCATTTGTTTTGACAAATAATATATTTCCATATATATGTATACATTGAATTGAGATACAAACAATCTGTATTTGGTGAATACAAGAAAATAGTCCCAAGCAAAACAAGAGAGAGAAGAGTTGTTTTTTTTGTTCAAAAGATCTCAATTCACTGTCACTGTAAATAATAAATGATGCTGTTTTCATCCTTTTAAAGTGTATGCATCTATATATTTATTTCAAAAACACAGAAACAAAATGCATAAAAAAATTCAAGTTTCCTCAAATCCCCTAATACAATTTAGAGTTTATTTTTGCTTTTTAAATCAGATTTATTACTACTTTGAAACAATGATTTTTAAAATCCTTTTAGCTAATTCCAAGACCTGTGTCTATTATTCCATTAAGATCCACATTCTCTGTCGCACTTCAGCAGTTGTTTAATTAAACATGCTGCTTGTTTATGATATAATGTTTCAGGAATACTTGTCTGAGAGAGCAGATCAAGATTGATATCAAAAGTTTCAATCTGACAGCTTAATTACATTCTTGTAGCAGTGAGAGAGACAGAAAGAAACTGGTTACAGAAGAGGCCTAAGCTGTGCATTTGTCTGGCGGAAATGAGCGCTTTTTCTCATTCGTCAGAGTTCCGATAGACATCGGGCCATGTATGTGACCTCTTCACAGATAAGAGGTAGAACTTGCCCTGTCCTGTAAGAAGTCTCAGTTTTGGAGAATTGAAAAAGGGTTGAGTTAGAATAGCCTGAAGTAATAAATGCCTTGTCATATGTTTTGTGATTTCAATTCCATTGTGAATGCATCAAACCAGGAAAACACAATGATCAATTCAGGAAACTAATGTTACTGTTGTTTTATATATATCCTATTTTTATTTTACAGACAATGGGGGGAGGGGGTCATAAAAAAAATGATCACAAAATCAATTATCTCCTGCTGTGGTATCATGAGGCTGTTTATGTGTCCACCTCCCCAGATTATATACCACTATGTACAGATTTTTGAAAATAATCAATTTCTAGATGATGAATAGATAGGCACAGAGAGTGACATTCCTTATGCATAACTATCTAGTCGTAATTATGTGTGTGACCATAAATGTGATAAAACATTTAAATATCATCTTGATACAGGGATCCCAGTGAACCCTCCAGAAACCCTTCACTATTAGTCCAGAATATCAGAAGAATTTTTTGGTTAACATTTCTATTATTACCTAATTCTAAGGCTTTAACTATCTAAGTACATTCTAATCATATGATGATAGATTGCACTTACGTTGCCTTTTATGCAGCATGTCATAGAAAAATTCTCATGTGACCGTTCCTGCACATTGATCTTCTTAATAATCCAAGTCAACCAAGTGTGAACTGGTAGATTATGGTTTATTTGTTAAGGCCTTTACCAAATTTGTGATCCCACTGTCACTTTACCTGTAATGATAACATAAGTCAGGAATACTACTGAAGATTCAATAATTTTTAATACTTATGAGAAAACAAAGTATTAACCTAATGATAGTTGTGGAAAACCATACAAAATTTATATACACTACATGGCCAGTATGTGGACATCCATCACATCCATATGTGAACATCTCATTCCAAAACCATGGGCATTAATATGCAGTTGGTCCCCCTATTGCGCTATAACAGTCTCCACTCATCTGAGAAATATTTCTACTAGAGTTTGGAACACGGCTGTGGGGATTCACATCCATTCAGCCACAAAAGCGTTTGTGAGGATGGGCACTGATGTTGGGCGGGCCTGGCTTGCAGTGAGCGTTACAATTCATCCCAAATGTTTTCAATGTGGTTGAGGTCATCCAGTCAAGTTCTTCCAACTCAGGAAACCATTTTTTGATGGGCCGCGCTTTATGCATGGTGCATTGTTATGCTAAAACAGGTAAGGGCCTTCCCCAAACTCTTGCGACAAATTTGGAAACATTTCCCCAATAACATCATTGAGAGGATTAATGAGCAGAGCATTAAATAAGTAGTTGTGCAACTTAAATAAAATATAAATGTTTGATCTGTATGCCTCCATAGGTAAGAAATCCTTTCTTTACACAATTATCCAATAATTATGCATGACATCAAATACAAAGCGCGAATCAGTAAAAGTGTTGACATATTTTCCTTGTATCAGGGTACATGCACAAGTAATAAATAGGTTCGGGAACCTGGACGAAATATACAGAAGACACACAGGAGTCTATTTATTATTATGCGGTGATACAACTGATATTTTTTTAACACTGTTTATCAAAGCATTGATAAATCACCTATTGCTGCAATTTATGAAAAAAATCAAGTAGAGGCAGATGAGCTACTCAAATGTCTTGATGATACAGTCCTGCAGTGATAAGTACTTACTACATCACAGGACCAGTCTCAGGGGAAATGCCCATTCATGACTTGGCTCCAGTGTATTCTTGGAATCTTCAGCTTCGGGGTATTCCAGCTCTGGCCTATTCAGGCATTCCTACCACTCTTTTTGCCTATCCTACCTGCCAGTCTCATCTTGTATCTTCATGGAGGGATGCGACCAGTGTGGCGCTAGCAGCAAAGACCATACAACCTTGCAGCGGACCCTGGCAAAGACCTATGCCAAGTTAGACTCTGATCTTCCATCACAAATAGCATCAAACCAGGTGCATTGAATCTGCAGTTACTGTGCCTTTCCTGACAGTAAGATCTTACCTAAATATGAATTCGGTAGATAGCCCATCTCTAAGGAGCTGCTCCAGCATCTTTTGGACAGAATGTACAAGCCAGAAGCAACCCTATGAGAGTTGGTGCAGTGTCCTCAAGATGTCTCCACTCAGCTTGATGCTATTCAGAACACACTGGCTTATGCTGCATTATTCACAGCAGCTTCTGATGCTCCTGCATTCTAGGATGCATCAATGACCTCTGCCAACCTTTTTATATCCCCTCCTGCCTCTTGTGGGATTCCTAATCAATGAGCGGGACAATTCAAGCTGCTTCCAAGCAACTTCTCTACTGAAAGGGCCAAAGTGCCCTATATCAGTTCCTTGCTTGCAGGTCAAGTATTGCTTACAAATGGAAATAATTGTCGCAAGCAACTCACTTGCAGCCCTTCACACCAAGGATATCATCCACAGAAAATCCCATAATTATTCGACAACTCAACAACTAGGTGGAAGATGGCGCTGATGTGTCTCATCAATAAAATTCCCATATATCATAACAATCATAAAATACTAAATGCAATGCAGATGAAAAAAAATATTAATGAAAAATACATAAATTTCCTAGTCTCTCGCAGTTCTGTTGTGCAAAAAATAAGTTACCGTGATTATTTTAAAATTCTTTCTTTCAGAAGAAATCCTCTGTTTTTGAATACTGTGTATCATAAAAAACAGCAAAAAACATATCATAGTGAAACACATCACCTCTTATTTGGCTTAAAATCCATATGACTAGCTAAACATAGTTATGTTATATATTCTTGTGTCATTAATGTAATTAATTGCTACTGAGATTCTTTCACTCCTAAATGTGCATACAAACAATGTACTTTCTGTTATGTCCGTTTCTACCGTCACCATAAATACCTTTAGTGTAGGTTTATATTTGAGTAAATAATCTCTATTATACTTATTCCGCAGCGCTGTACAGAGAACTCACTTACACCAGTCCCTGTCCCATTGGGGCTTACAGTCTAAATTCCCTAACACACACGCACAGACAGACAGACAGACAGACAGACAGACACAGACTAGGGTTAATTTGTTATCAGCCAATTAACCTACCAGTATGTTTTTGGAGTGTTAGAGGAAACCGGAGCACCCGGAGGAAACCCACGCAAACACAGAGAGAACATACAAACTCCTGACAGATAAGGCCATGGTCGGAAATTGAACTCATGACGCCAGTGCTGTAAGGCAGAAGTGCTAACCACTAAGCCACCATGCTGCCCAATGTGAAGATTGGAGAATTTCTACTTTTTGCATCAAAACCTTCTGCTTATTTCTAAATATGCAAAACATATATACTATTTTCATACAAAACGCAAAATATTTCCTAATATTATGTGTAAATATTTTCACATTGCTTATATATATCTCGATGTTTAAAAACAAACTTGCTGAGATATATAGGTAACCCATAATCTACCTACCAGAAAAATATAATAATATGAACATGCAATAACTACATATTTGTTAACACATAAGTGGATTATATCTTATCTCACATAACCTTTGCATATACCACATTGCAAGTGTGAAAATACCTAGCGTAAATATTAACAAGGAAGAAATCCAGACAGGCTAATACCTAAATGAAAGAAATCCTGACACAGATAAAGTAGTGACAGTGTGACTGCCGACAGTGAAAAAGCAGATGTCACACTGCCGGCATTAAAACGGCAATGTGAGCGGGTCTGACCTCTCGGAATTTCTTCCCTGTCAGTATTTACAATGTTAGGCATTTTTTTCTTGTTAGTATTTTATTAGTCACCATTTTCAATTTCTGTCTGCATTTTTACCGTCAGAAATTCATACCCAACCCCATCTTGTTTCAAAATCACTATTTAATTCCATTGGAGCTAATGTTTCCATAGAGTATATCAATTCAATTTCTGCTTGTGCTACAGATATATTCATGTTTTTTTTTTCTCCAATCTTCAATAACTTTATCAAATTAACATCACAATAATGTACATTTTTGCAATGTGCACATAGATAGTGCAATTCATATCCTTTCCTAATATTTCTCATATTTTCACTCCATCTATCATTTAGTCCTCTTGAGGTTTTACTAATGTATTGTTTTTTGCAACTACACTATATAGATACAATTAGATGTCATGAACTCGTTGATCCGATATCTAGATCCCGCGGACAAAGATTTTATTTCCTGAACTTTAGACATATCACTTTTAATATTTTTGCAAACAATACATGACCAACAATGATAAAAAACCTTTAGATTTTATATAATCACCCTCCCTAGGTTTGGATATATTGCTTTTTACTAAGTGAAATTTTAAATTCGATGACTTTCTATAATCAAAGTGTGGGGTTTTCGGTATCACATCCTGTAATATAGAGTCTCCAATTAATAGAGGTCAATGACGTCTAATATTTTCTCAATCATCTTATAGTAAGAATTGTATTGTGTTATAAATGGAACCTTCATGCTGTTCAACTTATCCTTATTTTTGGTTTCTGGAATCAAAAGATATTTTCTATCTTGTTCCTTCACTTTTTATAGTACTATATTAAGTTCATCTTCATCGTACCCCTTCGCTATAAATCGGGTTTTCATAATTAATGCCTTTTCTACAAAAATTTCAGGTTCTGAACAATTTCTCTTAATCCTCTGGCTAAATGGAATACTTTCCAGTCTCTTCAGATGATGATTACTGTCTGTTGGTTTGTACGAATGGGAATGTTGATTTATTATAATTAGAGGTAGCAAGTTGTTATTTTTAGCATAAATTCTTAAGACCAAAAAATGGACTTCTTTTTACAAAAGTGAATTTGTTACAAAAGTTATCCAGAGATTTATCCTCTCCTTGCCATACAAAAAACACCTTATCTGTACAACGATACTAGGAAACCAGGTGGTGGAATCATCCCAAACATGTGTATCTTGTTACCACCTCATAACCTCATAAAAATGTTGGCATAACTGGGGACAAAATTAGTTCTTGTGGCTGTTCCTTGCTTTTGTATACAGAATGCATATGTTTTGTGAGATAGCTATAAAGCCTCTCCACTGTCAGGGACAGATAAAAAAAAAAGTGATGGAAAGGCATATAATTTATCTCAACGTTTAATTTTAGTAGTAGTACTAATAGTGTCAGTATCCAGTAGGATGTTGTCATTACTGATTACTTTATATATATATATATATATATATATATATATATATATACACACAAGTTAACCCGTGCATGATACTCATGCATTCTAGTCAAATCAAGCTACTTAAGGTGTTAAAAAGGTTCTTGTCATGCATTTGGGCCATAGCCCAGGCCTCCTCAGGGGAAGAGCGTTACTTCCCGACATAAGCGCCCTTTTTTAACGTGGTTTTTTCCACATGTCACCACCTCATCATTCTTCTCCATCACCTCATCCTTCATTTTCATCGCCACATCTATCCAGATGTCTATCCAGACACAGGGGTCTCTCTCAGCGGTCCTGAGTATCACACTCCTCTCACTCTGTCACCCCCGGCAACCACCAACCACTCCCAACTGTCACTTCTCCTTCAAGAAATATATATATATTTTTTAAAAATCTTTATAAACACTTTTAACAATTAACAAATTAAATTAACAAATGAAAAACATCTTAGTATACCAAATTTCAGCCCTTCCTTTCTGAATTTTTTTTCCACACACACTAAGAATTTAGTAGGTCAGTGTATAACTCCGCCCAGCAGGTGGGGCTGCAGCTTGGTTTTATTTTTTCCACACACACACACACAGACAGACTAACACACGCCACTAGACATTTATATTATAGATATATATATTTAGTGACAGGCTCAAAATTAAGGTCAGTAAATTTATTGATTGTTTCCAATAATGTATTCATAGTATAAATATTCCTTATCAATTTAAAACAAGTAAAAACAATTTAATACTATACATCTTCTTTAGTGTGCAGTAAAGAAATGTTTTTATTGATCTGACATATCTATCCAGTATAACAATTTGGTCGTTCTTTTGAGTGAACTACAGTCAATTAAATCGTGCTAATTTATAATTGCAATTACATGTAATTTACATAAACTGCATATTCTAAATTAGCCAAAAACATAATTATGTGTAGGAAACCTTCATTGTAGGCAATCAATCTTGCAGGTCTTGCTTTTAATTAGTTGAAAAATATATAGTTTATAAACATTTAAAACATAGGTAATATGGACATTAAATAGCAGCATCCATAAATGCACTGCTAAATTATATTTTATTGCTATACTTGTTTGTGCTTCTACTAACTCTATGAGTACCTAACCTGCAAATAGTGACGGATGTCTTTTATTTGTTGAAAAGGTTCCAGGTCAGTTCACAAATACATTGGCTACTAATTATGATTCCAAATGTCTTGAAATGTATTTTTGTGTAATTTTGTGCAATTCAGTTTACATAAAAATAAAAAAACAAAAAAAGAAGGAACAATATTTTATCTACAAGAGAAGGTAAATTCTGGAGTGACCCTCAAGGCCAGTACTGCTGCTCAAAATTTGTGTGTCATTCAAATTATTGTGTTTCCACTGCACCTTGGAGGTGACAGGGTAGAGCCAGGAAGCTCCAGGTTGTTGACAGACAGATCAGGGTAAATCCCAATGTGTAGCAGTACTGGCTGCCACCAACGAGGGCTAAAATCATCAAAGGCTCACCAAAGGAGGAACATAGATGGCAACAGCAATGACAGTTGACAGCAAAGACATTTAAACTCACTCGGCCAAGCAGCTGAACATAGATGGTATTCAGTTGAGTTCAAAACAACCAAGTCCTTAGTGCGGTAACAATCCTCAACTCTAGTAACTATTTTTCAACTGCCTTCACAAGTTTTTAACTGTTTTTATATTTCGGAGGATGATAATTATGTGGGAGATTTTGCACAGAGCTGTTAAAAAGCACAGTCATCACTAATGGTCCTTTGAATGCCAATTACATTTTTAGAACACAATACTGGCTAAAATAAAAAAAACTTCACATTAGATCCTGCAGTCCAAAGTCAAACACTTATACCAGTAAATAGGTATTGTAGACTACACTTACTATATATTTCGTCCACATTTTTCATCATGTACGAGGAACACAACAATCTAAACCATTTTACTTACGCCACCACTTTGTACCAGTCATTTCACTGGCTACTCATTTCCGCAAGAAAATTTTAAGAGCTACTAAATACAAAAATGATTCCCTTTCATTTTAGCACACTCATAAAATATTGGCCCAGGCGCATTTTTGGACAGGCTTCATGAAGATGCCTGCTGTGGAAACACTGTTTCCACTTACAAATGGTGGATGCCAGATTCAGCTGATAAGCTATGCAAGCCTGTCTTCACAGAGACTGGAGTACTATCAAATGCACACTATCCTTTCACTTTCTGAGCCAGAGAGGATTTGGCGAGCAGGACAACTATGATACAGGACTCTGGTAATTTCATTCCGGAGCTGTATAATACCTGGCTTAATCTTTGAAGATATTTTTATTGAACAATGTCATATTGCGAGGTTTATTTGAATTATAAATATACCTCTTCAATAAATATTAATTTCTAAAACCCAGAGAATAAGGACAGATTTTGAAATGTGTCTGCAGAGCACAGTGGCCTAGTGGTTAGCACTTCTGCCTTACAGCACTGGGGTCCTGAGTTCAATTCCCGACCATGGCATTATCTGTAGGGAGTTTGTATGTTCTCCCCGTGTTTGCGTGGGTTTCCTCCGGGTGCTCCAATTTCCTCCCACACTCCAAAACGTACTAATAGGTTAATTGGCTGCTAACAAAATTGACCCTAGTCTGTGTGTCTGTCTATGTGTGTAGGGAATTTAGACTGTAAGCCCCAATGGGGCAAGGACTGAAGTGAGTGAGTTCTCTGTACAGCATTGAGGAAATAGTGGCGCTATATAAATAAATGGTGATGATGATGATGGATATACAATACACTCAGGGCCAGCATCAGGAGTGTAACACACAATAACCAGGTTGGCTCACATACAGTGAAGCCCCATTTGCGCTTTCTATTCTGAAAACAGGCAAAACTCGGTTGCTCTCATGTCTTATTAGATGAAGTAATAGACCCTTATGTCTGCAGAGCTGGCATTCCTCAGAAGATACACAGCTGAATTAGCTGAAGAGGGAGGAACTGGAAGTGATTAATTATGTGATCGCATTGCTTTGGACACTCATCCCTCATGTCTCTCACACAAACTCTGATTGACTTGAACAAATTCTTTTAGAGTAGGAGCCTAGCATGTCTTTAGTATTTCAGTTAGCATGTTTCTTATAGCATTGGATATTAATGCTATGCTACAGTAATAATATAATAATAATAATAATAATAATAATAATAATATTATTAAATTACTTTAAATATCCTAACGTATTGTGTAATTTTGCAGACTTGTTGCAATGTTGCAAACTATTAGCAGAGGTGTCAATTGGTTGAGAAGACTTGAGGTCCTGAGAGAATTCTGCTTCAGAGGTCAAGGTGTCTGAGCCCATTATTCTCCTAATCTGAACTTGTACGTCATGCATGAAGAGCCAGGGGGGGCTCACCAGGAGAAGATTCATCAGGGCTTCCACACTCCATGGTCCATTTGTGATGTTCACACTGGGTACCTAAACATGGTCACCAATTGAAGAGTTAATGAAATAAAGTCAGACAACTGGGTCAAGTACAAGATGGACAATAAGGTAATCAGTAATAAGGACAAACAGATGTCACCAGTTGCATAAGTTTGTGGAACAAGGTGGGCACATTTCTGGATAAGCAGAGGTCTGCACAGGAGTTGAGCGGAGTGAAGCATTACAAAGGAAGTACAGCATAGGCACATCTGTGCTCCTCTTTATGTGGAGCAATGCAGAAACTAGGTTTCAGTTTATGGAGCAAGATTATTGACATGACATAAATGGATGTCGTGGTATGTATTCATAATTACATTCTTCAAATAGACCAGGACCTGGATTAACTTTGAGCCTCCAGTTTTCACTTTGGCAGAGAAGTACATTTCCTGGTAAACTCCAAGTTATGTAATAAATAACTTCACAAACACAAAGTTACCACCTGTAATGAAGAAAGTGCCCTTGTGCATTTTCATGTTTGCAAATGCAATTCCAAAGAGAGTAGTGGAATTGTAGAAGTTGAAATCAAGGTGTTGCCCATCAGACGCACTGTGTAAATGACTCAGCGAAGTCATCATGTGTGTATTGTGAAGTCACTTTTCACGGTGATGCTCAGATAAAGTCGCACAGCACTGATGCTGTCGATTGTGCGCACAAGACACACAGAAAGATTCCCCTTTTTTAGGTCAATCAGAAGGTAAGTGTGTGACAGCTATTTCTCATTAATAGTTTTGACTTCAGTGAGAGTTGTGCATTCCATCATGGAACATTTTTATAATTGGTCACATAACTCAACTGACATCACAAAATATAAGTGATAATATCTCTAAGCACCAACTATAATGAGGTATTTGGAGCTTCTATGTAAGTGACTTTTGCATCATAATAATTTATGACATCCATCCATGACCTCAAGCTTTACATCAACCAGTGCACTACAATTTCATTAGGCTAAAACCCACCCAAAGCCCATCAGAACATTAGCAACACAGAGGTTAACAAACCTAACTGCAATTTAATCAGCAACAAAATGTGTATGTAAAATGCCTCTCTATATAAATCAAGGTTCAAACATCTAAATTGTTTTTCTTTAACTCTAAAATCACCTATCTCTCCAATTTATACAAATTGTTTATAAAAAGTATGTGTTTATTAACACAAGCACAATCGTGCATCTTGTCTCTCTCTCTCTCTTTCTCTTTATATATGTATTTATAAATATAACGCCAGCTACTGAGCAATCTCCTAAACACAGCACACATCTCTAGGCATCACCCCGAGTAACACATTTTTCAATAATACACCATGCACATAAGTAAATACCAGAAAAAGCAGCACAGATGAACCCATTAAATAGATGCAGTAAGCTGTGATCAGAACAAGCTTTCTGTTACGTACCTAATTATCTGTGTTTAGATTTGTTTATAGAGCTATGGAGATGAAACATTTTTTTTCTCTTTTTTTTTCATCCAGATGTGACATTTCATTTCTGTCACTTACTTATCTGGCAGAACTCAACTCTGCTTTTCAAGTCTTTTTTTCTGCTTTTATCACGCTGCTTCCCCCCCAAATACCTCATGTTTTCATGAGATGTCGCTCGTTGAGAAAACATGTCAAACTCAAAAGCACAAATCTTACCATGAAGTGGGGAACAAAAACCGCTAACAACTGTTACCAAAGCCGATCCCTGGAACACAACCTACATAAAAATTTTAAATGTCATGCAAATGAATATTAATTAGTATCAACATCTTGGTGTAGCTTCAGTGTGAAGATTGTTCTGATCATAGTATATAGAAGTCAGATTTACTTTATCCAAGAAAGTCATTGTTGTTCGTCATTTGCCTGATTGTTTTTCTAGTGTATATTTAACCGTTTCCCAGACAAAGAGTCGTTTTCAAAGCGTAAATGTAAGTGAAAACACATAGACAATTGTTTACACAAAACGATATTGTACAAGGCTTAGTTTAATGAAGAGAAGGGAGGGGAGGTTTATCATTGGGGTCACCCATGGAAACATCTAATGGGGTAATTGAATATATTACTGAGCAATCTATCTCATTTAATTCTTATTCACAGCAGCTGGAGATTTTGTTTTGTATCATATTAAGTTGTCCCTGGAGTCTTTATAGACCTAAAATGTAGATGTCTAATCCTATAGAGAACATGATCTCTTTTTACATTAAGCCAGAGTTCTCTAAGAAACTTAAATGCTGCAGCTGGATACTTATGCATCTCAATTGTTGGACCAAATGTAACTTACTGGCATAGTGACATGTTTAAAGGATCAGTTCTTCATTACCAAGGTATACCATTGTTTTAGAGTTTTTCCTTCCTAATTACACAGTGTGTTCAATTATCTGTATTAGTGTCAGTCTTTCCTAAAGTATTAATGATGATACGTCTCATTTACAACCATGCAGAAGTGCAAATCCACAAACCAAATGCTCTTTTGCAATGACATGTGCCTACTTATCCTCATTGTTATGTGGGCCAAAATGGCAGTGCCTGTGGAAATGCCCAATGTGTACTTGTCAATGCGAGGGGTTGAGCATATCCGGACTGCCTTGTTAAATACAAATACCACTAGCTGTGCGCTAAGTGAAAAAATGGATATTTAAATGAGCTGGTAGGGGATTGAGATTTAAGTACCCAGATTAGTATTATTTTTCTCCTCCACCAAAAGACCAAGTTTTCCACTTGCTCACAGGGTGCCTGACTCATTAAAGCACATATACTGAGTGCAGCGTAACTCGGGTCTACATACTCCCAAAGTCAACAAGGGATGGATCTGAAGATACGCGTAGTGATGACTACGGGTGTAGGTTTACTCTGTTTTTCTAGACCAGACACTGCAGGATACGTACAATGCCTATGTGGAATATAAAATATTAAAAGAACTCACAGAAAAAATATATATTCAGTTAATGTTACATGTCAATATTATAGCCATTACTATGGTTATAAGTCATTTTTTTAAAAAATATTAGGGTGTTCTTAATGTCTGCTGTACATAAAGTTTTTACAATTGCTCCTGTTTACAAACCCATGTTTTGGCATGCATACTCAGCCATCATATCTAGTATTCAGGACTTAGACTAGACCTCTGGCTGGAGCAAGAGATACGGCAGAAAATCAGCGTATAGGGCAGCACGGTGGCCAATTGGTTAGCACTTCTGCCTCACAGCACTGGGGTCATGAGTTCAGTTCTCGACCATGGCCTTATCTGTGTGGAGTTTGTATGTTCTCCCCGTGTTTGCGTGAGTTTCCTACGGGTGCTCCAGTTTTCTCCCCCTCTCCAAAAACATAGGTTAACATAGGTTGGTTAATTGGCTGCTGTCAAATTTGACCCTCGTCTCTCTCTCTCTCTCTCTCTCACTCTCTCTCTGTCTGTGTGTGTTAGGGAATTTAGACTGTAAGCTCCAATGGGGCAGGGACTGATGTGAATGAGTTCTCTGTACAGCACTGCGGAATCAGTGGTGCTATATAAATAAATGATGATGTTACTTGTTTGTGCGTCTGAGTTTGACTTGGACGTAGCTCAACAGGAACACCAATTGTATATTACCTACGTAAATCTGCCCATTCCCCATCTTGTTCACTCCCCTAAATCATAGGCTGTAGTTAGTGTCATTTGCGCTCGAAGCTGACTTGGACATGGCTGGGTTCTGTTGCGTTTTGTCCGATTCTGAGCATGCACAGAGTGATTTCTTTAAACGATACACACAAAACCGACAGACACGTTCCCTAATGGCTTAGCCCAGGGAGTGTAAACTAGGCCTCATCCTATACTTTTTACCCCTTCTTCTTTCTAGCACCGTTCGAGCAATGTGATTTAAAAACACAAAATTGTCATATGTGATAATGATAGCCCCCCAATCACATGACTAATTTAAACTAAACCAAGCTAAAGCTAAACCAAGCTATATCTTAAATAAAAATAATTGGATAAAAATGCCCAAGTGAATAAAGATAGGTGATCCCAAAGTGGTAGTAGGTTAGACACTGAAGCGACATTTCAACCAAGTGGAATTGCAGTTGTAAACCTGCCAAAGTAGGGTAGGCATATCCCTGTTTCTGGAGGAAGTTTTCCAGGAGCAAGAGGTGGGCATATACCTTGAAAGCGTTGAACAGCCATTTAGCAGCAATTGAACAAAAAAAAAGGAACAATGCTGGTGCTCATTTATTGCTGTTTTGTAAATGATCCTTAATGAGGATATTTTTGGAAGCTAGTCTGCAATGCATCGAACCCAGAAATGTCCTTTTAATATCACAATACAGCATTAATAGGCCATGTGCTAAGATATTTTGGGTAGTTCATAGACTAGGTCGGATGGATAGGCGTTCCTTAGTACCTTGGACTATGCTCATTATGCACATTGAGATATGACCGATCCACAGAAACAAGGATCATTGTTTGGATGAAGGTATGAGTTAGATGGGCTAATACATGCAGGTATTTGAAACCATGTCTGATTTTATATGACATCCACAGGGCTTTACAGATCTGTAAGTAGACCTGAAAAATCTGCCACCAAATGAGTTGTGCAATGTGTGATTAATATGGCATTCTGCAAAACTAGGTGGAAAATTTCAATTCATTCCATTGCATGAAGTCAATACATTTACCACAAAAAAATAAAGAATGCACCATAACAAAAGTAGGATAAGTTATAATAGCCAATGGTATAATGTTTTTACTACTAAGGATGTTGCCTATATAATTGTATAATCCCTAGTCCCTCATTTTTTATGGTGTCTTGTAAAGCACCATATAAGATGATGATTGAAATGGATGTGTGAGAGTGCAGATCCATAAATGTTTATGCAGGTGTGCAAAATGTTTTGCCCAGGCTGCCTGCCCTTAGATCACATTGGAGATCTAAGGGATGTCAAGAGCTGGTGCCCTCTGAGCCTCTGGTCCATGCTCATATGTTTCTAGTGCTTCCCTTATTAATGACAAATGAGGCCACTTAGTCGAACGCACTTAAAGGGCGACAGTGTTTGCAACTGAACTAACACTTACCTTTAAGGGTTAACATCAGTCCTGGCCCGACCTATGATAGATGTTGTGGGAGGGTTCTGGTTTCATATAGGTGGCTGCACTTCCTGGTTGTCTTCACTCTTCATCACGAGATCCCGCCCACCCACTCCTAGTTTACTGTGGTGGTAGTTGTTGATGTTTTAACCAATTTTTCGCAGTAGGAAGGCACTGCGTTCAGCGGCTGATTAGTTAGGCGCTAGTGTTTGTTTGGCCGCAGGTCACTGTCCCCTTAGAGGCACCAGTAACTCTTTGGTCCTTCGGTGAGGAGGGTCCCTTGTCTGGCTCGGTTAGGGGGGCATCGTGAGTTTAGAAGGGGTACAGTCACTCTGACGCCAATTTAGCACATGGCAGTTTTGGGATGAGATCCCCTGTTAGTGGATGTATGGCGGTTTCGCCAGTTCCCACATTTATCTGGTTGTATCAGCTTGGTAGCTGCCCCGCAGTGCCCTTTCTCTGCCACCAAAGGTTATTTAAAAGGTTACTTAAATGAATAAACTCTGTCCTCCATTTTTGCCAACCTTATACTCTGTGTTTTTATTTTAGTTAAGTTGGTAAGCTATAAAGGTTTTGTGAAGGTGGGGGACATACACGGTGAGCCATTTATTTTATTATTATTATTAATTTTTATTTATAGGGCGCCACTAGGTGTCCGTTGCGCCGTACAGGGACAAACAAAATTACAATACAAGGTGAGACAGCACAGTACAGTAAACAATAATCACAGTAACTCAGTGAGCTCAACGCTAGGGTAGGGGGAGGGGAGAGTCTGCATATGACGGAGCCCAGAAGGGAGGGCACGGGTGACAGGGAAACTCCCAGAGGGAGAGGAGGGAGCGAGAGGGGATGGGGGGGGGGAAGAGGGTCCTCGAGGAGGAGGGCTGATAGCTGGAGAGCAGAGTTAAAAGTGGTGGAGACAGGAGGAGAGATGACCCTGCTCAAAGGAGTGTACAATCTAAGGGGCGCGGTAGACAGACAGAGAGACACGGGGGAGGGAGGGATTTATCCCTTATTGTTGGTTGGTAAGGGAAATTTCATAACCAATATAGCAAATTTGCTTGGCTAGTATAGTTTCTGCCAGCATCAACATCAACTCTTGCGAACCTCTGGCTTGAAACTCAATTGGTAGGAAATTTTTCCACAACTGCGTTCATCTCAATCCCTTACATAGAAATGTTCCACCCATGGCAGACGAGTAAACATTTCTGCTCTTAGGTCCTAATAAAGAGCTAAAGCTTACTGGACAGATTTAGAATACTTTACTTATTATTATGTTTATTTAGGTCAATAATCCACTAATGTCTAATATTGGGTTTATTTGATATTTAATACAAAATGAACATGTCAGTAATACTGTATAATTCCCCATTATAATTAAAGCTGCTGTGTTTACTATAAAATGCAGTTTAATATTCTCTCATTACATTTATTTTTTCTTCAGCTCTATTCTTGTGTTTTGGTTGATCTGAATGTGCAGACATTTTGTTGTATGATACAAAGCTGTGTGCTAATATTTTTAGCATAACTGTCACTTTGAAAATGAAATGGTGTTTTAATTTTCCTGTTCATTTGTCATGACAAAAGAGAGAAAGGAAGAAAAATCCTGTTTATAGAACATATTTTATTTTTTGGGTCTCCAGGGTGTGTTTGTGCAAAGAATGAGCGAAGAATAATTTTAGATTAACACTAATCTTGTTCTGCTCAAAGAAGATCTGTCTATAATATTGTCTGATTACAATCAGTAAAGCTGAGTGTAGACCTATGAAATCTTACTTCAGATGCGATTTCTGTAACAATTTTAAAAACGATTGAAAGTCCCGATGAACATGCCGATTCATGTGTACACACCTACACGATTTACCTTCAGACCTGTGAACTTCATCTGTCATAACCATCTGCTGAAAAGATTGTGACTCTGTACACAGTCTACAGACATCTGCCAATGCTGCTGGTCATGAGTGTGTAAACACTTCCACATTTGCCCGACATCGCTTCATCATTGATCGTGACTTTTAGGAAGTTTATAAAACCAAATCAAATGATGCAATGTCTTTCGGTATGATAAAACATGATCGTGGGAGCGTAGACACTTTTGCAATATCAGACCGAACAGTTTTTTATTGTGTAATCTGCACAATATTTGCATGTGTACCCAGTTGTTTGCTACCATTGGTAATTTACTCTAATTTCAAACAATGTGACTGTCTTTTCTCTTCTTCCTGGCAACTATGATTTGAAGACATCGGATGACTTCTCTAACCATCAAACACTTATTGGGATGTTTAATATGTGCTGCTTTTAAATTTAGGACTCCAGTCCAGAAAATGAAAAATAAAAATGCTTGGGAATGTAATATTTCCTTTGGTTTCGCCAAAGCATAAGGAAGCCTATTTTAACAAGCATTGAGGCAGGACTTGTACTGCTACAATACTTGTTCTGTAATTGTCATCTCAGCAGATTACATCAGAAAATGAATGAAAAATGCATTATTTTCTGAATAAAGTATTTTTTTCAACGGACAATAGTTTTTAAATATTTTATATTTTAATATTTTCATCTGTTTTTTTTAATAATTAGCTTTTTTCTTTATTAGTGGAACTGAAAGGATTTAAGGTCCACTGCACATGCGCAAACCAACTAGCCAGGTCATGCATGCATAGTGGTTAGCACTTCTGCCTCACAGCACAGGGGTCATGAGTTTGATTCCCAACCATGGCCTTATCTGTGTGGAGTTTGTATGTTCTCACCGTGTTTGCGTGGGTTTTCTCTAGGTGCTCCAATCTCCTCCCACACTCCAAAAACATACTGGTAGGTTAATTGGCTGCTATCAAATTGACCCTAGTCTGTGTGTGTGTGTGTGTGTGTGTGTGTGTGTGTGTGTGTGTGTATGTTAGGGAATTTAGACTGTAAGCTCCAACTGGGCAGGGACTGATGTGAGTGAGTTCTCTGTACAGCGCTCCAGAAATAGTGGCGCTATATAAATAGCTGATGATGATGATGATATTCCCTGATTCTCGTAACTTAACCCTTGCCGCTCTGTCCCATAACGAGACTTTATGGCTAGATGGCATTTTGCGATTAAAAAAATCATTGTTATAGCTTCTTGTTAATAAACAGGACTCCTTAGGCACCTTTAATTTACCTAAGAACAAACCAAACACAGTGCACAACAAGGCACAAGTGTGCAAAAGTGGATATGAATTTTGGCACTAAGCCTATGTAGTGACTAATGCCCACAATTATTATGTGCTCTAATAGATTTTACGTATTATGTTTATATGAGACCAAACTTTACAGCACATATTATGTTGAGCAGGCAGAGGAGATAAAGAGAGGATTAACTGAGAAGTAGAATTCGAGTTATAGTAGTGTTACGGATTACTGGATACACTACTAATCTTGATTAGCGCTGGCTTACCTGAGGTGCGGAGTCTAACGATCTCCCCGGTATTCACCAAGAACCGCCGCAAGGCGGGATGGGCTTTGCTGCCAGGAGTCGCAGGTCGCGGTCCTCAGGTTTGCCCCAAGATGTAGTACAGCGGAATAGGAGCAAGATGAGAATAGTCGGACAGGCCAGGTAGGTACACAGGCAGGCAATGCAGACAGAATCAGAAGGCAATCTCGGAGTCAATCAAACCGGGTCGGTACACAGGAATGGCAGATAAACGTAGAGAGGCGTGAGACAATCCGGGTCAGGAGCACAGGCAATCAGGAAGGTCAGCAAGCCAGGTCGGTACACGGGAGAAACGGAATCCAGAAGGGTCAGCAAGCCGGGTCGGTACACAGAAGGTCAAGCACACAGGAAGCAGGAACAAGGAGGACACAGGAATCAGGAGCCAGGAACTTGTAAGTTGCTCTGACACTCACCAAGTGTCAGAGCTATGCTTTTATACTGTGTCCCCTTTTGAATTCCCCGCCCTAGGTAGCGATCATGTGACCGTCCTAGGTAACGATCACGTGACCGCAGAACCCGGAAGTGCGGCTTCCGGGTCCGACGGATCGGCGGGGGAACGCGGGGAGGTAAGTATTCGTAACAAGTAGCTAGGAGTTGCGAGAAGTTATAAAGTGATACAAGGGAGATCATAGAGTGTAAGCGGAGTGATTAGGTGTATAAATAAGAGTAATTATAGGGAGTATTTGCAGAGATACATGAAGCTATATGACATTTCTCCATTTGCCTGAGACACTAAACAGTTTGGCAACTGATACCCAACATGCCAATTATAAAATCTGAGTAACTTAATGTCTTATATATATTGAATTTCAAAGTGTTAGATATGTGTTAATGCCATATATAAATAATCTATAATAAAATTCACACTGCCTTATTATGAATCCAGTAGATTAACATTTCCCTAAAACAGTAACTTCATTGCAAGTCTTTATTTTTAATGTACTCTTTACACATAGATCTACAATCATTCTCGTCCTAAAAGAGTATCCTTTCTCTGCAAAAGAATTGGAGAATTGGAAAACGCAGAGGTTTAGCACATGATAAGAAAGCAGTGATTCAATTTCATCCTTAGTCTACTTGCTGACTGCATTGGGAGGTATGTATTTGGATATCAGTCAGAGAGAACAACCTGGACATTTTACATTATACATAAATTACTCCTTTGCTTATGGCTTCTGCATAGATGCAGTGGTCGAAAAGGGGGTGTATAAGGTGGTATGTCATACTGACACGTCTCCTAATGCCTTTATTGTAAAACTATTGATTTCCATTCACTTACATTACTATTACATAACTATATGATATCAGACGCTCTTCATATCTCATGGTGCCAGAATATGAATATCACTATTTGGTCAGTGAAAATATGTCTTATTTTGTTCATTTAATAATTGTTCAGAAAAGATTTGTTTAAATCTTATCCTGTAAATGCTCGTTGGGACTCCACATGGGCACTTGACAGACAGAATAACATCTGTGTGTTAGAGGTTGAGAACATAACTAACTAAATAAAGAAAGTGATATTTTCATTGTGTAAAATACACAATGGAATTGATGGGACACGCAACTCAGAAGCTTTGTCTTGTTGTCTTGGAGATCTTTTACAACATACTGTGAAATGTGACAATTTTGCAATCTGGAAAAAATAATATTAAATAAAAACTTATCATGTTGCTACAAGGGAGATTGGAAAACTTGACTGAACAATGCATTGTGGGCCTTTAGTATGGCTATAGTATTAAAGCACATACTTGATTCGTAAACAAATCAATTTACAAAGCCTTTCAAACAGGTGATAAACTTTGTTATCTAATCTATATGAAGCTCACCTGGGACAGAACTGTCAAGGGCATAACTAGAAATAGTTCACCTGACAGCATAATTGTGAATGAGCCCCACCAATGTGAGACATTACCCTGCTCCACTCCATCAATAAACCCACCCAGCAATATGTGCTCCATCCAAATATATTACTCAACACTACAATACACAAATTACATATTTACGAATCAGACACCTAACGCCACTATTGGGCTTTTGAAGCATTGCACGCAATTGCGCCATACACCTGTCAGTTGACAACAGTAGCAAAAGCGTCTGCTTTATACCAGGCATAATCACATACACTTACACCCCACTTACGCCCATTTTTTTAACCATTTATTTTATTTGCAACAAATGCATTTGTTATTAGGCATCAATAAAACTGATAAGTCCTCTATAAAACAGCAGAAACATTCTCATGTGCAAAAAAAAGAGTTTGCAAATTACATTTGTGTTAATGTTATTATTATTTTTTTTTTTTATGACATAGGGAAAAAGAGAAAACATATTTAATTGCAATCCCCAATTTGCAGTTTATTTAAGTATCACAATAATTTTAATCCTATTACATATATATAATGCCAAAAACAAAATGAGTGATAAGATTTTTCTCAGCTGTCTATTGCAAATAAGAACATGGTTCTATCCATCTAAATGAAATCGGACTCTTCAGCTTTAATATAAAATAATTCCATCTCTTTTAAAGAGCAAATTATTTTTGAAGAAATTGTACATGTGAAAATATCGGCATGAAATATGTCAAATAAATAGTCTAAAGACTTTGTTAACATTGGTGACATGTTCTTGATCAAATGTAATAAGATATTCCTTCTTGCTCCTGCCAGCGTTTATTTAATCCAGTTTTTAGAATGAGATTTCAATTTAATGTTTCTCCATACAGTCTTATGAACAAAAGATAAGATCACTTTCCAAAACTTCTGTATAACATAACAATACACAGTGAGATAAGTTAGCAGACATTAAATTGTACTTTGGACATGTGTTATCTGATCTTAAGACACCTTCACACTTAATATTAAATGCATAATAAGCTCTATGTAATATTTTAGAATACTGTTCTCTCTGAACAACTGACCAAATTATTTTCTAAAAATGATTCCAACTATCTGATAATTGTACACGGGTTACAATGAATTCCAATTCAGAAGACTATTTATTAGATATTCCTATAAAAGCATTCTCTATTGGAGGCTTATAAATAACTCTCAGTTGCAGGACAATGCTGTTTTTGTTTTTCTTTAATTTTTTTAATTCGATATGAATAAATGACCAACCTGAGACAATTAGAAAATATTTTGTTTATAATTATCCAATGATCTAACATAATGGTTGGAATAGTAGGAATCTGTAGTTCCTAATTTGCAATAATCTAATTTGTAAAGTCAATACATAGTGGAGAATTTAAAAATGTGTTTATCCATAGACATTAAGATTTATTAAGCTAGATTTACTAAGCTGCGGGTTTGAAAAAGTGGGGATGTTGCCTATTTCAACCAATCAGATTTTAGCTGTCATTTTGTAGAAGGTACTAAATAAATGAAAGCTAGAATCTGATTGGTTGCTATAGGCAACATCCCCACTTTTTCAAACCCGCAGCTTAGTAAATCTAGCCCTAAGTGTTATATAGAATGAATTCCCAAAGCGTCCCGTTCTAAAAAATGTTTTTATTAAATAAATAGCAAGGAATAAAGTAAGGATTAACTTGAATAGTAATTGAGGGAGTAATATATTCATACAATCCTTAAAATGCATCTCTTTCCAAACTACCCATCTGTCCCTAAAAAAGGGATGAGTTTGAGTATGTAGATCCAGTTTTATCCTTCCCTTGTGTAGCAATGCTAACAAATTTTGTTCTGGTAATGTGTTTTGATTTGAGAGAGAGGCCAGGGGGTAAATGTATCAAGCTGAGAGTTTTCCAGCGGGTTTGAAAAGTGGAGATGTTGCCTATAGCAACCAATCAGATTCTAGCTATCATTTTGTAGAATGTACTAAATAAATGATAGCTAGAATCTGATCTAGTTTATCAAACCTGCCGGAAAACTCTCAGCTTGTTACATTTACCCCCATATGTATTTGCCTTATATCACTAAAGTGTAAACCTCTAATTTTTACAGGTAATATTCATATATGACAAGAGGTTCTAGGTTTGTTTCTAGCCTAAATATATTGATGATCTTACAATTAAAAATGGTAATAATTACCCCTATATTAGTAGAGGAAATTGAAGTAATGATTATAATATTTACTTAATAAAAGACATTTTCAGCAAGGGATATTCTCCCTTCTAAAACTTCTAAATTGCAACAAGCTGGTTTTGCTGCTATATCATTTAAAATAGGAGAAATAACATATTTCTATAATTGCGATAGATCAGGTGGAATATGTAACCTTAAATATTATATTGACTTCATAGCTAAGAAGATTCCTAGAAAGACAATTATTTTCAAGGGAGGTTGTCATGAAACCATTAATATTTCAGTTTTATACTTATTAATTTTATGCCTGAGAATTGACCAAGTAAGTCTACTATATAGAAGATAAATAAGATTTCACTTTTAGTTACTAATGTATCATCTGCATTAATAACTAATTCATGATTAACATGACCTAAAGATATGCCAGAAAAAGTTTTTTCAGATCTAAGAGTTTGTACTAATGATTCAAGTGATAAGTTAAATATAATAGATAATAATGGACATTCTTAGTGAGTTACTCTTCTTAAAACATTGTATCTGATACAGTAGTGGCTACTACAACATTTAACTTGAAGTAATACATAGATCACTTTAACTAGATTAATAACATTCCACTGGAAACCGGTACAACTCTTTTACCTTCCCACAAATGTCGTATGTCAGCAAATGATCCCAGGGTCCCTGTGGAAACATCTAGAAGGTTCATTTTCATGGGGCTAAAGAACACAACATTGAACACTGCAAGTTTGGATACAGTAAATACCACATTTATCAATAAATGCTTCTTGGACTCAACACCGTCATGATTCCAATCTCCAGCACATTCAGATTGTTCAGAGGACGAAAGAGGAAGGGACTCACTAATAGGTATGTGTACTTTATAATGTGACCAGAAAAGATTACAATACAGGCCCATTCTTTGTAACAAAAGGTGAGATAGTAGTGAATGCTAGACTTCTACTATCTACAAATTAAACAAGGAAAGTTATACAAAGTGAATGTTTTCAGCAATGGTTCAGCCGCATACTAAGCATAGTGGTACAAATTGTCAAGGGTATAGAGTTCTACCTAGCTAGTTTCTGTCTAAACATGGAAAACAGATTTGGTAAAAAGAAATGCTACCAGAGTTTTTACAGGATAAGACCAATGGTACAATGCAATAGAAAGAGGTAAAAAGTGTCGTTTCCAGAAGAGAAAAAAAAAAAGAAGCCTGTCACAATGCAAATAAATTTTGCATAAAATGCAACCAATATTATACAGTAAGAATTGCTTTTACATATAAAAATGGCTGATGCTACGATGGTGCAATTTTGTATCTTCTGATGGGAGGAGCTGAGCCATTTGGGGGGTTCCCTGCTGAATGTGGACTCAGCATATGTGTCATGACTAATGTACCTTTCCTGTTGCAGTGTTTACATTGACTTGTGTTCCTAGTTCTCTCACTCCCCCTGTTAGTTTCTCATCATATACAGGCATTATATATAGTAAAACTGTCCCATAGCACCTTCCGTACCTTGCCTTCTGATCTAACCAGTAAGATCCCTGGAGGCTCAGTTGCTATATTGTATGTATGTCTAGTGAGAGCTGCTTATTAAAAAACACCTTGTCTTTGCCTGTTGGCAACATTACTGGTGTTATATCCATATGTATTGTATAAAACAAGTTACTCAATGAGGAGAAGGGACTGCCAAAGTGTCCAGATTCTGATTGATTTTGCACGGTTGAAAGTGCATGTATTTTATCATTTAATTTTTTAAACAACCTTCTAGTACAGCAGTGGCCAACTCATGACTCTAGAGCCACATGCAGCTCTTTGAGCTTTTAAATGTGGCTCCTGGCCGGGAACATCAATGAAGTAAAGTGTTCCAAATTGGAAAACATTCAGCTGCTTGACTGACCGAGAGCAGCCGCGGCTTGTGACTTCCTCTGCACAATGCAGGGAGGTCACAGATAATCAAATCAGGGAAGGAGGAGGAGAGCGTGTAGTGTGCTCTTCCTCCTTCCCCACTGAGAACAAGTAAGGGGCATGGGAAATCTAATGGCATGTGAAGAGGCTGATGGGCACGTAAAGAGATGTGATGGCATTTGGGGAGATCTGATGGAATGTATGGAGGTTTGCTGGCATGTATGGGATATGTGGGGAGGTCTGATGGCATTTTAAGTGACATGTGGTCAGATCTGGTTGCATGTGGGAAGGCTGATGGACATCTAAGGGGCATGTGGGGACATCTGATGGCATGCAAGGGTCATGTGGTAAGATTTGATGGCATGAAAAGGGCATGTGTGGAGGTCTGATGGTGTGTGGGTATGTCAGATGGCATGCGGGCAAGCTGATGGGCATGTAAGGGGCATGTGGTGAGAGTTGGTGGCATGTGCGGACACTGATAAACATGTAAGAGGAATGTGGGAATGTCTGATGGCATTTAAGGTGACTGCGGGGAGGTCTGATGGGCATGTAAGGGACGTGTAGGGAGGCCTTATGAGCATGTAAGGGACACATGGGGAGGTCTGATAGCAGTTGGAAAGGTCAGATGGACATGGTGGAATACCTGACGGGCATTTCTGGAGCATGTGGAGAGGTCTGATGTGCATGTAAGGAGCATGTAGGGAGATCTGATGGCATGTAAGGAGACTGATGGGCACGTAAAGAAGTCTGAGGGATTGTGGATGCAGTGGCAGTGTAAGCTACTGTGAAAAAACTATTAGTAGCCCTTTGAACCCTCCTCTGCAAGGACACTGCAGCGAGTTAAGATCTGTGCTGCTTTTATGATTTTTCTGAACATTTTAGCAACGTTTGATATTTTCTTTTTTGCTTAGCAAGATATTGTAAATTATGTCACATTTTCAATGTATATGTGTATGAAATGTATGTGTGTGTTTCTACTGTGTATATGTATAAGCACACACATATAAAAGATAAAGTTGGCTCTCTGTGGCACCTATAGATATTTTTTGGCTCTTGGTCTCTGACTGGTTGGCCACCCCTGTTCTAGGATTTGATCATTTATGGCATTCTTTGATGTTTTCTACTATTGATAATCTCTCCTAGTCTTGTTGCATCCACCTTCGAAATATTGCCAGGATACGCCAATTCACTTACTAAAGATGCAACCAAAATTTTAATCCAATATCTCATCATTACCTGCCTTCATAACTGTGTGGGGCTGTCACGGTTCTGTCGGTTTGGATCCTAGATCTGCCCAATATTAGCACTACTTCCAGCAAGGCGCGGGAATCTAACAGACAGAAGGTTTTCACCAAGGACCGCCGCAAGGTGATTTTGTCTTAGCTGAGTCTGCACCACAGGTCGCGGCCCTTACTGAGAGTATCAGGCTAGATCTATAGGGGAATACAGAGAAGTGAGTCTGTTTAAACTCAGCAAGCTTACTACTAGACAGGTGGTGTAGTACACGATGAAGTGTCGGCTCTGCAGTCAGCAGGTTACCACTGGAATAGAGGCGTAGTTCACTGAGAAGTGTCAGTTCTGTGGACAACAGGTTACTGCAGGAATGAAGAAGAGTAAACTCAGTGGACAACAGATTAGCCCTGGGAGTGGCGAAGTTGACAGAGAGGTGTCAGCTCTGCAGACAACAGGTTAGGTTACAGCAGGAGTGATGAAGTGTCAGCTCAGGTGACAACAGATTAGCACTGGGATAGTGGCAAAGTTCACAGAGAAGTGTCAGCTCTGCAGACAACAGGTTACAGCAGGAAGGATGAAGTGTCAGCTCTGTGGACAACAGGTTACAGCAGGAAGGATGAAGTCTCAGCTCAGCGGACAACAGATTACCACTGGGATAGTGGAGAAGTGTCAGCGCTGAGGACAACAGGTTACAGCAGGAACGATGAAGTGTTAGCTATGTGGACAACAGATTACCGCTGGGATATTCGCGAAGTTCATGGAGAAGTTTCAGCTCTGCGGACAACAGATTACAACAGGAATGCAATCCCCAGGAGCAAAACATCCAGCAGGAGCAATGGAGCTACGTTTAGTACTGAGCTGCAGGGTGAAGTGCCTTTTAAATTTGGAGCCAAATTGAGCAGCCAGTAGAAGGGGAGCAGAGTCTATGTTCAGGCCTGTGCATGCGCAGACCCGAACAGAAGATGTCAGACGGCCAGGACGGAGCGAGCCTGTCAGCGGGGATCAGGTAAGTGTGCCGGGCTTCGTTTATATATGTCGAATGCCCGGCATGTGACAGGGGCATCCACCTGGGTATATGAGGCTTGGTTAGTCCCTCCAGCGTGGTCCAGGTCCCCAGCAGCGAATCAAGTGCGATTCACTGCCGGTTCCTTGTGGGGCGTGGTGGGAAGTACTGTTTGGGCTTTTGAATTTTTAGCGCCGCGGGAGCCAATACGGGCTCGCCACTATTTAAGACGCTGCGTGCCATGTTAAGAGTGAAGATGGTGCAGTGCTGCTGGCAAGTAAAGAGGACAAGAAAAAATGGAACGCAGGGGGACACCCTTTAAACGGCTGAGAGCTACCCTGCCAAGAAGATGCTGGAAAAGAAGGCAAGAAGACATCGGGATCAAAAGCAACAGCAGACGGGCATTGAGGACAGCGACAGTGGGGAAGACTCTAGACAACAACCGGATCCAGTTGAAGCCCCTGTGGGTTTACCGCGCCCCCGTCTGCACCTCTATCCCCTTTCATACGCTATGGGCACAAGGCCCTGTCACCTTCCGGGAACTAGGACCGAGGTGCAGTAGGGATACTCAAGGAAGAGGACTCCTAGTGTTCCAAAGGACCACGAGTGCCCCCAAAGGACCCCTAGTACTCCAACCAGAGAGAGGTAGCAGAGAGAGAGGTGATAGAGAGAAAGGTACCAAAGAGCACTAATAGTAAATTCAGATATTGGATAAGGGCGATTGAGGGATCTTCAGCTGACTAAAGACCAGGACAGGTCTGCTCCTCTGAAGTGTAGAAGGTGACTATATGTGTGGTTGTCCCTTTTCTGTGGTAGCTAGGGTAACTCAGACCCATGTAGTGGCCTTGAGCCGTAGTTCAATCCGCATCCTTAGTGATCACCTTATCCAGTGAGTAGGCGACAGGATCACCCAGTTTGTAGTGCATCATAACCTTTTGATAGAGTTCCTACAGTTTAGGCTGTGGGTTCCAATTTGGGGGATGCACGGATTTGAGTTCCAGCAGCTCAGGCTGGTGGTTCCACTTCCAGGCTGTATATTCCATAGGGTGTGGGTTAACTTTTCTGAGTTCCGGCAGTGGCCTCTGACGATTCCAGGAAAGTTTTCCCCACCTTGTGAATGCGCTGACCCCTGGAGTTTACACTTCATATGCGGTGGAGAAATACCCTCCCTATTAATTCCTGGACTGTAGTTGGGGTGGTCACTGTTAGGAACAGAAAAATATCACAGTAAGTCATCCCGGAAATTCCCTAATAGGGATCAGGAGTCAGGCCTAGCCGATATTTACTGTTTTGAAACTGTGGGTGTTAAGCAGAGTAGTACACCTACACACAATGCCTAGTACTGCCGAGTTGTAAGTGTTGCAGAACTAGGTCAAATAAACTGTTGATAGAACCAGTGACTGCCTGTTGTATTATAGCTAGCATAGGTGTGGCTGGTACACATCAGTCTGAAGGTTGAGCTGTGGAAGGGCTGTGTTCTTATTGCCTAACAGACCCTGATACATGGAGTGTGGGCAAGTGCCAGGAAAAGAGAGTGCGTTCCAGTGAGTATCATCATCCTGTGTGAATCTTCTTCTTGGCAAAGGCCCTCACCAGTATAGTGGGGAATAGGATCCTTGGGTGGATTCTGTTGCTGTCCTGAATATTCATAGTCCCATGCCCAGGCCAGAGTAAATTTAGGGAACGATAAGCGGGGTATAGGGAATCTGCTATACTCTCAACCGCTACCTCGTAAACACTTTCACTTAGAACTGTAGCTCTTCCTGCCAGTAAATACGTCTCTCTTTTCCTTAGGCTGAACTGCTGGGAGGTATGTATGCTGAGGTATAACAGCAGGGTGTTGGTGGAAAAGTGTGACCAACGCATTTCGTAGTTGCCCCTCAGGATCTGGTAAGTGCAAGTGGTGCGCAGGAGGGATTTGCAGTTTGTGTGTCATTCTCCCTTAGGTGTCTCTACAACTGCACCCTTCCCCTATCTGGCATTTACCTCACCAATCTATCCCTGCTTCAGTCCATCTTAAATACAGAAGAAAGTCCGATTTTCCTCGTTCTCCACTCCACACTTGTTGCACCGCTCTGCAAATCCCTATGGCTTCTCCTTAATCTAAATAAAATTACTCACTCACACCTACAAAGCCCTCAACAACACAACACCTTCATACAGTACATCTTAAATCTCATCTCTCCCTCTAGCCATCTTAGATCGAACTCTAACCTCCACCTCGTATCAGGTAACTACCTCTCACTCCCGCATACAAGAGTTCTCCTGTGGTGTTACAATTCTCTAACATGCCCAGTCAGACTCTCCCACAACCTTCAAAATTTTAAACACTTTCTATAAACCAATCTCTTCTTTACAACTTACCCTACATCCTCCTACATTATTCACACTGGCACAACCTCCCAACTTCACTTCACTGTGAACCATTCTCACTCTTTTCCCATTAGATTGTGAGCTCTCTCATGAGCAGAGGACTCCTTACCCTTTGTTTTCATGTATGCATTCATTTTGTCTACCTTGTTTGTCCTAGCTTTATGTATGCCCTGCTTCCCCAACGGACTATGTACATTCCAAGCCAGGGTCACAAACCTATAATATTGCGAAGAGCACTTTCACTGGGACAGTTTAGCAAAGCATAATGAGGTTGACAATAAGGGCCTCGAAGAGCAACCTCTTCTTGGGTCCTTTCCTAGACTGCAAACAAATACATACATAGACCCACCCATACCTGTGCATGCAGCTTCAGCAAAAAATGGTTCTAGGTGTGCTGCCTAGGATGGATGTGACCACATTAACCAATAGAAAGCTATTGGTCCTTGCAATCACTGTTCAGTTCAACTCAGATAGGGCTGTGAGTAGGCGGATGTCAACCTCTCCCACCATCATTGCCACTACCGTGATCCCATGTGAGGGCTGTAACCATCCTTGTTCCCCCTTGGTGCCCAGGGGCGCACGGAGGATTGTCGGGGGGGGTTCTCCCCGTCGACCCAAAAAATAAGCAGCAGCTCCGTTTCGCCAGCGCTGTCCTAAACAGCAGCCACGGCGCTGTCTAAGAAGCGTCTGCGGCCTCTTCGAGGCCCTTATTGTCAACCTCATTATGCTTTGCTAAACTGTCCCAGTGAAAGTGCTCTTCGCAATATTATAGGTTTGTGACCCTGGCTTGGAATGTACATAGTCCGTTGGGGAAGCAGGGCATACATAAAGCTAGGACAAACAAGGTAGACAAAATGAATGCATACATGAAAACAAAGGGACAGTGGCCACTTAGTTAGCGCAGGGGGGGTTTCTAGAGACTCAGAAACCCCCCTGCGTGTGCGCCACTGGTGCCCCTATGGACAATTGGGTGCATTTGCACAAATAGCAAAGTTTGGAAATGACCATTAGATTGTGGAGAGAGTGAGAGATTAGCAGTGAAACTGCAGTTGGAATAGATTAATAGAAATTAATAAAGTAATCGATGATAGATTAGCTAGGGTATGTTGTAAGCTACCCTGAAGAGATGTTTTTAAGATTAGGAAGCAATATGAGAGATGTCTTAGGTGTGGCAATAAGACGATTTATAAAGAAAATCTTAGACAAAATAAACTGAAATAATTGGCCAGTTTACACTTAATATAATGGCATATTTCTATATATCCATTAACCCTGTGGGAAATAAAGAAATGTGGTAACTTTCTTACCGGTCCCCTACATTATCTGACATAGATATTAATATTGTTGCTAAACTGTAAAAATGTACACAGTCCCCTAGTAACAGTCTCTGATCCATGTGTAGTTTTTATCAGTATTTAATGCTTAATCATACAATTATGTATTTTTATACTTAAAGGTGGATTTGATGTGGGAGGTGCTCTTAAGAAATGAGTTTATGAACCTATATCATGAAAGAAACAGATAAATACAAAATGTTCCTCTCTTTAGGCTAATAACTTCTACAGCCAGTAATCCGTGCCTTTCATGTCAAGCAATTTGGAATTCTGAAAAGCTCAACCCACTTTTTAAAGAGGATTAGATCACTAATGTCCTTTTCTGAACCTAAAGGGTTAAAAACATCTAAAGGGACAGAACAATTTGCTGTTTTGTGACTCTCTTCTATAAAATACTAAAATATTGGCAATATTACCATTACTGATATTGTATAGGACAAGCTTAAAAAAAAAAGTTAATGAGGTCTGGCAAGACGAAAAAGCATAGGATTATGTTGATGTAAAAAGATCTGATTAAAGGGTGTACAAGCACTGAAGGGTGTTAGGGAAAAATTCTTTCCACAAACAGTATAATTAGTGGCTGATAAAAAGCACTTGATATGTACGGTTTATATAAAAAATGCTTTGACTACAGATTTACTTAACCCTTCCTTAACAGAAAAAATGAAATGCATGCAATGAAATATCAAATATAGATTTATCCAAAACTGTATTTCAGATCTGGGGGTAAATGTTAAATATATATGATTTTCTCGGGTGAGTTTAAACCTGCAGATGTATTAAAGCGCAAGTTGATTGAAAATCCCCAGTAAAGTGTTTGTTTCAAAATTGCCTTTTCCCAAATCGCTACAATGTTTTGCCACTCTAGCAATACAAATTGTCAAATGTATGAAGCTGTGATTTTTGGAAACCCACCCGAGTTTCAATTGAAAATCGCCAGAATCAACATGCTGCTTTCTATAGGTGAGATTAGCAAGCACATCACTGTTACACTTCTGGTCAATGTTAATATAACAGGAGGCACAATACACGTTTACCTTAATCAATGTTTCTTGTATAGAGGGGCAAAAATAATTATTAATTTTCTTTCGGGGGCTAAGTTATTTTAAGAATAAATTAGTGAGCCTAATTCCTTTAATGATTAAATGTATGGGATTTTTTTCATTTTTTATTATGTTATAGTGGCTTACTATTCCATTACCAGTGGGGCAAAAATATGTTCCTATGGTACTTGTGCTCATGTGCAGGCTTTCACTTGTAGCACCACAAGTATGTACTTTACATGGTGTGCCCATATGGAGATATTAATAGTTGCCACACCAGATAAACATAATATTGCCCCACTGGTAATGAAATAGTTTGTCACTATAATATAGTGCCATCCTATTGAATGAAAAAATGAGTTGTATTAGATGGCACTCATTCACATAAATCTAGATTGATAAACAGCACTATCTATATTTTGAACACACAGTCCTTCATTGGTGCTGCAGTATTTAGCAAATAATCTCTTAAAAAGGTTAAAGCATTGTTAAGAATCACAGCCTTGTTCAGTATGTTGATGATTGGGAACTACGATTGCCTTTGACATTCTATAGGACAATCGTAGTTTACAATCATCAACTGTGATGTTCTTGTCCAGATAGTTGTGTGTTTTATGGGTGGGGTGCCAAAGGCACTTTTTCCGCTCCACTTGGTCTAGAACTAGCTGTGAATATATGCTTATGAAATTGTAAATTACTATAGGATAGTTTTAAATGTATTATGTTAATTATGTCTCAGGAATGGGTTCCTATATATAGATTTCTTGTCCTGTGCTTCATACCTCTGATCACCACACAACTGTTTTGCAGATCAGGGGATGCAATAATCTTTTTAACATATTTGTACCCCTGGTGACCCTGTGACAGCAATGTCAGACAAAAGGGTTTGGCCACTGGTATGTTTCTGAGTATGCAACTAAAATTAATTTTACAGAGGCATGAGAGTTTTTTCATCTTGTGCTGCAGAATTTATCCGGTCTTTTAGGATTTGGCTGAATGTCAAATCCAATTGAAAAGATTACTCTAAATACCAAACCAAATGCAGAAACAATTCAAAGCTGGTGATCGCTGATTCCTGATCTCAGGATAGAGACAACCCATCAGATTAGACTCAGTTACATTTCTCCACAGTGATTACTTGCATTTGTTGAAAAGAAAAATTATTGCTTGTCAAAATATGAATACAATGTCCACACAAAAGTCCGCATTGAACCTAGTTTAGTCCGAACCTCAGTCTCAGGACAGATAAAAGCTGGCATATCACTGGTCCATGCATGAGCCCAACAATCTACATAGAGCTGTTAAAAAAAGACTGTAAGACAACCTCTTTACTGACACATAGCCCCCATTTTCATTCCAGAATAAGGCAGAAATGGTTTGGTTGACAAAATATTTCAGAACATAAGCCTAAAATACAAGCGATTTATGTGTTTTATTGTCATCGGTGCTGCTTCCATTATTGTCAATATAAACATCATCAACAATAACCAAGTGGATTGTTACTAACATCACACTCATCAGAGCCGGATTTACACCTCATGGGGCCCTAGGCAAGATATCGGTTTGGGCCCCCCCTTCACACACACACAATGGCCCCTCGCACACACATAATACACACACGCAGTGGCCCCTCACACATACATAATACACGCACGCAGTGGCCCCTCACACACACATAATACACATAATAATACATGCACACAATGGCCCCTCACACACACACACATAATACACGCACGCAGTGGCCCCTCACACACACACACACACATAATACACGCACGCAGTGGCCCCTCACACACACATAATACACGCACACAGTGGCCCCTCACACAGACACATAAAACACACAGACAGTGGCCACACACACACATAATACACACAGACAGTGGCCACACACACACAGACACACAGACACACAGACAATACACACAGACAATACACACAGACAATACACACAGACAGTGGCCACACACACGGGGCCTGATTAAGGGTTCTGGCAGCCCTAGGCTAATACGGCCGCAGCGCCCCCCCCCCCCCCCCCCCGAATATATATGTGTATAGGAACACTCCTGAATATGAATGTTCAGGTGTATTCTCCAGCATTCAAATTTAGACAGATTGTGCCATTGTCTCTTACCTGTTCTTGCTCTTCTCTCTTGCAATTTTGTTATCCTCGTGCTGGCTTCTGGATAGTTGGCGTCCTGTTTTGAAAAAGCAAAAATTTATTAAAATGCAAAATGTTAACAAACCCTGAATGATTAGGCCCTTTAGTTAAAACAAAACACCACATTATGGCCAGCTAAAAGTACCCCATAGTACAAGCATATATAAGCAATATCTAAATATTTGTGGTCAATCAAATACAAACCTCTACCAGCCCCATCTCACTAATATTTAGTATTCTAGTGATTGCTGAGACCACAGAGAGCATCCATGTGACCACCACACAATCATGAGATTATGCCCTCCAAAGCTGCTCTATTTTTTAAATAACCCCTGCAGCCATTTTCCTTAACCACCCCCCCCCCCCCGCAGCCATTTTCCATAACCCCTGCAGCAGCCATTTTCTTTAACCCCCCCTACAGCCATTTTCCTTACCTCCCACCCTGCATCAATCCCCCCTGCAGCTATTTTCCTTACCTCCACTCGGTAGCTATCCCCCCGTCACATCAAAACTCCCCCAGTCACATATATCAGCCCCCCTCCTCTGCCCTCCTTCACACATATCAACCTCTCTCCCTCCCTATAGATTTTCATGGCAGCCCCCCCCCCCTCCCTATAGATATGCAGGGCAGGTTCCCCCATCCCTATAGATATACAGGGCAGGTTCCCCCCCCTATAGATATGCAGGGCAGGTTCCCCCCCCTCCCTATGGATATGCAGGGCAGGTTCCCCCCCCCTCCATATAGATATGCAGGGCAGGTTTCCCCCCCCCCCTTCCCTATAGATATGCAGGGCAGGTTCCCCCCCTCCCTATAGATATGCAGGGCAGGTTTCCCCCCCCTTCCCTATAGATATGCAGGGCAGGTTTCCCCCCTTCCCTATAGATATGCAAGGCAGGTTTCCCCCCTTCCCTATAGATATGCAGGGCAGGTTTCCCCCCCTTCCCTATAGATATGCAGGGCAGGTTTCCCCCCCTTCCCTATAGATATGCAGGGCAGGTTTCCCCCCCTCCCTATAGATATGCAGGGCAGTCCCCCCCTCACTTACCTGTAGTTGAGTAGTGCTGGCCAGCGTCGCTCCTCTGCTCCTCAGATCAGCAGACAGGAAGTGAAGACTTCCTGCTTCCTGTCTGCTGCACAGCAACAGGCAGCCTAGCGATTGGCTGCCTGTTGCTAACCACTGACCACCAATGCATTTGATCGTGGAGCACCAGAACCCCCTTCCCCGACTCGCGGCACCGAGTCGGGGGAGGGGCCGCGAGTCGGGGGTGGGCCGATATATATATATTTTTTTAATTGCTCCTGTGTCCCCTGCTGGGCCCCCCGAGGCCGCTAGGTCCTAGGCAGGTGCCTAGGTTGCCTAGCGGTTAATCCGGCCCTGGCACTCATATATTACTCACATATTACTGATGAGATATATATTGTGACAATTAGAGATAGATCATGTGCTATATGTTGGAAAAACAAACAAAACAATTAGGCGCTAACGCTGCTACAACATTAGCAGATACTGTATCTGCTATACAATGAAAAATAGCAAATCAACATAAAGGAGAGAGCAGGTTAAAGTGAAAAAATAAATTTCATGTTTATTATCATTTCAATTTAAAAATAAATTAAAACCAATAAAATCACATATGTATTGACACATACAAAAATTTCGCAAATGTGGCCATTATATAGATAACGAAACTTGTTCCAAAGTTTTAAATTACATCTAGCTTCAACATATTCATAAATTGCTCATATTGTTGTTGTTCAGACATTAAGAAATGTCAAAACTTGCAAAATGGTATATTTGGTGTTCCAAACTTTATGTTTAAATGATCCAAATGTTAGCGTCCCTTTTGAAACCAGAATGAGTTGAATCTTTGTTATGTAGTAAACGTTTATAGCATTAGGGACTGATCCCACAAATCATACAAATGATGACAGATTAAATCCATTAGGCAACAAGTGGAAGCCATAAGTAAAGTTCTCTTAACTGTCTAAGAATGAATTATTTGCTGTACCTTAGTCCCAGAAAAGAAGCACTCGGTTTCAGTAGAGCTGGAATAGCCATACAGTGTCAGTTCCACAAGCAGATACAAAACCTATTGAATGATGAGCTGGAGATGTTGGTAAAGCTTGCACACAATAGCATCCCTGACGCGTTTCTCCACCTCTTACAGGGCGCTTTCATCAGCAACAATATGAACAATTTATGAGTATGTTGAAGCTCGATGAAATTTAAAACTTTGGAACACATTTCTTTATCTATATACTGGCCACATTAGCTGGATTTTTGTACCTGGTATGTGTCACTACATATGTAATTTTATTGGTTTTAATATATTTTTAAATTGAAATGATAATAAACATGAAATGTATTTTTCACTTTAACCTGTGCTCTCCTATATGTTGATGTGTTATATGTATTAACATTTGATTGTACATTTAGTAACACTTATTTATGTAGTGCCTACATATTCTGAAGGGCTTGACATATCATTCACATTAATCCCTGTCCCAGTGGAGCTTACAGTCTATGTTCCCTAAAACACATGCACAAACACTAGGGTTATTTTGTCAGAAGCCAATTTACCTATCTGTATGTCACTGAAGTGTGGGAGGAAACTGGTGCACCCAGAGTAAACCATGCAAACACAGGGAGAACATACCAATTCAATATAAATTGCTGGTATTATTAAGATAGAGATCAGAGCAAAGATAGTGCTTACCCTACATCATAATAATCAACCATTTTTATCATGACATTTATTATAAATAGTTTCGATTTACTTTGATGTTCTCAAGTTTTTGACAAGGAATACTCAATGTCTCTGGAACAACATTTTAAATAAATTACCCATAAAATAAAACAAACCAGCTGCTGTTAAATAATACTAATAACAAATAATAATAATAATAATAATAATAATAATAATAATAATAGCACATGGCAATCAATTTACTTAGAATACACCTGTTTTGAAGATCTATTTTCTTCTTTTTTTTCCCCACAACAAAAAGCCTTGGTAGGGGACATGATTTGATCTTAAATATATCATGAGAAACATGTAAAAAAATGTGGATGAATAAATTAATGATTGCTAGAAGGTGGATCTAGTTTTGGAGTGAAATTTTGACAATCTGTTAAGCTGGGTACACACTACACTGTTTTCGTCCAATAATCGGCTGAAACAGCCGACATACGACCGCTCGTTCAAAAGTCGGGTCAGTGTGTACAGTTACACGATGGTCGAAAGTCTGCCCAAATGGACGTTTGTCGCCTCATTTGGTTGGTCGTACTGTTTAATATTTTCGTTCCAATCTCGTTTTCGCTGTGTAGTGTGTATGGACTTCCGACAGATCCACGACAATCCTCCGATACGTCCTCGACCTGGGGGGCGTGTGTATGTAAATTTTTGTCAATGTCAATAACAGTCCCACGTGGTGTGTAATACGCACATCACTGTGTTTTGTATCGATGTGTATTGCACCTGTCTGGCTGTAGACCGTTACACGTGTAGAAAGCACGTGGGCTATTACCCTTTGGATGTATGTTGGCAATCATTTCTCATTTAACCTTTATAAAGTTTCAAAACTATGAAAGTTATAACGCCATAATAACCTTTATTACATAATGAATATGCCTGTCACGGGCACTAGGAGTCTTTACCCAGGGATCACCAGGTGATAAGCTTACCAGAGCAGTATAGATGGTAATATGGTACTCTGGTAGCGGGGTGATCACGGAACAGGAGACAACAGATGATAGAGATGCTCGGGAAAGTCTATGACTAGCAGCACTGGTAATATATATGTAGAAATACACGAGGAACTGAATGGACAAAGGACACGTGAGGGTAGTCAGTGGTCTGCGGTAGCAAGTTGTACCACTGCTATAGTGAGGAGGAATGTCCAACAGAAACGAGGAGGTGATGAGAGTCAGCGGTCTGCGTTTAGCAAGTTGTACCACTGTCTGGGTGAAGGAATAGAATCCAGGTGAAGGTATCCGGGGAGTCAGTGGTCTGCGTTAGCAAGTTGTACCACTGCTATGTGAGAGGACACTGGCACAGGTGACACAGGAAACAGGAATCAGTGGTCTGCCACTAGCAAGTTGTACCACTGAATATATGAGTGAGGAGGAGCACGGGGAGAGACTGCAATACAGAGGATACACGGGCACCTTGAACTTGATCCACAATGACATGCACAATATAGTAATGACTGAACAGCACTGCAATAATACAAAGTCATAGAAACTATCCGGGCAAAAGATAACACAGTCAATGATGGCAAAAGTCTCAGCGGATAGTAAGCTCCAGAGGAGGACAACTCAGTCCAGCAAGATATGCAATACACCAGCACAGTCAATGAGAAGTATGCATACCGTGGTTCAGGAGCAGGCTGTCAGACAGGAGTGCAGAGATACCTGAACGGCTGGAGGCCGGCAGGATGCGAAGTCCCTGGAGGGTGAAGCGGTAATCAAGTAGGTGCAGCGCACAGGTAGGTAGACCAGCAGGGGAACAAATACTCAGGAAGCAGTAGTATAAAGAACTGGACTCCTGGAGGACCCTGAAGAGTAGCGATGGTCTAGACAAGATGAAAGCAGTGAGGCGCAGATCCGATGCAGACTGGCGAGTAGACACCAGCAGGAACCCTGAGAAGCACGGAGAGCAGATCAGCTGCTGCAGACACGAGTAGAACTGAGGAGTAGCAGCCAGCAGGACTCTGCAGGTACACGGAGGTAGCGGATAGCAACCAGCAGGTGCAGCCACGATGAAACACGGGAGAGTAGAGCTGAGCTGGAACTGTTGAGCACGGAGAGCAGCGGATAGGAATCAGTTGTAGCAGTCTCGAGGAAACACAGGAGAGTTGAGATGAGCTGAAGACTGTAGCGCACGGAGGCAGCGGATAGGAATCAGCTAAACAGTCACGATGAAACTCAGGAGAGTTGAAGTGGTCTGAGGACTGTAGTGCACGGAGGCAGCGGATAGGAATCAGCTAACAGTCACGATGAAACACAGGTGAGTTGAAGTGGTCTGAGGACTGTAGTGCACGGAGGCAGCGGATAGGAATCAGCTAACAGTCACGATGAAACACAGGAGAGTTGGAGTGGTCTGAGGACTGTAGTGCACGGAGGCAGCGGATAGGAATCAGCTAACAGTCACGATGAAACACAGGTGAGTTGAAGTGGTCTGAGGACTGTAGAGCACGGAGGCAGCGGATAGGAATCAGCTAACAGTCACGATGAAACACAGGAGAGTTGAAGTGGTCTGGAAACCACAGGAGTAGAAGTGGTCTGGAAACCACAGGAATCAGCAGCGCTGAATACACGAGGAAACACAGGAACACCTTCAGAGGCTCATGGGGAATGAGACTCCAAGATCAGGCAACGAGGTATGGACAGCAGGTGCTTTAAATAGGGAGTGTTGCCTGATCAGCCAATTAAGTAAAGGGACAGGTACTGAAGGTTTTGAAAGGGCTGCGCATGCGCAGACTCTCAGGATGGTGGACGGCCACGGTTCCTAAACACACGGGAAGAAGCACTCACAGTCTGGTGAGTGACAATGCCCCAATATGTCGGAAATACTCTATATAAACCACACAGTGTTAACGCAAAACTTTTATTGCTGGTAAATACAATAGCAATGTTCAACTTCTCTGGTACAATATGAAAAGTGAAAAAAAAGTAGTATTATAGTGAAATGGTGGTACTGGTTTGTGGCACAACAGTTGCAAACAGCATATACATATCATCGAAAGTATTATCAAGGATTTTGATTTTTCTCTTAATGTTCGCAATATTGTCTTTAATTTTTTTGAAATGATCGTAGAGCTCGGTGACATTTTTCCCCTCTTCCGAACTTTCGTCTGATATGACGATGGTATCTATGAAGCAAGAAAATACAAAGGTTTTACCATTTCGCTTCTATCTCTGTACTAAAGTTAATACAAGTTTTATTCCAAGACCTGACATGTGCTCACCTTGCACACTGCTCGAGATCACTTTGTGTTGTGGTCCCTCGGGCACATTTATTTTTTCTCGTTTTATCACAGGTGTAATTACATCAGTGGTATCTACAGTGGCTTTGTCACCGTTAATTCTTGCTTCTGACAAAACAATAATCATCTGTTTGCATTGGTTCATGTGACAGTAGAATGAAATACATAAAGTCCTTCAAACAGGTACATTACACGACTACACGGGCTACTCATTTTTTTTTATGCTTTTACGGATTCGCTCCAGTCTCCTGGCTTCTTTATTTTTAAGGTCCGACCACCTCTTCTGGACATGGAATTTATTTCCTTTTTTTCAAGTTTTTCCTTCAGTAATCACAGTAGTTTTTGCATTATCAATTCCTTTCTATTATTCACTTTTCTGTACTTTCACTTTTGACAGTCGTAGTCGTACTAGTCCAGTACTTTTACCATCATCTCCATATCTCTAGGGCTCATTGACTTTGCTCTTTTACCTGCAGTACATTCTTCTTGAGCATCTCCATACCCCTCTGTAACTTTTCCTACATTTGTTGGCCCTTCCGGCACCATATTGGCCTGCGTCTCCGTCTCCATTGCTTCCACCCCCACTAACACCTTCTCTTTATTCTCCATCTTCTCATGTTCCTCGGCGCCAGACAGGCTCCTCTATAATTTTTATACACTCTGACATGGGCGTTTGTTTAGAGAATGGAGCATTGTGGGTGAAGACTATCTGTGTATAATAACCTTGTGTATCAGTGTTTTTTTTCTATAACTGTAACCCGTTCATGACCATTACATACAAAGGGATTTTACGATTCTTCGGAGCTGTACATTCGTTCACATATACGGTAAGTTCTTTCTGATTGATACATACATGTGTACTTGCATTGATGAAATTTACAGCACGGATGGGACTTATGTTTCTTTTTATTATACCCAAACAGATAATCATAATGACATATGAAAGAAATGCTGACCTAATGAAGGATTTTATTGAGACCTACAGGGCTCACCCATGTTTGTGGAAAGCCAAATCCAAGGAGTATTCTAACAGAATGATGTGAAACATTGCGATGCAAGAGCTTGCAAAAGCATGTCTGCCATATCACCCTGGAGCAATTGTTGAATGGGCAAAAAGCAAGATCCAGAACCTTAGGACTGTGTATAAAAAAGAATTAAATAAAGTAGAAGCATCCAAAAAATCAGGAGCTGCAGCTGAAGACGTGTATGTGCCAAAGCTATGGTACCTTGATATGTTACACTTTGTGAAGGACCAAGAAACACCACGTACGTCCACTAGCAGCATGCCCACAGACAGCAGTTCATCCCCAGAGGTAGAGCGAGCGTATGATATACCTGTAAGCGACACAGTAAGTACAGTACATTATGATGTTGTAATGTAACAGATTTATTAATGTTCAAACAATCAACAACACAATAACAATGCATAACATGTTTATAAATATTCATATACAATCATTTTGCCATGGCATGGCACCATCACCGTTGAAATACGTAAGGTAGGCCTCACGATTTATTTTTGCCACTGAACAACCGTTTTTAGAGTGGCCACACTCAAATGGTGTTAAGCCCACTACCTCCATGTCCTCGCCATTACTTTCCACATTGACCTGAGTGGTACGGCCACTAATGCTTTTACGCCGCAGAAAGTTATGCAGAACACAACAGGCCATCACAACTCTGTCGATTTTGTCCAAACACAGGTTGATTGTCGACTGAAAAACTCTGAACCTGTTGCTAAGAATCCCAAAGGCATTTTCAACGACACGCCAAGCACGTGACAGTCTGTAATTAAATATACGCCTTTCATGGGTCATATTTCTTTGCGGGTACGGTTTTAATACGTTCCCATGCAATGCAAAGGCGTCATCTGCCACAAACACAAAGTTTAATCCATATTTAGTGCTGCTCCGCAACGGAAGGTTTAGGGCATTGTTTTTTAGTTTGCTATGGAAGGTAGTATGCTCCAATGCACCTCCATCTGAGACTCTTCCATTTTTCCCAATGTCCACAAATAGGAATTCATAGTTCGCATCCACGATGGCCATTAAAATAATGCTGAAAAACCCTTTGTAGTTGTAGTAGAAAAATCCACTGTTTGATGGTGGCATGATTCGGACATGTTTGCCATCAATAGCACCACCGCAATTTGGGAAATTCCATAGTCTCTCAAAGTCTTCCGCTATCACTTTCCAGTCTGCTTCGCTCGATGGGAACTGAAACATAAAGATGTGTACATAGTTTACATTTGAACATGCATGCAATTGCCTCCCCTCATTCGTTTGCTCTTTTTCAGCCTGCACTACTGTCTGATGGGCTCCTGCTGGAAGTTGAAGACCCGGATGCTACAACAATTTATCCCACTCCACGTGAAAGCCAGCTAACTGCAGACAGGCAAGATGCGACCCAAGGTGATACACCAGCAACAATAAATCAGAAGCGAAAGAGACGCAGAATACATGAAATAGTAGAAAGTGATGCACTAGCAGAAAGGATGCTTGATTGCGCTAACAGTCTGCTAACACCAAGAAAGGAACAGGACACATTTCAGTTACTCGCATCAACAATAGCTAGCAAAATGAGAAGTAGTAGCAAGCCCATACAAACTGAAATGGAGCGGCTGCTGTGCGACGTCATGTGTAGGGCTTCCACTGAAGATTTGTGGCCGGACACATGTCTTTCCTCAACTAATCATAGACACCAACAAGCATACACATTTCAGACCTTGGGTGGACAAAGCGGCATGTCTCAACCTTGTATGACATCCACGCCATTACCATCAGTAAGGATGCCACATTACGTTGGGGACACACCTGGTATGGACACAAGCGAAATTTTGCACTACCAACATTTATAAACTGTTGCGCTGGTCCTAACAATTTATGATTTGCAAATTCCAAGTTAAATGTATTTTTACAACGTTATGTTAATATGTAAAACGATATTTTTACAATAAATACTGTTGCTTTTCACAAACCTTCATATACTGGTCACTGAGAACTTCAATGATAGCATTACAGGTGTCAGGTATTATCATGCCAAGAGCTTGAGGTGAAATAGCCGTGCTGTATTTCAGATCTGCCAGTGTTCTCCCTGTTGCCAAAAAACGTAGGGTTGCCACCAGTCTTTGCTCTGGCGGTATGGGTCTCCTTAAATGGGTGTTCTCCCTCTGGATGAGAGGGGTTACAAGTTGGAGCAGTTCCTGAAAAGTTGAATCATTCATACGAAGAAAATTCTTGAAATCATCGGGGTTGTTGTCCGGTATCTCCTGTAGCAGGGGCATATGGGAGAACGTGTCTCTCCTCTTGAACCACTCTTTGCTCCAACAAGATCTATTCTTTCTCTTTCTTTCTCTTCGGTTCCGTACCAGCAGTCTTCTTGCCACAGTAAGCATGAGAAGTGCAACTGCTTGTTCTTGTTTTGTAGCCATTGTACTGATGTGAATGAGTTCTCTGTACAGCGCTGCGGAATTAGTGGCGCTATATAAATAAATGATGATGATGATGATGATGTACGTTTACAAATTGGAATGAATGAAGGGACAGTGTAGCCTTCTGTTTTTAAGCTGTTTTGGGAGTTAACTATAGTGCAGAGTCCACCCCTTTATGTTAATGTCTTCGGTATCTCGTACATTTCCCCGCAAATGTCGCTGCAGTGTGTACGAAATTAAAATCATTGCTCACGACAACATGGCTGTAAAAAGTCGCTAAAGGGACGTACGCTCTTCCCTTTATCGTTCTAAACAAGGCTAGTGTGTATGCAGTCCATGGACCGAGCGATCGGACCATCGATCGCATGTAAAATCGCTCAGCATAAAAAGTTGGTCGAAATTTCTGTAGTGTGTACCCAGCTTTACAAAGAAAGTTTATTTCTCAAAAATAAAACTCCTGGAATACTAGTAACAAACTGAAGTGCAAACAAAACTAATTACTCTAATAAAACACTGTCACACATTTCCCTCCTATCTCCAGTGATATCCACTAGTGACCTCCTTTAATCCTTATTTTATTGCTGCCCGAGAGTACCAAATACGAAACTTAGTCTGCCCTTGCCAAGGAGCAATATCACACTACATTGTTTGTCTGCAGTGAAATAGCAAATGGTGATATGTGAAACATTTATAATATTGGCAACCATTGCAATTTTACCTGAATTCCTTTAGTTAATTAAAATTGAACCTTTGCTAATTTATTTGTTCTGGTTCTTTTAAATGAGCGGGTATGAATGCAGACGTGCACGCATAAGGCATTTACACTTGACTGGAAACCCCCCTCCACGGACGGCAAACAGGCAAAATTATGTATTAATATGCTAAACATGGGCCTGATGTGCAGCAGCGCGAACGCTTGTGGGATAGCGTTGCAGCGGCTGTATTTTCTAACATTGTCGAAATGCGCAGCTGCAGCAGCTCTTCCCAACATAGGCAGGGTGTGAAACATCGCTGGCCATCCTGCTGCTGAAACAGAGGTGAGTCTCAGAGACACTGGGCATGCAGCAAATTAAATATATGTTAAAGCAGGGGGGCGGTGTGATGGGGGGGGGGGCAGTGTGATGGAGGGGGCACAGAGTAATGAGGGGGTCATTGTGTGTGTGTGTGTGTGTGTGTGTGTGTGTGTGTGTATGTATGTACATTCTGCATATATTGTATATGCATACTATATATATATATATATATATATATATATATATATATATATATATACATATATATATAATAGTCAGTGACTTCAAGCTGAGATAGCATGTCAGCAATCCATGGATTGTTTGTGTTTTGGATGTGCTGTTTAGGCTGCAAATAAAACAGCTACTGCTTAAGCAGAACAAACTAAAGGACGATAATGACCAAAGACCACTGCAGTAATCTGGACTGCCACTGTAACCAATAGGGGGTCTGTACCCACAGAAGCTAATAAGTATATACAAAAAGTGGTGGAGCTCTGGAATCAGATAAAGATGAATACAAATTCCTTTAATAAACATATTGATTTAGAAATTACAAGATAAGAATTAAAAATTAGAAAGGGCTCACAGTATTGGTATAATTACACTTAGAACATCACAGACAAACCAAATATATATATATGGTATAAAGTGCATACAATGTGATTTGATATTTAATGTAAAGGGAAAGTTCCTCAGACAATTTCTCCATAGATGAAAGCAGGATAAATAGGACTCTTAGGATAATGAGCAATATCAGTCCGTTAGTGACATGAGCTGTGTACATAGAACCCTTTCAAAGTATGGGAGCAGTTCATAGCAGCGGTATAAAAAAGATGATGAGATTACTTATCCTTCATGTGCTGTCTGGTCCTTCGACCCTTTAGGAGATTTAGAGGAAACGGAGGTCATTTGGATCCAAAGGATCCATTTTTTTTGTGTGTATATCTTTCTCTGTTTTTCTACTGCTTGTTTTGTTCCTCCTTGGAGGTAAAATATAGCAAACTGCTGCTAGTTAAGACACTGCAAAAAGAAAATATCAGAAAAAAAAAGGGGAGGGAGTGTCTGTTTCTCGTTGTTTTCCCATTTTGCTTGTCAGTGTATGTTAACAGAGGCATTCCACCAGATCAGATAGCAAGATGGAGGAAATCCTCTGAGCTTTAACTATTGTGGCAGCTACACAGCAGGCCCGGCAGGGCCAAATGCTAGCAATCGCCGATGCTCAGATGGAAGTAACAGGATGTTGCGGGCAGGGCTGCCAAGAGGAATTCAGGACCCCATTACAACAACTTTATAGTTGAGCATGGCAAAAAAAATTGCACAGCAGCTCCAATTTTGAAGTGGGTGTGGCTATGCATCATCGGGGCGTGAATAGCAGGGGAAAAGTGCTAGGCACCCTCCTACATAAAAAAATCTGCATTGTTGTGTACACCATTGACACATGGGTGCAGTGCCTGCTTGACGGAGCGTGACATATGTCCCAGCACTCCTGACTTTCAGGACATCTAGCACCATAGTGTACAATATAAAGAATGCAGTATTTATATAAAGAGTTCACAGTCTTGGCCTGCCCCTTACATTGGGCAGAACACTCACCAAAAACTAGGATTGCCTTACTAGAATCACAACATTTCACAGACAGTCCTGCTCTCTCCTACCTGTTCTTGTCACTTTCACCACCTGTAGCTGCTGGTTTCTTTATTTGTGGCTTGTGGATCCTGGAATGTTGGGGAACCTGTTTGGAAAAAAATGGGTACATTTAGAAATTTCCAACCAGCTCCGGTATTAAATCAATAGCACCCACAAGTAATAAATAGGCCTTCCTCCAGCCCCAACATTAAAATAATAGTATTCCCATTTAATAAATAGTATCCGCCCCCCCCCCCCCCTCTCGCAGCCCTGGTTGCGGGCAGAGCTCAGTCAGCTCACACAAAGTGAGCACAAACCCGCTGTCTTGCAAATGATGACCTCCTTGGATGACATTGAGGCGTTTTTATTATTGTTTGAAAAGATGGTCACACGTCTTAAGTGGCCAACAAGTGAATGGGTAGAGCAACTGGCTACTTATTTGACGCATGAAGCCTGAGTGGGTCGATATAGATGTGCCTGAGGCTGCAGAGTTTCAACAAATAAAAGGCTACAATTTTGGCACTGGTAGGGGTGACAGGGCATGAGAAAACACAATGATTTCATGACTGGTGGTTTAGACCGGGAACTGCAATGCATGCCCAGCTGGCTAAGTTAACGAAAAGTTGGTTGGAGCCCGACCGTAATACATCAGTCAGAATGTTAGAAATCCTGGCTATCGACCATTGCGAGTGGAACTTAACTTGCGAGTTGCAGAGATGGGTTCTAGAGACCTCCCCTCAGTCATTTTAGGAGCTTGCAACAGCTAATGACCGGTATTACGCTGTTGAAAATATGACCCCGGTCAGTTGAGATAGTTGCCAGGCCAGTTTTCAAGACAAAACCAAAACTAGAGGTTGTGACAGACCGCAAAGTGACCCCAGCAAAGTGTTTTGAGTGTGGCAAGCCAAAGGCACTTCCGAAAACATTGTCCAATCATCCAGAACCAATGGATTGTTCGGTGGTTTGACTAGACTCCAGGTTTGATGCGTGTTACCTTGTCCTCGTCCACGGGAATCCACTGTTGTTCCGGGTGAACGTCCTGATACAGCAACAAACAGTGTTAGCGTTGGTGACTCTGCCTGTGCAGTCACGGGGTCACTGAGGAAAATGACCGTCTCAATCTTCCCATTACTGTGAAGGGACAAACCATAAGTGGTAGCAGCGATTGCCCCAAGGTTGCTATAACCACTTATTCTGGGGCGAGACTTTCCTCTGTTCTGGGAAATTATAGCCGATCAGATCGGTCAGGACATGTCGGCAACTGAGCCACTGGCCAGACCTCCGACCCTACTTGATCCTGTCTTTCACACCCCGGAACTGGAGATAGAGGAAGAGTGGCAGTTGGTGCAGGAGACGAACGCTTGCACCTTCTCGAAAGCCGCGTACCATTGCCTAGCAGTGAAACGCTCCTTGTTCCTTGCACGCAATTCGTGCGCATGCTCTGTCCGGTCGCGTCCATTGCCTTGCAGCGGGATGCTTTCTCCACTCACCTGTCAGCGGTCAGTGTGTCTGACCGTCAAATCTCCATCACCCAATCAGGATGCACTTTATGGTTTATAGAGCACTCTTTGACACATATTGGGTGCCAGAGTATTGGTTCACTCCTGCTCCAGTGCTTCCTGAACTTCTGATCCAAGGTTCTTCAGCTCTGACTCGGCATCCTGTTACTTTTCTCCTGTGTTTCGATTTGGTACCTTGCTGCCTGGCTGGTTTGACTATTTGGCTTGACCTTACTTCTCTCTGGAACCTCCCTGTGTACCTGCTCGTTTGGCTTGGACCTGGACTGCCTGACTACGCCTGTCTATTACTGTCGCTACACTGGTGACTGTCTTGGATAAGCGTGACCTGCATACCCTCTGCAGCTAAGCCCAAACTCCCTCTTGGGGGGGGGGTTCCTGGTGAATACCAGGGGTACTTTAGACTCCACACCACCCTGTTCAGTTGCTCTAATACTGGTTAGCGGACATCTCTAAAATTCTGTGACACAGAGAAGCCGCAATACCAGGAGCCTGAATACCAGGCTTTGGCTGCAACTAGGCCAACAATGTGTTCCAGAAAACGGGAGAGAAAAGTCCTAGCTGGAGAAAGTCAGGAAGGAACAGAAGCCCTACCAGAGGGTGAAGACTGGGCCCCAATATCCAGGAGTGTGTCACTCCAGGACTTTGCAAGGGACCAACTTAATGATAGTGCTTTGGAAAATGCTTATAAATATGTGGTGGAAGTGAATGGAGTATGGAAGGCTGAGAAACCGGCAAGGGGAGAACCTTATTTTATAATAAAAGAGGATCTGCTATATAGGGTAGCGGTGGTACAGGAGAATACAGTTCATCAACTCTTGGTGCCACAGGCATCTGGGAGAGGAGAAGACTTTAATTTGAGTGCTCCTGAGATTTTACTGGCAGTCAAGAGATAGTGTCAAGCCTACCCAGCAGGCCAACCAACAATCCCCAAACCGGACTATCGAGCTCCCCTGGTACCCTCCCTATAATTCCAGTTCCATTTGAGCGTATTGCCATGGACTTAGTGGGTCCCTTGGAGAAGTCTGCCAGAGGGCATCAATATATGTTGGTAGTTCTTGATTATGCTACACCATACCCTGAGGCAATTCCGCTAAGGAATATTAAATCAAGCACTATTGCCAAAGAGTTACTGTTAATGTACACTCGACTGGGAATCCCAAAAGAGATCCTAACGGATCAGGGAACCCCCTTCATATCAGGTTTAATGAAAGAGTTATGCAAATTGCTAGGGGTACAAAATCTGGAGACCTTGGTTTATTAAGTGTTTTTTTTTTTTGTTTTTTTTTTGTTTTTTTTTTTTTTTTTCCTTCTCTCTGTTAGAGCTAGTGGGTGTGGTTTAATTGCATAGTTGATACAGCTGGTTAGTGCAAGCTCTATTTAACAGGAGGTAGCAAGCGATTTCATTGAGCTTGTGATTTCACTGCTTTTTTGATTTCAAGTGCTGTTTTTGTTTAAAGTGTGGAGTTGGTTCCATTAAGGAGTTGAATCCAGGAAGGGGTTTAATCTGGTAAGTGGCTAGGAAAGGCTAGTACTAAAGTTCACTGTAGGCTATAAGAAGTTAGGTTAGCCATAATAAGATGAGTAGTAGCAGGCTTGATGATCTCACTCAATGCATATCTTGTCATATGTATGCACACTTGGAGCAAGTGTTCCAAGGTTTATACCTCTGTGAGAAATGTGAGCAATTGGTCTCTTTGGAAGCCCAGGTAACTGATCTAAAGCAGACCATTGCAACATTGAGAGACATTGCCAACCTGGAGCAGAGTTTACAGCTCACCGTTGATGCGTTATCTGAGCAGGGTGGAGCAGAGACAGAGGAGGATGCACAGGTAGGCAGCTGGGTAACAGTTACTAGGGGTAGCAGAGGGAGGAAGAGGCAGGCCAGTTCTGAGCTAGGCAATCCCAGCAGATTTGCCAGATTGGATGAAGATACTGTGGAAGGCAGTTCAGAATTGGTAGAGTTGGATGACACTGCTTCCTCTAGCAACCAGGGGAATGGTCTCTCCAGCATAGAGGGGACCAAAGTTACTCAGGGACCCAGGCAGATTGTGGTGGTAGGGGATTCAATTATTAGGAAGGTAGATAGGGCAATCTGTTACCGGGACCGTGCATGCCGAACAGTGTGTTGTCTCCCGGGTGCTCGGGCTCGGCATATTGCGGATCGGGTGGACAGATTGTTGGGAGGGGCTGGGAATGACCCAGCGGTTTTGGTGCATGTTGGCACCAATGACCGAGTTAGAGGAAGAAGGGGTGTCCTAAAGAATGATTTCAGGGACATAGGTCGCAAACTTAAGGCAAGGACATCCAAGGTAGTATTTTCGGAAATACTACCTGTGCCACGCGCTAGTCCAGGGAGGCAGCGGGAGATTAGGGAGGTTAATGCGTGGCTAAAAGATTGGTGTAGGAAGGAGGGTTTTGGATTCTTAGAGCACTGGGCTGATTTCTCGGTCAGTTGCCATCTTTATTGTCGTGATGGATTGCACCTGAATGAGGAGGGGGCTGCAGTGCTAGGGGAGAGGATGGTTAGAAGGTTGGAGGAGATTTTAAACTAGGCTCCGGGGGGGAGGGGCAAGCAAGTATTTATGGGATAGACATTGAGAGTAGTAAGGAGGAATTTAACAAGAGTCAAGGGGGTGGAGAGGGGGGAAAGGGAAGCATAGCCGATAAGGAGCGGCCCTTTTTAAAGCTAAAAGAAATACCTAAGGGAGGCAATAGACTTAAGTGTATGCTTGCAAATGCAAGAAGCCTGACAGGTAAAATGGGGGAGTTAGAACTAGTAGCAATGAATGAGCAGTATGATATTATAGGTATTACTGAGACCTGGTGGGATGATACACATGACTGGGCAGTCAACTTGGAAGGCTATTCTCTCTTCAGGAGGGATAGGGTAAATAAAAGGGGAGGAGGAGTATGTCTTTATATTAAGCCAGAATTAAAACCAAGTATTCAGGAAGTTATATACGAGAATATTGGTGATAATATAGAGGCATTGTGGGTGGAGATATCCAGCGGAGGAAAAAGTTCAGAGAAGTTTCTGATAGGGATATGCTATAAACCGCCAGATATTAGTACGATTGAGGAAGCCCAACTTCTACAGCAAATTGAAAAGGCTACACAACTAGGTCAAATTTTAATTATGGGGGATTTTAATTATCCGGACATTGATTGGAGTACTGAGACCTGCGGTACAGCTAGGGGAAATAGGTTTCTGAGCACGCTAAAAGACCATTACATGTCCCAATTAGTTGAGGAACCAACTAGGAACCGGACTATACTGGACCTAGTAATAACAAACAATGTAGACGTAATATCAAATATTCAAGTAAAGGAGCACTTGGGAAACAGTGATCATAATATGGTCTCATTTGAAATTAGTTTCCAGAAACAACAGTATAAGGGATCAACTAGGACTTTAAACTTTAAAAAGGCAAATTTTAATATGCTAAAGGAGTCTATAAAGAGCATAGACTGGGACAAAGCCTTTGAAGGAAAAAATACGGAAGAAATGTGGGCTGTCTTTAAAATGTTGTTGGAAACATACACGTATAAGTTCATTCCTATAGGAAATAAATGTAAAAGAATTAAGTCTAAACCAATGTGGCTAAATAAAAAGGTAAGGGAAGAAATGCAAAGGAAGAAGCGTGCATTTAAATTGTTTAAGTCTGAAGGGTCAGAGGAGTCCTTCCATAGGTACAAGGAATGTAATAAAACATGCAAAAAGGAAATTAGATTGGCTAAATTAGAAAATGAAAGGCACGTTGCAAAAGAAAGTAAGACAAACCCCAAAAAGTTTTTTAAGTATATAAATGGCAAAAGGATTAAAAAAGATAATATAGGACCACTAAGAAGTGAGATGGGTGAATTGATAAATGATACTAAGGAAAAAGCAGAGATATTAAACACGTTCTTTTCTTCAGTATTTACCAGAGAGGAACAAATGGCAGGAGTAATACATAAAAATGGAAATGAAACCATGCCATTAATTAATACTTGGTTGTCAGAGGAAGAAGTCCAAAGGCGACTGAAGAATATTAAGATAAATAAAGCTCCAGGTCCAGATGGCATACACCCAAGGGTCCTTATGGAATTAAACTCGGAAATAGCTAGACCGCTATTCTTAATTTTCAGAGATTCAATCTCATCAGGCTCAGTACCAAGGGATTGGCGAATAGCAGATGTGGTGCCGTTGTTTAAAAAGGGGACGAGATCACAACCAGAGAATTATAGACCTGTAAGCCTGACATCAATAGTGGGGAAACTACTGGAAGGTATTTTAAGGGACAGTATTCAGGATTACTTGGTACGCAATAAAATTATTAGTGGGAATCAACATGGATTTGTGAGGGATAGGTCATGTCAAACTAATCTAATTAGTTTCTACGAGGAAGTTAGTGGGAACTTAGACCAGGGCAGGACAGTAGATGTGGTCTACTTAGATTTTGCAAAGGCCTTTGATACAGTGCCACACAAGAGGTTGGTTTACAAAATAAGGGAACTGGGTCTAGAAATCAAAATTTGTACTTGGATCGAAAACTGGTTAGAGAATAGGGAACAGAGAGTTGTGATAAATGGAACATTTTCTAATTGGTCAAAGGTCTTAAGTGGAGTTCCTCAAGGTTCCGTGCTGGGACCACTCCTTTTTAATATATTTATTAATGACCTTGGTGATGGTTTAGAGAGTAAAGTTTCTATTTTTGCAGATGACACTAAACTCTGTAAGGTAATAAAATCAGAGCAAGATGTAGCTTCTCTACAGAGAGACTTAAATAAACTGGAGGATTGGGCGGCTAAATGGAATATGAGGTTTAACACAGATAAATGTAAGGTTATGCATTCAGGGATCAAAAACAAGAACGCAATCTATAAATTAAATGGAATTAATTTGGGAGAATCTATAATGGAAAAGGATTTGGGAGTGCTCGTAGACAGTAGACTTAGCAATAGTGCTCAATGTCAAGCAGCAGCTGCAAGGGCAAACAAAGTATTGGCATGCATAAAAAGGGGCATAGATGCAAGGGAAGACAGTGTAATTTTGCCACTGTATAAATCATTGGTAAGACCTCATCTTGAATATGCAGTACAGTTCTGGGCACCACTCTATAAAAAAGATAATTTGGAACTAGAAAGGGTTCAGAGAAGGGCGACAAAATTGATAAAGGGTATGGAGTCATTAAGTTATGAGGAAAGGTTAGCCAGTTTAGGCATGTTTACTTTAGAAAAGAGGCGTCTAAGGGGAGATATGATTACTATGTACAAATACATTAGGGGTCAATACAGAGAGCTTTCATGGGAACTTTTTACCCCAAGGACCATACACAGGACACGTGGTCATCCCCTAAGGTTAGAGGAGAGGAAATTTCACAACCAGCAAAGGAAGGGGTTCTTTACAGCAAGGGCAGTCAAGATATGGAATTCATTGCCAGGGAAGGTTGTGATGGCAGATTCAATAGATATGTTTAAGAAAGGGTTAGACAAATTTTTAGCGGAAAGGTGTATCCAGGGATACGACCGTTAATTTAAAATAAAGGATAGTAGTGGATATAGGGTAAAAATTGGATTGCAATATTGAGTCTGGGGGGGATTTTCAAAATTGAAACAGATGGGCGGTTGCCTACTCTGGATTAATTACAAATATAAGTGCAGGATCGCAGGAGATCCAAAATAGGTTGAACTTGATGGACTGGTGTCTTTTTTCAACCTCATCAACTATGTAACTATGTAACTATGTAACTATGTAACCACAAACTGACAGGTTGGTTGAATGGTTTAATAAAGCAAATGAATAGACGAACTATGGCTCAGGATAAAAGAGATGGAGACACCCTGTTACCCTATCTCATGTTTGCAATAAGGGAGGTGCCTCAGGCATCAAGGGGTTTAGTCCGTTTGAGCTTCTGTTTGGCAGACAATAGGGCAGGTAAATTACAGAGTGCAGCAGCTCGATAGACGGAGAAAAGAGCAAGTCTATCATGTTAACTTGTTAAAGCCGTGAATGGAGGAAACCCCGACGATAACTGTGTCAGCAGTAAAAAACGAGGACTGCATCATCCCCATGGAGTCCTCTTGACGCCAATTCAGAGATGTCAAGCCTTAGAAATGGTAGCTCAGAATACGGACGTTTATTCGGCTATTCCAAGGTGCACCAAAATCATAGAACATGACATTGTCACCCCACCAGGGGTTGTAGTTAACCAGCGGCTGTATAGGATACCTGAGGCAAGAAGGGCTGCAGTAAAGCGAGAGGTGAAGGACATTTTGCAACTTGGGGTACTGGAGGAATCCACCTGTGAGTGGAATAACCCCATTGTTCTTGTGCCGAAGCCTTCGGAGGATATTTGCTTCTGTGTTGATTTTAGGAAGCTGAATAAAGTTTCTAGTTTTGACACATATCCAATGCCACAGATATTATTATTATTATTATCTTTAATTTATAAGGCGCCACAAAGGGTCGTAAGCGCCGTACATGACATACAGAAAACAATGAGCCATGACACAAAATGATACAGAAAGAACAAAAAATGAACAAAAATATATACACAGACACAGATAACATCGTAGTGCAAATCAAATTATTACTGGGACAATGAGTGAAAGTGATGGTAGAAATCAGCAAGAAGTAGGCCAAAGCTTGAGAAAATAGGGCTAGGGAAGCAGGTCAAGAGGTTCAGAGGGTGATGGAATAGTAGAAGGTGCACACAATGATAGAGGGCCCTGCTCCTGAGAGCTTGCATCCTAAAGGAAAGGGGAAGACACAAATAGGGTGGTACTAACTGGGGGAGAGAGCCGGGACAAGGGAGTTAGGAGGAGGACTGATAGACTTGAATAAAGAAATGAGTATTAACGGCACGCTTGAAATCTTTGAGAGTAGGTGCTAACCTGATGGAATGTGGAAGATCGTTCCATAGCTGGGGAGCAGCCGGGCAAAGTCCTGGAGACGGGAGTAAGAAGAGGTGATCAGTGAAGCAGTGAGGCGTCGGTCACAGGCAGAGCGGAGGGGGTGGCTAGCAGTGTAGGTAGAGATGTAGGGAGGGGAGGATTGATTAAGAGCTTTAAAGGTGAGGGTGAGGAGTTTAAATTTAATTCTGTAGGTTATGGGGAGCCAATGTAGTGACTGTTGGAGAGAGACAGCAGAAATAGAGCGGTGGGAGAGAAAAATGAGGCGGAGAGCCGCATTGAGGATAGACTTAACAGGGTCAAGGTGAGAATCAGGTAGGCCACAGAGAAGGAGGTTACAGTAGTCAAGGCAAGAGATTACAAGCGATTGAACAAAGGTTTTATTAGCTTCCGTGGTGAGAAAGGGGCGTATCTTGGATATATTCCGAAGGTGGAAGTTGCAGGATTTTGAGAGGGACAGAATGTGAGGCTTGAAGGAGAGGGAGGAATCAAGGATGACCCCTAGGCATTTGACTCGAGGGACAGAAACGAGGGTAGTGTTATTAACAGAAATAGAGAGGTGGGAGGTGGGAGAGTCCTGGAAGGGGGGAAGACGATTTGTTCAGTCTTGGAAATATTAAGTTTAAGGAAGCGTTGGGATCTCCAAGATGAGATGGCTGAGAGACAGCAAGAGACACGACACAGAAGGGAAGTGGAGAGGTCAGGGGATGAAATATAGATTTGGATATCATCAGCATAGAGATGGTACTGGAGGCCAAAGGAGCAGATGAGGACACCTAGGGAGGAGGTGTAGAGGGAGAAAAGCAGGGGGCCAAGAACAGAACCTTGAGGAACGCCAATAGGTAAGAGAAGAGGGGGGGATTTGGAGTCATGTGTAAAGACTGAGAAGGAGCGCTTGGTGAGGTAAGAGGAAAACCAGGAGAGGACAGTGTTTCAGAGGCCTATAGAATTGGGAGTTTGCAAAAGGAGTGCGTGGTCAACGGTATCGAAGGCAGCAGAGAGGTCAAGAAGGATAAGAAGGGAGTAGTGTCTTTTGGATTTAGCGAGGAGGAGGTCATTAGTGACCTTGGTGAGGGCAGTTTCAGTGGAGTGGAGGGGGCGAAAACCGGATTGGAGCGTGTCAAGGAGTGAGTGAGAAGAAAGAAAGGAAGTTAGATGGTTGTAGACAACCCATTCAAGGAGTTTGGAGGCAAAAGGAAGAAACGAAACAGGGCGGTAATTAGAGAGAGAGGTGGGATCAAGGGATGGTTTCTTGAGTATGGGGGAGGCAAGAGCATGTTTAAAAGAAGAGGGCAAGATACCAGAGGAGAGAAATAGATTGAGGAGGTAGGCAAGGTGGGAGCAGGCTTCAAGAGAGAGGGAGTGGAGGAGGTGGGAGGGGATTGGGTCCTGTGGGCAAGTGGAGGGTGGTGAGGAAAAGAGAAGGGTATGGACTTCATCTGCAGATACCAGAATTAAGGAAGAAAAGGAGGGTGAGCTAGCAAGAGGGGAGGGGAAAAGGAGATAGCAGTCGCAGAGGAGAGTGGGAAGGAGGACATAGTGGGCAGGGAGGGGGGAGAGGGTAGGGTAAGAAGGAACTGCTGGGAGATGTCATGATGTATAGACTCAATCTTGGAGGTGAAGTGGGTAGCAAAGTTGAGTGTAGAGAGCGAGGGGGGAGTGGGAGAGGGGGAGAGGAGAGGAGGGAGTTGAAGGTGGCAAAAAGCCGACAGGGGTTGGAGGATTGGGAAGAAATGAGAGCGTTAAAGAAAGATTGTTTAGAGAGTGATAGGGCCAAACTGTAAGAGGCAAGTATGAACTGGAGGAAGTCAGCATGAGTGCATGACTTTCTCCAGACCTGTTCTGCACTGCGGAAGCATTTTTGAAGATAGCGGGTAAGTTTTGAGTGCCGCGGTTGCGGCGAGGACCGACGAAGCTTGATGGTGACATCCTGGGTGACAGGGTCAAGTGCAGTGGTAAAAGTGCGATTGTAAAAGGAGACTGCCTCATCGGGGCAAGAAAGAGTGGTGATGGGGAGAGGAGCAAGCCCATGGAGGAGGAGAAAGTGGCAGGATCAACTGTGTCAAGATTACGGCTGGTGAGAGTAACTTTGGGGATGGGGATGGTGAGAGGGGTGGAGAGATGCTAAAAGAGAGGAGGTGGTGGTCCAAGAGAGGAAAAGGTGAATTAATGAGGTCAGAGACAGTACCTAGGTGGGAAAAAAACAGATCAAGGGAGTGACCACTGCAGTGGGTGGTAGAGGAGGTCCATTGAGCCATTGAGAGAGACTAAGGGAGGAGGAGATGTAGAGAAATTTGGAGGCAGCAGGGTCTGAGGGATTGTCTAAAGGGATATTAAATTCCAACAAGAGGGAGGGATGGTCAGACGAGAGAAAGTGAGGGAGCCAGGTGGCAAAGTGATCAGGGAATTGGGAGACAGGACAGGGAGGACGGTAGAAAACAGCAACACGGAGGTGGACTGAGTGGAATAGGCTTATAGACTCAAAGGAGGAAAAAGAGAGGGAGGGTTACAGGGAGAAGAACCCGAAAAGAGCAGCAGGAGGAGAGAAGTATGCCGACGCCACCACCTTGCCGGTCCCCAGGTCTGGGTGTGTGGGAGAAGGACAAGTTCCTGAAAGAGAGAGCAGCAGGAGAGGTAGTGTCCTCAGGGAATAGCCAGGTTTCAGTCTTGGCAAGCAGGTTGAAGGATCTAGAGATAAAGAGATCATGGATAGAGGTCAATTTGTTACAAACTCACCTGGCATTCCAGAGACCACAGGATAGAGGAAGAGAGGGAAAAGGAGAGATGTGAATGAGATTGTTGGGGTTACTCGATTGCAAGGGGACTATGATATGGAGCGAGGGGCATGACAGGGAGAGAGGGTTGTAATTGGACAAGAAGCAGAAATAAGACGGGATTTGTCAGCAGACAGGAGACAAGGGGCAGGGGAGCAAGAGGTGGAGGAGTGGAGAAGGGGCAGATAAGGGGGTTTATGAATGGGAGAGGCTGAAGATAGGAGTGCCATGAGGGAATAGATTACCTGGGGGGAAAGAGAGGAAGGTGATAGGTAGGAGCAGACTGACGCTGAGAGAAGAGCAGCAAAGGGGACAAAAGGGAAAGGGTGTGAGTGGGTAAAAGGAGGAGAGAGGGAAAGATGGTGGAGGGGGCACCGAGTCAGATCAGGGGCACAGAGGCACAGAAGAGAGGAGAGGAGTGAACTAGGGAGGGGGAAGGGAAGGGAGAGGGGGAGTGAGGAGTGAGGAAGAGGAAGAATATGGAAAGGTTGGGCAAGGGAAGCAGGGGGATAGTGGGAGAGGACAGAAGAGAGAGAGAGGAGCAAATCATTATAAAGCTAGAGAAGGTGTGGAATAGACAGTTGAAAGTAATACAGAAATCGAGGATGGTAAGGGCTAACAAATGAAATGAGGAAATGGTGAAAGTAGGAAAGGTGAGTGAAGTGAGAGAGTGCAGCAGTAGAAGGAGAGAAAAGAGGAGGAAAAGTATGAGCCAGGAAAATAGGAAGCATTAAGGACAGTAGAGATATCAGATGGGTGTGTTAAGATAAACAGTTAGATCAGACAGTAACAATAGGCATGATTGGAAAGTAATAGTATAACATAAGGCTTAATACAAGATGCACTGATCTGGTTATGTAAGTCCACAGGACAAGTGGGAGCCAGTTAAAAATTCAAGCTAAGTGGGGCAGCAGTTAATGCAGGTGGTGGAAGATATCAGAGCTCACGGCTGATTGTGGAATGTTGTTCTCATGTAGCAGTGTTTGCAAGTAAAAGGTTCCCCTCTTGTTCTCCTCTTGTTCATCTCTTGTATATCTTTTACTATAATAACTAAATTAGCTAATATACTTGTAAAAATCCTCACTTAGAAGGTAGATGAGCTGGTGGAGAATCTAGGCAGTAGTCAATATCTGACTACCCTAGATTTGACAAATGGGCACTGGCCAAACCCAAAACAGCCTTTTCAACACCTGAAGGGCTGTTTCAATATAAGGTATTACCGTTCAGCCTACATGGGGCGCCAGCCACTTTTTAGGGGGCAATGGACAAATTGTTGAAGCCTCACTAGGAATATGCTACTTAATACCTGGATGACATAGTTATCTACAGTCAGAATTGGGAGTCCCATCTTCCCAAGGTGGAGGTGGAGGCAGTCATTAAGGCATCATGGCCTTATGCCAAATCCCTTGAAGTGTGTAGTAGCCATGGCAGAGGCTAAGTATCTGGCTTATGTGGTGGGTTCAGGGAAAGTAAAACCCAAGGTGGATAAAGTAGAGGCTGTGAGAAAGTGGCCTAAACCAGAGAGAAAGTCACAACAGTGGCTAAGTGGTTAGCACTTCTGCCTTACAGCACTGGGGTCATGAATTCAATTCCCGACCATGGCCTTATCTGTGAGGAGTTTGTATGTTCTCCCCGTATTTGCGTGGGTTTCCACTGGGTGCTCCGGTTTCCTCCCACACTCCAAAAACATACTGGTAGGTTAATTGGCTGCTAACAAAATTGACCCTAGTCTCTGCCTCTGTGTGTGTGTGTGTGTGTGTGTGTGTGTGCGTGTGCTTGTGTGTGTGTGTGTGTTAGGGAATTTAGACTGGGACAGGGACTGATGTGAGTGAGTTCTCTGTACAGCTCTGCGGAAGTAATGGCGCTATATAAATAAACGGTAATAAAATAATAATAACTACGCACTTTACTGGCATTATTTGGGTACTACAGATGCTTTATCCAAAACTTCGCTACCCGAGCCGCCCCACTGACCAAATTTCTTAAAAAGAGTAACCCAGACAAATTAATTTGTTCTGAGTCTTCGGAAGCTGCCTGGGAAGACTTGAAGGAAGCCTTGTGCACCACACCGCGGGTCCTACAAGCACCCAACTTTAGAGAGAGGTTCTTTCTCCAGACAGATGCTTCCAGGACAGGTGTGGGGGCAGTTTTGTCCCAGAGAGTGAAGGATGAGGAAAGACCGGTTCTTTTCCTCAGCCCTAAACTCCTGCTGAGGGAAAAGAGGTATGCTACAGTAGAACAAGAGTGTTTGTCCATCAAGTGGGCAGTAGAGGCATTCCAGTACTACCTACTTGGTCAAGATTTCACCCTGTTTACTGACCACGCCCCATTACAGTTGATGCACACCAATAAGGAGGTGAATGCCAGGGTCACACAGTGGTTCTTGGCATTACAGTCCTTTAGCTTTAAGATGGAACATAGGCCTGGGGCTCATCATAATAATGCTGATACCCTGTCACGGAGAGATGTGCTCCCTAGGGTGGCCGGTTCACCTGATTGGGAGAGATCAGAGAAGGAGGAGGTGGAAAAAAGGACATTTTTGCCAGGAAAAGGTTCCACTTTGCCAAGTATGGCAAAGCTAAGGGGAAGGGTATGTGGAAAAGGTAACCACAATAGGCCCTATGCAGCAGGGAAATGTACGGCCAGGGTTAATGATCCTACTGGTACCTGGAGAAAGGAGCACATACACAAGTGCACGACATGGGTGTGATTGCTGTGTGTGTGTATTAGGGATGTGCACCGGCGACTTTTGAGGTCTCGTGTTTTGTGTTTTGGATCCGGATTTTCTCATTGTTTTGGGTTCGGATTTGTTTTGCAAAACACCTGCCGAAAAGTTTTGGTTCGGATTTAAGGTTTTGGATTCGGATTTTTGTTGAAAAAAAACTAAAAAGTGTAAAAATAAAGTTTTTGGGCTTATTTTCACTCCTACGCTATTATTAACCTCAATAACATTCAATAAAAATAATTTCCACTAATTTAAAGGCTATTCTGAACACCTAACACCTCACAATATTTTATTTTTTTTAGTACAAAACGTTGCAACGAGGTATCTTTCTGGACTGCGTAGAGGAGTGTTCCCCACAATATAATTAAAAACCCATCAACTGGTCTGAATTACACCCAAAAATAGTATCTGGACTGCGTAGAGTAGTGGGCACTGGGCACCACAATAAAAAATATATAGAAAACCTTCAACAGGTCTGCATTACACCCAAAAATAGTATCTGGACTGCGTAGAGGACTGGCCACTGGCCACCACAATATAATATATAGAAAACCTTCAACAGGTCTGAATTACACCCAAAAATAGTATCTGGACTGCGTAGAGTAGTGGGCACTGGGCACCACAATAAAATATATAGAAAACCTTCAACAGGTCTGAATTACACCCAAAAATAGTATCTGGACTGCGTAGAGGACTGGCCACTGGCCATCACAATATAATATATAGAAAACCTTCAACAGGTCTGAATTACACCCAAAAATAGTATCTGGACTGCGTAGAGTAGTGGGCACTGGGCACCACAATAAAAAATATATAGAAAACCTTCAACAGGTCTCCATTACACCCAAAAATAGTATCTGGACTGCGTAGAGGACTGGCCACCACAATATAATATATAGAAAACCTTCAACAGGTCTGAATTACACCCAAAAATAGTATCTGGACTACGTAGAGTAGTGGGCACTGGGCACCACAATAAAAAATATATAGAAAACCTTCAACAGGTCTGCATTACACCCAAAAATAATATCTGGACTGCGTAGAGGACTGGCCACTGGCCATCACACTATAATATATAGAAAACCTTCAACAGGTCTGAATTACACCCATAAATAGTATCTGGACTGCGTAGAGTAGTGGGCACTGGGCACCACAATAAAAAATATATAGAAAACCTTCAACAGGTCTGCATTACACCCAAAAATAGTATCTGGACTGCGTAGAGGACTGGCCACTGGCCACCACAATATAATATATAGAAAACCTTCAACAGGTCTGAATTACACCCAAAAATAGTATCTGGACTGCGTAGAGTAGTGGGCACTGGGCACCACAATAAAAAATATATAGAAAACCTTCAACAGGTCTGCATTACACCCAAAAATAATATCTGGACTGCGTAGAGGACTGGCCACTGGCCATCACAATATAATATATAGAAAACCTTCAACAGGTCTGAATTACACCCAAAAATAGTATCTGGACTGCGTAGAGTAGTGGGCACTGGGCACCACAATAAAAAATATATAGAAAACCTTCAACAGGTCTGCATTACACCAAAAAATAGTATCTGGACTGCGTAGAGGACTGGCCACTGGGCACCACAATAAAATATATAGAAAACCTTCAACAGGTCTGAATTACACCCAAAAGTAGTATCTGGACTGCGTAGAGTAGTGGGCACTGGGCACCACAATAAAATATATAGAAAACCTTCAACAGGTCTGCATTACACCCAAAAATAGTATCTGGACTGCGTAGAGTAATGGGCACTGGGCACCACAATAAAAAATATATAGAAAACCTTCAACAGGTCTGAATTACACCCAAAAATAGTATCTGGACTGCGTAGAGGACTGGCCACTGGCCACCACAATATAATATATAGAAAACCTTCAACAGGTCTGAATTACACCCAAAAATAGTATCTGGACTGCGTAGAGTAGTGGGCACTGGGCACCACAATAAAAAATATATAGAAAACCTTCAACAGGTCTGAATTACACCCAAAAATAGTATCTGGACTGCGTAGAGTAGTGGGAACTGGGCACCACAATAAAAAATATATAGAAAACCTTCAACAGGTCTGAATTACACCCAAAAATAGTATCTGGACTGCGTAGAGTAGTGGGCACTGGGCACCACAATAAAATATATAGAAAACCTTCAACATGTCTGCATTACACCCAAAAATAGTATCTGGACTGCGTAGAGGACTGGCCACTGGCCACCACAATATAATATATAGAAAACCTTCAACAGGTCTGCATTACACCCAAAAATAGTATCTGGACTGCGTAGAGGACTGGCCACTGGCCACCACAATATAATATATAGAAAACCTTCAACAGGTCTGAATTACACCCAAAAATTGTATCTGGACTGCGTAGAGGACTGGCCACTGGCCACCACAATAAAATATATAAAAAACCTTCAACAGGTCTGCATTACACTGCACATACGGCTGCTCCTCCATCCTCTCCATCATATACATGTTGGAGTTTCAGCGTGTGAAAACCTCTTGTTTTTGATAATGTCAGTGCATTTTGAATATTTTTCAATTTGCCCCACAACACTGAATGTACTTTATCTATGATACGCATCTATCTTTCTTGACTGCGTAGTGTGGTGGCCCCGGTACACAATTTGGTACCGAGGCCACAATATAATTAAAAAACCCTCCACGGGTCAGAATTCCACCAAAAAAGGGTATGGACTGCGTAGTGTGGTGTGCCCGGAACACAATTTTTTACAGCGCCAACAATATAATTAAAAAATTGGGTATCAACTGTCACCATTGTTTAATATCTGATACACCTAAATATGGACTGCACGGTGGAGTGGCCCCGGTAGTAAATTTGGTGCCGGGGCCACAATACCTCCTCCAACTTCCAAGTGTAGTGTTTATAAAGACAGACAGCGTAGAAGTGTTATTAGTTGACTTTCTTAACCCTAAAATTGTCCCTGTTGCAAATATTCGTGCAATGGAGAGTTACTTTTTCATTGAAAGACTCAAGCTTTCAAGTGTAGTGTTTATAAAATATAAACAACAATACAGTAGTTTTAGAGCACGTCAATACCTCTTGTTTTAAGTTATGACAGGGCATTTTACTTTTGGTTTAATTTCTTGAATTTGTTTAAATTTGGTTTTACTTTTTGAACATGGCAAACGACTGTTGATTGGTCTTATAATGCAAAAAAAAAAAGTTCCAAGATGGAATTGTCCTTAGGCCCTCACACCCACCCTTATGTTGTTGAAATAGGACATGCACACTTTAACAAACCAATCATTTCAGCGACAGGGCCTACCAAACAACTTTGGCTGAAATGATTGGTTTGTTTGGGCCCCCACACCAAAAAAGCTATTCATCTCTTCCTGTACAGACTAAACAGGCTCTACTGAGGCAAGATGTCGTCCTCATCCTCAACCTCTGATTCCTCTCCCCCTACAGTGTGTACTTCCTCCTCATCACACATTATCAATTCGTCCCCGCTGGACTCCACAACCACAGGTCCCTCTGTACTATCTGGAGGGCAGTGCTGTACTTCATTGAGGAACTGATTATTCATTTTTATAAACATCATTTTTTCAACGTTATGAGGAAGCAACCTCCTTTGCCGCTCACTGACCAGGTTCCCCGCTGCACTAAAAACTCTTTCCGAGTACACACTGGAGGGGGGACAACTCAGGTAAAATAGAGCCAGTTTGTACAGGGGCTTCCAAACTGCCTTTTTTTCCTGCCAGTAACAATATGGACTGTCTGACATGTCTACTTGGATGGTGTCAGCAAAGTAATCATCCACAATTTTTCCTATTGTGACAGCATCCAATGCAGCGAGAGTAGACATGTCTGCAATGGTTGGCAGGTCCTTCAGTCCAGACCAGATGTTATCAGCAACCCCGCCAGCGCCTCTTTTAGAAAAACTGAGCTTTTTCCTCGCAGCCATAGATGTGGAAGAAAATGAGGGTGGAGCTGTTGGCATGTCACGGTCCTCTTCAGAGGACAATCTCCTGACCAGCAGGTCTTTGCACCGCTGTAGACTTGTGTCCGCCGGAAACAGAGACACAACATACGCTTTAAACCGAGGATCGAGCACGGTGGCCAGAATGTATTCCTCTGACTTTAAAAGAGTGACCACCCTCGGATCCTGGCAAAGCGTACGAAGGGCTACATCCACAAGAGCTACATGCTTGGTGTAATCGCAATGGCTTACCAGCTCCTCCCTCACTTTCTCCAGCTGCTTCTGCAACAGCCTGATCAGGGGAATGACCTGACTCAAGCTGGCAGTGTCGGAACTGACTTCTCGTGTGGCAAGTTCAAATGGCTGCAGAACCTTGCACAACACGGAAATCAGTCTCCACTGCGCTTGACTGAGGCGCATCCCCACTCCTTTGCCTATGTCGTAGGTGGCTGTGTAGGCCTGAATGGCCTTTTGCTGCTCCTCCATCCTCTGCAGCATATAGAGGGTGGAGTTCCAGCGCATCACAACCTCTTGTTTGAGGTGATGGCAGGGCAGGTTCATGCTTTTTTGATGTGCCTCTAGTCTGCGGTAGGCACTGGCTGAATGCCGAAAGTGTCCAGCAATTTTGCGCGCCACCGCAAGCATCTCCTGCACACCCCTGTCACTCTTGAGGTAATGCTGCACCACCAAATTAATGGTGTGGGCAAAACATGGGACGTGCTGGAAATTGCCCATATTTAATGCCCGCACAATGTTACTGGCATTGTCTGACACCACAAATCCCCATGAGAGTCTAAGTGGGGTAAGCCACTGGGAGATAATTTCCCTCAGTTTCTCTAATATGTTGTCAGCGTTGTGCCTCTTATTAAAGCCTGTAATACACAATGTTGCCTGTCTTTGCACGAGCAACCATTTTGTAGATGCTGCTACTGATGCAGCTGTTGCTGTTGCTGCGGAAGGGGATGCATCTACCCAGTGGGCTGTTACAGTCATATAGTCCTTCGTTTGCCCAGAACCACTTGTCCACATGTCCGTGGTTAAGTGGACAGTGGGTACAACCGCATTTTTTAGAGCACTGAGGACACTTGATCGTACTTCTCTGTACATTTTTTGTATCGCCTGCCTAGTGAAGTGGAATCTCGACGGGATTTGGTACCGGGGACACAATACCTCCATCAACCCTCTAAATCCCACTCCACTGATGGCGGACACCGGGCGCACGTCTAACACCAACATTGCAGTTACAGCCGCAGTTATACGCTTTGCAATAGGGTGACTACTATCGTATTTTGTGGTCATGGCAAACGACTGTTGGACGGTCAATTGTTTTGTGAAAGACTTAGCGGTCTTATGACTTCCCCTCTGGGAAGATGACCGACTAACAGCAGCAACAGTAGCAGTGGCAGTAGTAGGCATACCGCTGCAGGATTCCTCGGATGAATCCCGTATTGAGGAGGACTCAGTCTGGCTGCTGACTTGGGCTGCAGGACTGAATCTGATGGAGATTGTGGAGGAAGTTGATGAGGAGGGTGTTGCTGGTGTGTATCCAACTGGACCACGGGATTTAGGTGTCCCTGTACCGAACTAACTGGGTTAGTCCCAGTTCCTGAACTAACCACTGAACTATGAAGGTTATTCAGGTGACGTATAAGGGAGGATGTTCCTAGGTGGGCAAGATCCTTACCCCTGCTTATTTGAGCTTTACATAAGCTACATATGGCCATACATTGGTTGTCTGGATTTGGATAAAAATAACTCCAGACCGAAGAGGTGCATTTTTTGGTCTTCTGACCAGGCATGATGATGGGCTTTTTCATCCCATGGACATCAGCTGTTTCCCCCCCTGGTGCCTCATTTACAATAACCACATCACCATCCTCATCATCAAGTTCCTCCACAGCGCCAGCAACATCATCAATAGGCTCCTCCCGAGCCACCTCTTCCCGTACAGTGATGGGAAGGTCAGGCTTGACAACCACCAACACCCTTGGACTCGACTTGGGGATTTGTGATAATTTCTCTTTAGAAGGCAGAGTTGTTTGCTGTTTTGTTGCTGACAGCATAACTCTCTTCAATTTTTTGTAGGGGGGGGAGGAGGAGGAGGGCTAAGATCCGTGGGTGAAGCTGAACCACTAGTCATGAACACGGGCCAGGGCCTAAGCCGTTCCTTGCCACTCCGTGTCGTAAATGGCATATTGGCAACTTTACGTATCTCCTCAGATGATTTTAAGTTTCTCTTTTTGCTACTTTTTCTTAACTTGGGCTTTTTGGATTTTACATGCCCGGTACTACGAGATTGGGCATCGGGCTTGGAAGACGACGTTGATGGCATTTCATTGTCTATGTCATGACAAGTGGCAGCAGCTTCAGCATTAGGAGGAAGTGGGTCTTGATCTTTCCCAACTTTATCCTCCAAATTTTTGGTCTCCATTATATGTAGCACAAGATACTGCAGAATGTGTGAACTTGGTAATATTGCAGTACCAATGGACTTATACTGCTGGATTGGTTTTGCAAGTTTGGTTATAATTATTTTTTTTTTCTTTTTTTTTTTAAATTTTTTTTATAACTTTTTTTTTATTTTTTAAAAACTTGGGAATAATGGGGAAATAACTATGCTCTTAGAAGCACAGAGCACAGGACACAGCACCACTGGACTGAACAGGACACAGCACAGGACCCAGCAGCACTACTGAACTCAGCAGGACAGAGCACAGGACACAGCACCACTGGACTGATACTGCAGAATGTGTGAACTTTGTAATATTGCAGTACCACTGGACTTTTACTGCTGAATGTGTGAACTTGGTAATATTGCAGTACCAATGGGCTTATACTGCTGGATTGGTTTTGCAAATTTGGTTATAATTATTTTTTTTTAAAATTTTTTATTTTTATTTTTTTTATAACTTTTTTTTTGTTTTTTAAAAACTTGGGAATAATGGGTAAATAACTATGCTCTTAGAAGCACAGAGCACAGGACACAGCACCACTGGACTGAACAGGACACAGCACAGGACCCAGCAGCACTACTGAACTCAGCAGGACAGAGCACAGGACACAGCACCACTGGACTGATACTGCAGAATGTGTGAACTTTGTAATATTGCAGAACCACTGGACTTTTACTGCTGAATGTGTGAACTTGGTAATATTGCAGTACCAATGGGCTTATACTGCAGGATTGGTTGTGCAAATTTTGTTGTAATTAAAAAAAAATTAAATTAGTTTTTTGTATTTTTTTTTAAATAACTTTTTTTTATTTTTTTAAACACTTGGGAATATTGGGGAAATAACTATGCCCTTAGAAGCACAGAGCACAGGACACAGCACCACTGGACTGAACAGGACACAGCACAGGACCCAGCAGCACCACTGACCTCAGAAGGACAGAGCACAGGACACAGCACCACTGGACTGAGCACAGCACAGCACAGCACAGCACAGCACAGCACAGAACTTAACTGAACAGCACGAGATATAGCAGGACAGAGGACCACCTAACACACCCTCCCTCTACCCTGATCAATGCCCGAGTGAAGATGGCGGCGACTAGCGGGGAATTTATAGGATCCAAGTATCGCGAGATCCGACAACGGGATTATGAGTCAGAGCCTCAGTTTCAGATTTGAATTTGGCGCCAATACCCGGATCTGTCTCGGATCGGCAACGTTCGGGTGGGCTCGGATTTCATAAATCCGAGTGCGCTCATCTCTAGTGTGTATAAAAGGATTGTGGGAACTGGTGAGTGGGGCTTCCGATGCTGACAGCAAGCCAGATAATAGTCTGGGCTGAGATAGTGTGTCAGGAAGCCATGGATTATTTATATTTGTGATGTGCTGTTGTAAGCTGCAAATAAAACAGCTACTGGTTAAGAAGCCTGGAGCAAGTAGTCTTTACGTGATGAATTCTACTATATATATATATATATATATATATATATATATATATATATATATATATATTTATATATATATATATATATGTCCTTAATATCTCAAATAAAATGAATAGACCAGCACCAGCAAGCCAGAGTACAAAAATACAAGAGAATTTTAATAGGGAAATGGAAAAATATCCCTACCCCTGGCCCTTTATCACCACTTCAGCATACCCTACTCAAACTTAGACTGTTTAACCTCCAACACTTCTATTGCCTACCTGGTCCGCTAAGTTTAATATCCCATTTGCAGCTACTGTCTCTTTTTATCCCTTCCCTCTAGATTATAAACTGTCACAGGAAAGGTCCTCAAACCATGTCTGATGTTTGTCCACTGTCTGTCTTCCTCATATGACCCTGTCAAGTCTTATGTTGAATTATTTGTGTATGCTATGCAGTTTGTTATATTTAATTGCATTAATGCATTTATTAATCTGCTCAACTGTACCAATGTACCTGTTAGTTTCATGTATTGATTGTGAGGTGCTACCGAATCTGTGGCCCCATCTAAATAAATGATGAAGATGACGACATGTTTAGATATACCAACTCTGTAGCAAAGTGTTGCTGAAAAGTTAATCATTAGAAGTACATTATCTGTTCTAAACATGAAAGCAAACATAGTTACTTTTTATGTATAACTCCTTTGTGAAGTAAATGGATAGATGAGATGTGACATACAATAGAAAATGAAACAAATGTATTCTAATATATGAGTACAAAAGGTGCAGCAATTATTTTCTGACATTTCTCTTTTTTCCCACTTAAGTTGTTTTTCTTTAATAAAAATGAGATTTTAAACAAATATATTTAACTTCAGTGTAGACCTCAGGAAGAATGTAATAAGTTACTTAGCAACACTTAAAGTTTTTTCTTTATTTAATTACCTTGTGAAGGCCCACCTCTACTAAGTAAAATGCTATAAGTTTATTTCTCACCAATTGCTGAACACCTGCAGCTAAACCTTGACCTCTGATGTGGGATCTCCAGCTGTTAGTTACTTGTTACTCCTGGGCAGTATGCACTAAGGGCACATGATGTGCTCAGCACCTGCAGACTATTCTCGCCTATTATTTTGCAATTATCATACTTTTTTATATTAATATTTAACCATTTCAGTTTTAGGCTTTGTAATACTTTGACAGGTGGCACTGGCAACATTCATGTATATGGTCATTTACTATGTCCCTTACAGTTCTGTAAAGTGCACCTAACACGATCCAAAATCGTGTTTGTGTTTTGTGTTCGAGCAAATAGTTTGCACTCCAGTAAATTCATTTTTGTCAGTGCATCTCTATATCTACTTCACATACCATTCTGATTTCAGCCTCATTTACACTCATTCACATTTGAGCAGGTGTCGTCCGTAGTTAGGGAACTGTAAAACTAAATTTAACTCATTAGGGTTATTTATTAACATTGCAAAAATTGCAGCCAATCAGACACTTGATTTCATTGGTTATTATTTTGCAAACTCTGCTGCCACGTACACAGTAATGAATGCCTACAATTTTGTTTCATTGCTCGTCATATAGTTACTTTTAAATAGAGAAGGTCTCTGTTGCTCTATTGAAGTACTTGTTTGTCCTGCACCAAAAACAATGCTTGCAATCGCATAGCCATGCCTAGTGAATGTCGCTAAATGTCAAGTTTATTTCTCTTCGCAATTGCATCCACCATCTTGAGTGAAACAGTTGCTATCTTGAGTACAGATGGAATCAGACGTATGTGTAAAGAATTGCAAAGACATCGACACTAGTTGTTCCCATGCTTATTAAATGGACTTGATAAAGTGGTAGAGATGTACATATAGGACCTCATTTAGAGTGGGACGCAAAGTCCGTTTTAGGCGCATCCAACAAAAAAACGCATGTGCAGAAAGCACCAAATTCGCCTGCATCTTGGACGCAATTAACACTTGTGACAGCTTGCGACTCACTACGAGAGAATGGGAGGAACGCGGAATTGTGAAGGCGTGACCCTGTAAATAAATCTTAGTCGCAGTGAGGCGCAGACGCAACACACGGCAAAACAGGGCTAAAGCTGTGCAGCAGGAGTTAGGTGGCGCAAGCGGCAAGCTAGCTGCATTAACTGCTAGCAGCTCGATAGGGTATTAAGAGTGGGACGCAACTGGGGTTGCTTGCCACTCGTAATAAACTACCAAGCTGCGGCACACTCACACTCCTACTCTTCTTAAATGGAATTTGCGTCCGACTCTAAATGAGGTCCATAGTAGTATGTTCATCTGGAATGTCTGGTATAGACCAGGGGGTAAATGTATTAACTTCCAATTTTTGCAAGGGGCCACTTTTCCGCGAATTTGCAGTGAAAATGTAAAGCGGCAATGGGTTTAGTGCGTACTGTAGATTAGGACAAGTTGCGAATGTCTATTCAAATAACTTATTTGGCATTTCCATTGGGTCTACTGCAAAATACAAAAATTCTTTGGTTTTTAAAGGGCATGCGGGGTGTTTTTCATGTCATTAAATTTTATTTGCAAAATGCAACTTTCTTATTGCATTTATTAATAGCACTGTTAAGACACATTTCTCTCTTTTGTACAATATCTAACACTTCATTACATTACACTGTACAAATAGGGTAATACAACTTTTGCTTTTATGACTGTGAAGCCATTCTCTACGCTATTGTGGGGAGTAAATAAACACCTTTATATGACTGACGCAGAAAAACCACAGTTTTTAACTTAGATGCATCTTGAGATATGTTCAACTCAACATACACAGACAACTACGCATTTTTGTGACAGAATTTTTACGCATACGTTCAAAGCGCGAAATGCATTAAACTATCATTACATAAATTGGTGTGCTAAATTCAAAACCAAATTAATAAACAAAATTGCACCATTAATATGTATTGACACCATAAATAGTTCACTCCCTTAATTACTAAAAAGCATCCTTCCTTAATCACACTCATCAGTGCAGAAAGATTTGTAAACAAAAGCATAAAAGAGGGGCCCAATTGTACCCTTTTAAATTACACTGTTATAAAGTGTAAACATAAGTGAAGAGCCTCATACAAAAATAAAAGGAATTTATTTGAATCCAAACTGTGGGACCTCATAGGGTTAGGAGAAACAAGGGTTGGCAGAGTCCAAGGAACACACTCAACGACAGGGCAAAGCATCGGCAGGAATGCAAAATGTTTTATCCAGGTTACCCAAATTGTAACCTATATTCAGGTTACTAGTACAAAATACATCCCATTCAGATGGCTGGTACACACACAATATAGACCCTGTTTAGATGTGTTCTATATAATACAGACCCCCATTCAGATTTACTGGTTGTTGCAGTTCTCTGCAGAATTCCTGACTGGCAGCGAGTACATTTGTCTGCTCCACTATAGCATGCCAAAATATGAATAATCTGATAATACTCGAATAAGATCAGTCATACAAACTAGTTTAGGTATTCACCAGATTACACTGCTCAGGTCCTTTAGTGGATTACATCACTTGCAGGCACAATGTTCATACAAGTATGCACTTGCTATAATAGGGACCAGTGTCAGGATTGGGAACAGAGTTTGGAATAGAAACAGTGACAGTCTCTAGTGCAGCAAACTCACAGGGGTGTCGCTGCCAGGGGCGGCGGTGAGCACGGTAGGCAAGGTGGGGGGCGCCAAACGGCAAACATTTTCAGTGAAGAGAGGTGGAGTGAGGAGCAAGAACACAGAACAGAAGAAAACAGATCAGTAGAAGACAGAAGAAAGCAGAACAGTGCTAAGCGGGGCAAGTAAAATGTAAGAAAATGAACGGAGGATAAAAGGGGCAGTGTAAAACAAGGAAAACTGATCCTTTTCTGTAGGGGCGCATGGTGAAAGTGCAAAGGGGCAAAGGAGCACATGGTGGAAATATAAAGAGGCAAAGGGGCACATGGTGAAGTATAAAGGGGCAAAGCGGCACATGGTGAAAGTATAAAGGGGCAAAGAGGCTCATGTGATGATAAAGGGGCACATGGTGAAAATATAAAGGGGCAAAGGGGCGCATGTGATGATGAAGGGGCACATGGTGAAAGTATAAAGGGGCAAATGGTGAAAGTATAAAAAGGCAAAGGGACACATATAATGATGAAGGGTTACATGGTGAAAGTATAAAGGGGCACATGTGATGATGAAGGGGAACATGGTGAAAGTATAAAGAGGCACATGTGATGATGAAGGGGCACATGGTAAAAGTATAAAGGGGCACATGTGATGATAAAGGGGCACATGGTGAAAGTATAAAGAGGCACATGTGATGATGAAGGGGCACATGGTAAAAGTATAAAGGGTACATGTGATGATGAAAGGATACATTGTGATATTATGTAGGGGCACATTGATATTGTCAAGGGGCACATATGATTATGAAGGGGCACATGTGATATTGTGAAGGGGCACAGTGTTATTATGAAGGGGCACTGTGTAATGGAGATACATACTCTGCATTTATTTAAACAGCCTTTTTGTACATGTAATTTTTTCTCCTTTACAATAACCATTACCACCTTTATTTTATACTAATAGATGTACATCACGATATAATTCTATGTGCATATTTTTTTATGAAATGTTTTATAGCTTTTTAAATATGTTTCATAAGTCATTAAATTAAAAAAAAATGCTCATTCCCTGAACACTCCTATATCTTTTTACGGTGCTTTACGAACAACTTGTTACTCCTTTAAGTGAGGTGCTTGGGAATGAGATACATTTTTACACATAAGGCCACTGTCTTCATGTATTGAGTGAGATAAGTCCCGCTTGGACTACTGCAACCTTCTCCTTATCGCCCCCCCCCTCTCTAATCTCGCTCCCCTTAGATCTGTACTTAACGCCGCTGCTAGGCTTATTTTCCTCTCTCGCCATTCCACCTCTGTCTCCCCACTCTACCAAGCCCTTCACTGGCTCCCCTTCCCCTACAGAATCCTTTTTAAGCTCCTCACTCTGACTTACAAGGCCCTCGCCAACTCCACTGCTCCCTACATCTCTAACCTTATCTCTATTCACACTCCCTCCCGCCCACTGCGATCGTCCAATGATCATCGCCTCTCTTTCCCTCTGGTTACCTCCTCTCACTCACGTATCCAAGACTTCTCCCGCGCCGCTCCCGTCCATTGGAACAAGCTCCCCCGCTCCATCAGAACTTCCCCTAATCTGTCCTCTTTCAAACGAACATTAAAAACCCACCTTTTCTTTAAAACCTTACAGTCTCATGCCTAAACTCCCACCGGTCGGCTACCTCTCTTTCTCATCCCTTCTTCCCTTCTCCCCCTTCCTCGATTCCGTCTCCGTTTCTCCCGTCTCTCCGTCTCATCCATGTGTCTGTCTGTCTTCCCCTCCCTTTAGATTGTTCGCTCCTTTGAGCAGGGCTCTCCTACCTCCTGTTTCCATCACTTTTAACTGCGCTCTCCAGCTACTCAGCTCACCTCCTCTCGGTCCCTCTGCCCTCTGTCTCCTCTCGCTTCTCTCCGCTCCCCTCAGTGACTCTCAACCTGTCATCCGTGCCCACCCTCTTGGGCCATAGTTACCTGCCTATACTCACTTTTCCCCTCCCTCCCTCTCTTTCATGCTGTGTCTGTGCCCCCAGAGTTATAGTGCTTACTGTTACTTGTACTGTGCTGTTTCACCTTGTACTGTGCCATTGTTTGTCCTTGTACGGCGCTACGGATACTTTGTGGCGCCCTATAAATAAAAATAAATAATAATAATAATAATAATAATAAGTGCTGGTTAATGTAGATATCGCCAGAGGCGCGTTAATGTAGGTTAGACTTGCAGATAGAGGATTATGGGGGGGGAGCAAAATGTGGATGATGGATGGCTAAATAGATAAAGCTTAGCGCCCAACACATACAGTAATGAAAAGCAAGGTATGTTTGTTCCATTCACATTTTAATTCTAAAGTGTCAGGTATGAAATTCTTTCTCTGTCTCCTCAGAAACAGAGAATTTGTCCAGTTCCAAGTTAAAAAGGCAACGCACTGTACCTAGCTGCAGTTTAACAACTAGACTGTTTTATGACTGAGGAGCTAGAAAACTAGAACTGGTAAAATCAAATGGGGCCCACCCTCTCTCTCCTCATTTAACTCCAGGGATCCTGTAACCACCTTATACATAAGATGGATAAAATGGAAAGATGCATTTCCAATATCAAATTAAAATTCCCCCTGGAGTTTAAACACATAGGACAAAATCTTAAAGCAAATGTAAACCTCAGTTATACAGTGTTTCCCTCTAGATAGATAGATAGAATCTATCTATCTATCTATCTATCTATCTATCTATGTACTCTTTTTAATTATACACATTACAGTTACAGCAACAGAAAATTATTTTATTTAGCTGTGTAGGAAGACATTCGTGTTTCTCATTATGATAATTAGAAAACTAGACATAAAGACATTTTAATTTTTAATACAAAAACAAATTTACAGTGGATCTTCATTAGAAAACAAATCTCCCAGATTTGAGTTGCACATACACAAGCCACAAATCATGAGATCCCTTTGTGAAAAAAAATGCAGACTCCATAGCCTAGTAAAACAATACCACTACAATAATACTACAAACATAGGTCATATAATAGTCTATAATACAGGATATCCACTTCTGTTGTCAATAAACAATACAAACTCAAAAGCTTGCTGTAAAGTCAGCAATTGTGTAACCACAGTGTTTCATGTGCAATTCATATCAAACAGCATGGAAAAAATTAAGATCCTATATTTTCCTTTAACACCTCTGTGTGCCACAGATGCAGTCTAAAATTTGCCTTGGAGCTAGGCTTAAATATAAGCATATTATTATCCAGCCCATTGTAGTTACATAGCAATTACCAGTGTAACTGACCATAGATTTTACTCATGTAAACACTTTTACATTCTGCCCCTATTAGTTTGAAGTACTCAGCGCACATTAGAAGCCTAACCTTCTCCTTCCTCCAACCAAATTTTGCATTTACCTGCTGCTGTCCTGCAGTACTTTAAATGCTCAGATTTATTTAGCTAACAAAGTAAATTTAACTCAGCAGTACCTAAACTGCACAAATTCCCTGTGGATATTTTATACCTTTTACCCGTCCTAGAACATTACTAGTCTTCTGATCATAGAATAGATTTCGATTTAAAGAAGCCAATAAAATATACAATAAATATGATTAATTTAGTCAGCTTTAATTATGTGGTAAACCATAGTTTTTTTCCATTACGCTTCCCATTTTATCCCATTTGGTCTCTGACAGGTTAGCATGCCATCTCTATGACCCCCACATTTTTAACTGTGCCATATACATGTATTTTTAAGGAAATTATTTAATCTATTTAATGCATTAGCATGTCATATTCTGTCTAAACCTCTCAATCATGACTAGCTCCATAATAAGAGCGGTGTAACGTGTGCCCCTACCTAAGGGAGCGCCGACTTCTAACTCACAGGCCATATCTCAGTGATCATCTGTACCAAGTGTGGTGTGAGTCAGAGCACTGTCACTGAGTACCTACAGTCATGTCACTCCAATTGTCTTGCTTCTAACAACAGGGTATTGGCGCTCCCTGTCTGCTCTGAGTTTCACCAGTTTCTCTCTCAGTGGTATAGGTATGCCATCCTCAGTAATTTGGCTACAACACCTCCGGAAGTAGGTAATCACACAGTTATGAGACTGAGGAAAACCTCCAGATATCAGACCTATACATTTTAGTGACAACATGACAGAAAAAAATACTCAAAATATTTACAGACCTTTTTTGTCTATCAGATTGAATCAAACATTTGGGTCCCACTTCTTGGCACTAACAGCACAGCAGACATCTTACAATAATTAAACATACTGCTAAGAAGCTAATTATATTTACATAGTTCTGTTCTTGCTCTTAGTTCTCCTACTGACTTTTGCCTTTGTTTTAAGGGGCATCACCAACACCTACGTGACCATCAGATATGGAGGCTGCAGGCGTTGGTTAAGAGGACCACCTACCAATGCTAGATCCTTATTTACTGCTAGAAGCAGGTTTGTAGCCTGAAAAACATAAACATCTTCCCTTGCCTATCATGTTCATCACTAAAGCACTGGAGACATAAGATTTAAACTCCCTCCATGGCAACTGTTGGTGGTGATATTTTGTTACAGAACCATAATAAAGCAGTGCCATAATTCAGTAGCCCAGGCCTAATAGAATGCTCTACTGCACTCAGCATTGCACATTAAGTCCCACTTTGTTTCACACATGGAACAGAGCCCCCGATTGTTACTTTCTAGACCTGACGCCATTCTTCCCCATTAGTCTCTTCACCCCTCTCCTCTGTGCTACTTAGAGGGATTGCATGACTCTTCCAGCATTTTATTATGTTGACCAGGTGACCATTGATGTCATCGTCATGATTCAAATCAGCCATACCCGTTGTGACGATTATGTAGTATATCTAATGACTGATTGTTATTTTCTGTTGAATTCATGTATGACAATGTATATTGTATGTAACTTTGTGTTGTAATCTCAACATGTGCTATGCTAGATGACATGAGTCTGAACCTATGCAAGTGTCAATAATCTTTTGAAACTAGCCAGGCCCGGGATAGATAAGGATCTTGGAGGAGTTTGAAGCCCCAAAGTTGTAAACCATCTAGCCACTCAAGCAGAGCAGAGGTGAGAGATTCTCTGAGGTGATAATTTACTTTGGAAAGCTCTATGTCATTTTGGGGAAAAAATGTAATTCCTATGGTGGGAGTGAAGAGCCTGTAAGAAGGGTTTAAAATCTTCTGCTTTAGACATTACATTGTGCATTTTCATGAGGGGTCTATCAAGACTTAAATGTCCCATATTCTCAATTGTGTTTCCTCACACACACCAAGGGCTAGATTTACTAAGCTGCGGGTTTGAAAAAGTGGGGATGTTGCCTATAGCAACCAATCACATTCTAGCTATCATTTTGTTAGTACTTTCTACAAAATGACAGCTAGAATCTGATTGGTTGCTATAGGCAACATCTCCACTTTTTCAAACCCGCAGCTTGGTAAATCTAGCCCCAAGTCTTAACTAGTAAGTAGTGACTCTAGTTTTACTTCCTATTTTATTTTCTGAAACTTATTTGTGCAACTTATTTTATGTATTGACATTAACTTTTTGTAACTAAGCCTTGGAAACATTTTGGTTTAAAATACATTTAATCTAGCATATTCTCCGTAGTTCTTTGTGAATTTACAAAGCCCAGGGAGATTCATGTGTATGTGATTTAAGAGTAAAACATTAATAGGTGGTTTTGGTGAACGTAAGGACACCATAATTAATCCTTTGTGGTGGCAGAAAAGGTGTATTCATTGCTAAGTGACCAAGGTGATGCAAGCCACGGTCAGCAGTTCAGATTGCTGTACCTGTATTTAAATTTGCAACCTTTGTATCTTTGTTGGGACATTGTTGCAACAGCTAGTTGCAATGTAGATTGTTTACCTATGTCAATCCACCTCCATTTAGGAGACCAATAGCACCACAGCACACCTGTATGCATTTAGAGTACAGCCAATCATCAACTAGCTAGGAACTTCTCAAGACTATACAGAGGAGGTGCTGCTTTCACAATAAACTATCCCTGAGGAAGCCAATCACTGGCGAAACGCGTTGACTATCATTATCACTGTTATTCACCTGCAATTTCTATATCCTGCTAATCGACGAGGACAGAGAGCTATTGAGTCCAATACCGCCCATGCACATGCGCAGAAGGAAGGAGACGCGGCCGCATACATGAACACATCTGGAGGCAGACTCGGAATACAGCGTGGAGGGGATTGAATAGGACCAGAGACCCTAGGGAAGCTCATATCATGAGGTAAGTGACTGAGTACTCGCTCCCCGACACCAGCTGTTGCTGCCCTTATAGAAAAACACTTTAGGGACTAACTCAGACACTGTTCTGCTTACAACCACATCACAGTGATTTGGTTCATCATGTACAAACTTGGTTAAAACACTTTTCGATTTCAACATATTCTTATTGGAAACTGCACTTGCCAGCACCTCCAAAACAGACTATCACTCCTAGCAAATACCACATTGCAATCATTGTGGATGTAAAAGGATTGAGATTTCTTAGGCAGTTTGTTTTGTGGACTTTATGGTGACCTAAGATTGCTTTATTATTATCATTGCTGTGTCTTTCAGCCACTATTGAATATCGAGACTGAATTTACCTGTTGTTTAAGCATACCATCCACCAATTTAACCCATTGGGTAACTAATGTATTTATATACCTGCATGTACTCATTTTATCAGTGCACTGAGGTTGTTATGATATATTTTTTTTGTAATACATAACCTTTGATATTATCACCCATCTGTATTTATACATCTGATATTCATTATTCATTTATTATTTGCTCTGGCGCCTAGGATCATTTCTGTATTGTGTTACCTGGGAGGGTTGGAGCCCACCCCTCCTCCACCCATCCCCTTCAGGCAGCCTATGATATATACTAACAAAGGAAGCACAGATACCCATTTCTCTATATTAAATTTTTGATGAGACTGGTTGAGTATCCTCTGCTGCTTCCATTATTCTGCTACTCCATCAAGGTTCGTAGACCATTTCACAATTCGCAGTCTGAGTCCATCCCTAGCTTTCCAGGCTTTCGAGCTTCAGTGGAACAACAAAGCCTTAGTTGCTACATTCTAGCAGGGATTCTCCAATAGGATTAAAGATGAACTGGCATCTTCCTTGAATGATCTAATTACCTTGTGCAACAAAGTAGATATCTGCTTCAGTAACCAGGCACAATAGAAGGGGCAGTCTCGCCGGTCCACCATTAGGTTGGAATCTTGCTTTTAGACTCTTCCATGAAACTCAGACATTCTAACCTATTCCCTGAGGAGCAGAAGAGGAGATTCAAGAAAAACTTGTGTTTGCTGTGTGTAATCACAGATTACCTGATTGGAGCTTGTCCTAACCGATTGGAAAATGGCAAAGCCTAGCTAATACCAGAGAGGATACACCAGGTTCAATGTTGTACCAATCTCAGCCAGACCCATACCAGTTGTGCGTCACAGTACACAGTCAAGGCATTTCTTGATTTAGGGGCAGCTGGGGAGTTCATTGCCTCCTCCTGGTTTATAGGCTTGCTGCTATAGCCTAGGATCTGGATCAACAAGATTTTCTCATGGTTGACCATGATGGTAAACTTTCTCAGGTTACTATCATCCGGAGATCGATACCCCTTACACAAAGAGTCTTTCATTCCTTGTTATCTTCAAGGCTATTAACCCTCTGGCTTTGGACTTACCTTGATGGTGTTTTTGCTCTTCAGTTCTCGATAGACATGTCAGTCAGGTTATATCCCAGGGACCATGTTGTTACCATCAATGTCTCCAAAAGGTCACTCATCGCTCTTGCCTATCTTTGTGTTCTACTAAATTGGAACCTATTGTACCCCAACAGTATGTCTCCTAAACAAATGTCTTTAGTAAAGAAACAGCTAAAGAATTATCTTCTCATAGAGAGTTAGATTATTCAAATGAACTTCTGTCGAGTTAGACTCCACCTTGTGGGCATGTTTACCCATTATCCATATCTGAGACACATGCAATGTCCACAAGTTATGTCATACAAGAGAATTTGGCTTGTTACCATGTTCGGAAATCATTTTCTCCAGCGGTTGCCAGTTTGTTTCTGTTAAGAAGAAGGACAGGGGTCTGTTTCCTTTATTGAATACCATGGCTTGAATAGTTTTACATTTAAGAACTAATATCCTATACCTTTAATTTTAGAACTCTTTGAGCACTTAAAATGAGCAACCATCTTTTCAAAATTAGATTATCAAGGAGTAATGCCTTTGGATTTATGTAACACACAATGTATTCCAAAGTATTCTCAACAAATGTTTTAAACACAATAATACCAATCAAAATTAGGGAGGGGGGCACCAAACTTTCTCTTTCAAGTTTGAACCAGCTGAACAGGGTTATGGTATCACGGTTAAAGAACATCTTACCATCAGTCCTTTGACCCTTCTGATGTTGAGCACCCCCCCTCGGTCCATATCTGTGCTAGATCCAAGTTTCATACTAGCTACACTCCATTCCTCCTGGTCCTCCCCATGGGAACACTTTTACCTCACCCAATCTCTACTTTATTACTCTGATCACATGTTCCCGATTTACTGAGCATGCAGGTATCAAAAAAAACCTTGTAGTTAAAGTCTCGTAATTATTGGTGACCCTGACTCTGCAAGGACATCGACAAGTTTGTACTTACACTGGCTCCCCTACCCCTATAGAATCCTTTTCAAACTCCTCACTATCATCAACAAGGCTCTCTCCCAGTCTATTGCCCCCTATATCTCTAACCTCCTCTCGATTCACACTCATGCCCGCTTCCTGCACTAGGTCAATGACCGTCGCTTCTCCTCCACTCTGATCACCTCATCCCACTCCAGAATCCAAGACTTCTCCCGTGCTGCCCCCCTTCACTGGAACAACCTCCCTCGCTCCATCCGTCTGTCTCCTAACCAGTGCTCCTTCAAACGGGCACTTAAAACTCACCTGTTCCTCAAAGCCTACCAACCATCCACCTAACCCTCTCTTATGTCCTCCACTTGTTCTCCCCTCTCTCCTCCCGACCCCCCTCTTCCCTCCCCCTTGCTATATCCCCTTATCTGACTCCCATCTGTGCCATGATGTATGTTTACCCTCCCTTAGAATGTAAGCTCTTATGAGCAGAGCCCTCTTCCCTCCTGTCTCCATACCTGTTCTTCTGCTCTGTCTTTACTGCAATAGCCATGCCTGGAGTTTCTGAAGTTTTGGTATTATTTGTTTATTGTTCAGTACTGTTTCACACTGTATAGTCTACTATTTGTACTGCGGAAATCTTGTGGCGCCCAACAAATAAAGGATAATAATAATAATAATAATAATAATAATACCTGTTCCACTTGTGCTCAGCATAAATTGCCTTGTCAGAATCCTATTGGGCCTCTGCTACTAATATCCATCCCATATAATCCTGGAACCAGCTTTCTATGGACTTCATTATGGATCGTCCCCTGTTCAAGGGGTATAATACCAACTGGGTGGTTGTGAATTATTTTTCCAAGACATCCCATTTCATTTCTCTCAAGTGCCATACTTTAGCTCCTACGTTGGCTTCCTTATTTGCAAGGCCTTGGATGACAAAAATAGACACATTATTGCCAGGATTTAACTTGGGAACTAAGCATAGATTTCTACCCAAAACCTTTGTCTACAGATTACTCCTAAAAAATAATAAACCCTTGATATGGCGCCAAATAATGCACCAACTGCTATGTTGGTTAGAGACAGTATATGCTGAATGTCATGTAAAATTTGCATAACGTAAATGATATTAGATAGTGGATAACAGAAAGGCAAGCTGCTGCAGAAACAAGGTGGCTGTGCCCACCAACAAACAGACAGTAAAAATGCTATGTATGCAGCGTTCAAACCTATCTATCAAGCAATGATAAAAATTGATAATAATAAGAATCTAGGTCACATATCGTCAATATAAACATGGATTTATTACCATACATTAAAAAACATGCAAATAACAATGAATGCTAGTGATGACATATGGGAGGAAATATACTCCACATAAACTAGATCACAGTGCACTGTGACCTAGTCGGCACAATACAAACAATATTGAAAATGGATAAAATAATTACATGCAAAGATGTATGCTGAATTGTCATGCTACTCCATGATCCACAACGCTACTCTATATATATTGTCAGCTGAAACAATGTAGCCAAGGGAACATGGAAGCAAATAACCATGAAAAAATGGGCCCTGGGAGTAATTCCCACATCAAAATAGCCACTAAATGCCGTGTTGCTCAATATAACCATGGACGAGTGGTAAAGTCTCAGAACAATGTATCCGTAGTGCCAATGTGTGGCACATATGTTGTATACCTGAAGTTCAAATCGCTTGTATATGAATGTCTCATAAACTTTGAGTACTGAGCCACCTTTGTCACAGAGTACTACATGTAGCCCAAACGTGGGCAATATGGTAAATGGATACTCACTGGCTCGAGTCGTATTATAGTGAAGGTAATCAAAAAACACTCACATGCCCACTTCGGGTGTAGGTACACTGGAGGCTCGTCTCCTGAGCTGTACCTGATGTCCCGTGCCCAAAATGGCCGAACAGCCACGGGGAATGCACCACAGACGTGCAGACGTCACCCGCACTCTCCGGACTGTAGGCAGTCAGAACCCGTAGGTCCGTAAGCGGTGAGCTAATTGAGTAAAGTTGGCGTTGTGTCCACAGTTCACAGCTGCGTTTGTAGTCGGCCTGGACACAGCACTTGAGAAATTAATAACTTGGACTCCACTGAGCCGGAAGCCGGGAGAGAAAATAGATGTATCAGATGAAACCACTCTCCATGTAAAGCCAGATGAATCGATGTTGTAAATACTTAGATGTTCCGTGGAAATACAGCCGGCATATTAGGCATAGATGATGAGTAAATAGATGTATATAGTTGGTAATAAATGGATGAAAAAAAGATGACAAAATAGTCAGTCCTAACCTCTAACGCGTTTCATTACAAGCGTAAATTCATCAGAGGGAATCTCTAACTACAGATTACTCCTAGTTTTATTGGGTCAGTAAACATTTTGGATGTTGTTAAATCTGGTTGCTTTTAAGCTTGAACTTTGAACTTCACCCTTATTTATACATTCTAAATGTATTCCACATACCTTTACTAAAACATTTACTCATTAATCATTTTTCTCTCTCTGGTTCTCCTCTGTCCTTCCTTACATTACAATACCAAGAGAAGTATGAGGTAAACCAAATTTTGCATTTTTGTATTTCCAAGGGTGTGATACAATATCTTGTGACTAGAAGGGTTAAGGACCAGAGGAAATCACTTGAGACAAGGATGAAGTCCATGCCCCATGTTTTTTTTAAATATTTTCACAAACAAATTTCCCAAGCCCTTTGTTCAGTGTTCACTGTCTACCCTTAATAAGGGGGGTACTATCATACACCAGACCCTGCACCTGGCAGCCTAACTGAACCCGGCTTCCAGCGTTCTCTTCGTGACTCTTCCAAGCTCCCTGCTCTGCCTCTTAGCGACGGGTGTGCAGCTCTTCCAGCTATTTTTTATGGCTGACCGCTGACATCTTTGGCGCGCCTAATTTAGATAAAACATGCCTATTTAAACAGAACTCTGTGCACTTTTCAGTACCAGATTAATAGGTCTTTTTTGGTAATTTTACTGTTTCCAACTTCAGTGCCTCTAATGTTCCATGCTTCTCAGTAATCCAGATCCCAGCTTGCTAGACTTTTAAATGACATTTGTGGAGGTCTATTTTTTTCAGAGGTGCCCCTGGCACAGAAGAAGGGCATCCCAGGGGATGCCCTCCATTACACTGGTATGGGGAAGGGTGCCTTTGGAAAAAGAATATTTCCTAAAGTGTGAAGTCATTTAAAAGTTACATGCAGTTTGATGTTCAAAACCTTTTCCAACCATTCATCTCATTTTCTGTGAAAGTTGTAATGCTCAGGAGACCAGTTTTAACTATTTAGTGGTGAATACATTTCTCAAGTTTATTATATTAAAGATAGCATGTTATATTCTCAGGGGTAAGAGGGAGCAGTGTGTGAATTTCCATATCCTGGTGGAATCTCTCATACCTGTCAGGCTGACATAGAACAGCAAATCACCTACAAATAATAGAGCTTGCCTCTAACACCCCATCAATCTGGAGATGGGTAGCTGAATAACATGGGAAACGTTAGAATGAACTAAATGGAAACAGACAAAATATATGTGTATCTTGTAGCATAGAGAATGTATGTCTGAGCTAAATTACTTCCAATCTCCTTTTGTACACAGTTCAGAGAGGGATATTATGAATAATGGCAAATGTGTGTGATTAACCACATTTTCATTTATCTCTCTGGATGTCATTGTAATTATGTGTTTATATAAATGTAAATATCCACATATAGGCACTGAATATATACACGATTTCATAGCAACACTGCATTGTTTACTTACCAGTTCTCATCTTATTTTCCTAAAATAAGGTAATTAAAATGATTCACTCCTGATCAGCGTATGAGAAAAATAAGTGCGTGGGAATCTAAATGTTTTGCCTCTGGTGTGACAGTAAATAGAGGCTTTCCAGCATGTTTTTATTTTATTTTTTAATTTAGCCTTAATCTTCCACACTCCAGTTTGATGCCTCAAGACAAACACTTCATCTCGCTTCAATCTGTGCATTATTTTCAGTGTTTAATAAGAGGTAATGAATCATGTTGTGGTTTCAGCTGAATGTTGTTTCAAATGAAGAAATACAATTAGAGTTGCACCTTACAGTGTATACATTTTTAAAATAACATGCAGTATAAATGTAATATTAACATTACACACACAATTACATGTACGCACTTTCAACGCAATATTATTTGGACTATATTCAAATAATATCAATATAACTTGCTTTGGATTATATTAGCTGGACCTTCCTTTAGATTTGTCTTATAGCAAATGTATTGTTGATTTGTTGCAAAGGAAGTTACTATATATATAGAGATAGATAGATAGATAGATAGATAGATAGATAGATAGATAGATAGATAGATAGATAGATAGATAGATAGATAGATAGATAGATAAATAGATATGCAATAACATAGCCTACTTTTTTGCCACATTGTAAAGTGGACATTGTGCCCATTGATCATTTCGATACTGGAATATTTATCAAGGGAAATTATTCATCATTTATTTATGACTCATTTATTCATATGTGCACCTGCCAGAAGGACTAAAAAAATAGTGATAATGCTTGGTGATTATACCGATGGTAGTCAGCATATCAATGCTGACTACCCCGACACTACTTACAGCGACGTGGAGAGATGTGGCGATCCATGAAGAAGGCGGCGCCAGCTGATGACGTCACCGATAATATTTGTATCTGTTTTTGGATTTAGTGGAATCCTGTTTGTAGGTACTTAGCAGCTCGGAGATAGCGCTATATTTGTTCTGTATTTTGTTTCATTAGTGACGCGGTCATCGGTGCTGTGAAGGGGCTAATACTTACACTACCCCCTTCACAGCACCGACGACCACGACGCGGTTATCGGTGACATCATCAGCTGGCAGCGCCTTCTTCATGGATCGCCATCACTTCCAGTCGCAATACACAGAAGTCGTCCTGCACGCTGGTCGGGGAAGGAGCCCTTCGGTCTCTCCACGTCAGGGTAAGTAGTGTCGGGGTAGTCAGCATTGATATGCTGACTACCATCGGTATAATCACCAAGCATTATCACTATTTTTTTAGTCCTTCTGGCAGGTGCACATATGAATAAATGAGTCATAAATAAATGATTAATAATTTCCCTTGATAAATATTCCAGTATCGAAATGATCAATGGGCACAATGTCCACTTTACAATGTGGCAAAAAAAAGTATGCTATGTTATTGCATATCTATCTATCTATCTATCTATCTATCTATCTATCTATCTCATATTATATATATATCTATCTATCTATCTATCTATCTATCTATCTATCTATCTATCTCATATTATCTATCTATCTATCTATCTATCTATCTATCTATCTCATATTATCTATCTATCTATCTATCTATCTATCTATCTATCTATCTATCTATCTATCTCATATTATCTATCTATCTATCTATCTATCTATCTATCTATCTATCTATCTATCTCATATTATCTATCTATCTATCTATCTATCTATCTATCTATCTATCTCTATGTATATAGTAACTCCCTTTGCAACAAATCAACAATAAATTTGCTATAAGACAAATCTAAAGGAGGGTCCAGCTAATATAATCCAAAGAAAGTTATATTGATATTATTTGAATATAGTACAAATAATATTACGTTGAAAGTGAGTACATGTAATTGTGTGTGTAATGTTAATATTACATTTATACTGCATGTTATTTTAGAAGGCGGTGCCAGCTGATGACGTCACCGATAACCGCGACGTGGTCGTCGGTGCTGTGAAGGGGGTAGTGTAAGTATTAGCCCCTTCACAGCACCGATGACCGCGTCACTAATGAAACAAAGTACAGAACAAATATAGCGCTATCTCCGAGCTGCTAAGTACCTACAAACAGGATTCCACTAAATCCAAAAACAGATACAAATATTATCGGTGACATCATCAGCTGGCGCCGCCTTCTTCAGGGATCGCCATCACTTCCAGTCGCAATACACAGAAGTCGTCCTGCACGCTGGTCGGGGAAGGAGCCCTTCGGTCTCTCCACGTCGGGGTAAGTACGGTCGGAATAATGAGTATCATTAATCCGTACTGAACCCGATTATACAAGTGTCTCCTCCTACAGTCAGTAAGGTTGATGTACAAATGTGCAAAAATACATCCCTATGGCACAAATGCTGTTTTGTGATATCATGCACCTGTTTTCACAGTTAGTGAATGCATTTGACTGTCAAGATGGCGATGCCTGCATGGACTGTAAAACTCTGCATCATGAGATGAAAGGAGCTGGGTGGTTGAGAGGGTTCCAAGCTAAATGTGGAGTTGGCGCATGAAAATTGGAGAAATAGAAATATATTGTGGAGAAGCATTTCTGCAGGTTTGTAAATGACCATTATTGTGAGGAACACTGCTAAAAAAATGTAATAAGGAGGGGAAAGCCAGAGGCAGTAGATGAAAGATATGGATACTTTTTATATGTAATTTAGTATAATTTTGTATATTTTACACAGTCATTGAAATTATGGCGAAAACCCTTATCTAGAGACTCCTAAGTGCAGAGAGAGAGAGCTATGAAAACTGTTTTGGACAGCCTTGGGTTTTGTAGGAATATTGACAGTTGTACGAGAGAGTTACAGATGAGTCCTTTGTAAAACACAGGCTCTCATGCGTACCTGCTTTCTCTTGCCCTGTCACAAACACTACAATTTTTTTTTTTTTAATTCTGCTGAATTTGAAGCATCTTGTTTTGAAATGCAGACATGGTACCATCAGATAACCCAATTGTAAAGTGCTACGGAATCTGCTGGCGCTATATAAATAAATGATGATGATGTTGATATCAAAGTCAGATTGAGCTAATTACACAGCACTTGCTTCTCACAGTGCTTTTCCCTATCTCTTTTTGGGGGCTAAGACTTGTTTGCATTTGATATGTACCATGTACTATTTGTTCTAATAGTACTACATGTGCTGTTTGTTAGCAAACATTTGTTGATGTTATGTTACACATTAAGTTCTTGGTAATTAAGACATGTCCTATTAGAAAATTGAAAATAGTGGAAAGATTTTGCCTGTATGCAGTGAGAGTACATAAAAATGTAATAGTATATTACATATTTACAGTTTAGAAAAAAGTGTATAAGACATTTTCATAGTTTCCATATCATGAACTACAAGCAGAGATTGTGAGGACATCCATTACAGTTTTGCTGTTGAGCTAATGCTCACCTGTTTGTGTCTGAAAGTGGGAGCAGCAGTTCCACTGACTGGACTTTCCTGCTTCTCCTTGTATAGGAGCTGGTACAATGCAGATTCCAAACCCATAATGTTAGAACAAACACTGGTCACTTGCCTCCATCAAACGAAAATGTCACATAGCAGTCAGTTGAGGCACCATTTACCAGAACTTGTGGGGTACCAGCGCCAGGTTTACAATTTGTAAAGACAGCATAGGCAATATTTTGAGACAAAACCAAAGAAGACATAAGCCTGTGTTGGGTATATTCCATTTTATATATGGTACCAGCTGCTTGGCAATATAAATGCCCATATAACATGGAAAATACAGAACACAAGCTTATTTCTTCTCTGGTTTTGTTTCAAAATATTGCCTACTTTGTCTTAGCAGCTGTCCATCAGACCTATTTAAGGCTCATTTGGGTGAGGCTTACAAGCCAGACCTTTCTAGATGCAAGCCCCTATATCTGAGAGGTGAGTGCATATGGGTCAGTGTAGGACCTGTATACAATGATGTGCCCTTGACGCTGGGATGCGGGCTTAAATGTTTTGATCAAAATATGAACTAATACCTCATGTTTTCATTTCGCAACATACACACAGATATTCAGTTTTAAGCATAAGTGTTGACAACAACTGTATTTTTGTTTTCTATACATATATGGGCATTTATATTGCCATTTTTGTGCCGTTACCGGATGGGGTACGGTTGGAGTGAGGAAGGTAGAAGTATGAAACATGAACTAGTTACTGGAGAATCTTTAAAGCAATCAGCTGCTGGCTGCCATAGCTGTCCTTCACCATTTACCTTACCTGATCCTCCTTTGTCTGGTTCTATAAGAGGTTGTCGCATTTGTGCTGCACAGTAACATTGTGCCAAGTGTTTTCTTTGGCATCATGCTCGCCACTACATAAAGATTCAAGACACTTGGCTCCCATGTTCTGCGGAAGCTGCTCCCACCAAAGAGACAGTGGAGATCACCAAATGAGGAATAGAGATGTTAACAGCAATGACAGTTAACAGCAATTACAGCTAAACTGACATGGTAATCAGAAGATCTTTTAAAGAACCCTATCCTTGACGTGATAATAGTGCTTGGCACCCACATGTATCATAGACTGTTTACTGAAAGACTAAAGGTAGCAATGAAGACACACTATCCCCCCAACTGGTAAACCACCTGACTTCCCCAAATAAACCACCATTACTCCATCCTCTTTGATGGTTGTAATTTTGAAAGTGAGATGCGCTGTGTAAGAGTATTGAAGTGGTCATTTTGATGACCGAAATTTCTCCAGTCACTGGGGCCTTGGCTACTTTGAAATTTTTGAGATTTTTCCAAAAATATAGGGCCTAATGATGAGCTGGACGTGTGCTGGGCATTATTTATGCTCAAAAAGCTGCCTGTAAAAGCATTGTATGCATGCCCATATTGGTGCCAGAGGCATCTCAAACATAAAATACAATATGCTCACAAAATCCTAATAATATATGACCAATCAATGAAGAAATCATCTACTGGCTTCAAAAGTAAATTTGCAGTCAACCAATCCGAAACATCTAGCTAGGGCTGAAGACCGTGATCATCATCAGTGTGCTCTACAGCAGGTGCAGAAGATACCGTTTTTGACAGGTATATATGAGTCTCCATGCTGGTCTGCCTCTGCCGCATTTGCGTGAATACGATGTTATGATTTTACTGTACTTAACTTATGGTAGTCCACCCATTCCCTCCTCCATTGCACCTCTACAGTCATAAGGAGGCACAAGTGTCAGATGAGCACAACTCTGTCATTGTGAGCAAGCCCAGTGCAAACACTTCCAACTATTACTACTGTAAACAGAAGGAAATAATGGACTTCATTAAAAAAAAAATGGAATACTATTACACATAAGTTTTAAAAAATATAATTATTACAGTGGCTGACATTACATCATATTCCCTAGTCTTGCTTGTTGACCTAAGACATGTTGTTTTGTATTTGTTTCAGATATTAAAATAATTAACTTTAATATGTACATTCATTGTGCCCATATTTCCATCTATATCTATATACATACATTCTGTATATTGTGCTCATATTTCCATCCAGTACACACTACAATGACACAATCTTTAAGATTAGATGATTTTCCTGGGCTGATCTTTACACACTTGGGAGCCCTGTTTTCAAAATATGTATGTTAGAGACAAGAAAGGATTTTCAAAATAATAGCAATGCTAAAATGGAGCTATTTGGATTGCATTTACTAGAACAATTGTAGGAGGCATATAATTTCTCTAAAAGCATGTTTAACCCATTTGTATTATAGTGATACAAAGGTGATTTGCACATCTCTGTAGCATATTTTCTGACAAAGCTTACATCATTTGTATCTTATATCAAACTCAATGTATTTACTGTGATGTGGCGCCATTTTATTTTCTTTGTGTCAACTTAAATCTGCAAGACTTCCTGAGAGAGGATTGTTTAAAGCTGAAGTAGAGGTTTTCTATCACCAACAGTACAGTCATGGCCAAAGACACAAATATTGGTTTACACAATATGTGCTGCTTCAGTGTTATTAGACCTTTTTGTCAGATGTTGCTATGTTATACTGAAGTAAAATTTTAAGTATTCCATAAGTGTCAAAGGCTTTTATTGACAATTACATTAAGTTTATGCAAAGAGTGAATATTTACAGTGTTGACCCTTCATTTTGAAGACCTCTGCAATTCAACCTGGCATGCTGTCAAACAACTTCTGGGTCACATACACTGTTGGACACCCATTCTTGCCTAATCAATGCTTGGAGTTTGTCAGAATTTGTGGGTTTTTGTTTGTCCACCCGCCTCTTAAAGATTGACCACAAAGTTTCAATGGGATTAAGATCTGGGGAGTTTCCTGGCCATGGACCCAAAATTTTGATGTTTTGATCCCGAGCCGCTTAATTATCACTTTTGCCTTATGGGAAAAAGAAGGTTCAACACTGCAAATATTCACTCTTTGGATAAACTTAATGTAATTGTCAATAAAATCATTGACACTTATGAAATGCTTGTAAATTTATTTCAGTATACCACAGCAACATCTGACATAAAGGTCTAAAAACACGGAAGAAGCAAACTTTGTGAAAACCAGTATTTGTATCATTCTCAAAACCTTTGGCCATGACTGTAATATACACCGCCTGATGATACACATGATTATTCTTACTATTGACAAAACAAAACAACTGCCCTTTGAAAGAGTTCTTTTTGGTAAAAGTAGCAAAAATTTAAATCAATATAGAGAAATGTTAATAATAAAGATGTGCGTTCATTTTCAGCAGTGGTACATAGAGTTTTATTATGTAAAGGCTCTCTACTCTCTGGAAAATATTATTTATAGTATCGCTGAGCCTATTTTGGCTGGTAACCTTCCCATGGCAATATCAGTAATTTGCTTGTGCGGTACCATGTATAACTTGTTGTTTTTTCCCCAGAAGACTTTGGGGTATATTTACTAAAGTGCGGGTTTGGAATAGTGGAGATGTTGCCTATAGCAACCAATCAGAATCTATCTGTCATTTTATAGAGTGTGCTAAGTAAATGATAACTAGAATTTGATTGGTTGCTATAGACAGTATCTCCACTTTTGCAAACCCGTAGTTTAGTAAATATACCCCTTTGACTTTTTAGAAAATACCATTACTTTGTCTATATCTCCTGTCACAACAGAAATGGCTAAAAAGTGGGTATTGAAATTATAATCAAGGTTTTTTTCAGAATGACACAGGCTTGTAAAAATAATATCTACCAGACTGATCTGTCCTTTTTGGTAGTCCTTAGTGCAGAATAGGATATCATGGCCAGCATATGTAGTGCTTTAGAAACTGAAATATTGAAAAAATCAAGGGAAGAGATTTTGGTGATTCCATGTGAAACCGGTTCCATAGCAGAGCAGGATGTTTTACAGAATTGCAAAGTTCTGGTGATATCATGTATGAGTTCCGCTTTTGGTCTTCCATTCCTTGAAATGGTCATTCAGCACTGTTTGTACATTTTTATAGTCTATGAATAATCTATGAATAGAGCTGGAACAACAATGTCTAATTCATTCTGCTGTGTAGTATGGTTGGGGTAGGACTAAGAACACATAAGGTCAAGATTCACTGCAAACCTTTTTTTGGTCAGATGTGGAATGAGGTCAATATTCAGCTTAACGTTTTGAAAATTTTACTCACTTCTCATCAAGATTATGGGAAATTGTTAAGCTACACCCCTGAGGAACAATATGCAAACAAGCCACTTTTAGTCAGGATAATTGAATTATTAAGCAGCAAAATTTTCTTTACAGATATAGACCAATGTGAATATTCATCCATGACATAGACCAGTTGGAAATAAAATATCTCATTTACGGAGCTGCGGCTAAAGATGACATCCTCAGTTGGGGGAGTACTTCACATTCAACAAATATGAATAATAAACATGGAATATATATATAAATAATAATACATTATTAAATAAATAGTGATCACAATGTGATTAGGTGTAGTGGTACTCACAAATGCATTTCACCACTATTGTGTTGCTTCCTCTGTGGGTTATTTTTCAAGGGGAAAAAATACCCCACTGAGGAAGCCACATACTGATGGCAAAATGCATTTGGTGACACTATTACACCTTATTTATTTATTTATTATTTACTTAAGACCATTTATTTCATGTTTATTATTTATAATTGGTTACTATCTATTATTATGTTACTTCTTTAAGATATATATCTATCTTTCCATATGTTTCAGTTTATCTTGCATTTATTTTTCATTACTAATTCTGTCTATTATGTAATATTTGCTATTGACTGCTGCTTTTATTGCTACTTGTTTGTACTTATTTTTATGAACTGTTAGCTCTCTTTATACTTCTATAACTGTATATGGCAACTCCAATTCTTTTTTCCAACCTTATTTCCTATTTCTTGACCCCCATACTTTTTAACTCCCACAACCCACGCATTCAATAGCTACACAACAACTCTACTTTATCACCTACTAGTAAGGTAATAATTGTCTTACTTTTTGCTCCCCCTCCTACTCCCACCATCTTCCACTTCCCTAAATTATCCCCACACCATAACCTTATCCCTCTCTCTGTTTACCTTAATCTGCACTTATTCAATGTTTTGACACACCTGTTCATAGTAAATAAGTATGCATTACACTACTTATACTATTCTCTCACATGCAGCATAATAGTTCGTACCTGCAACAGCCTACATCTGCTCTGCTCCCACAATCCACAATCTACAGTCCCAGCTATTATCTCCTCATCCATCATCAATTGACCCCTGCTCCTGTACAGGGAATACCACGACCACCACCTGCAAACAGCTCTTCCTTGCTTCAGACAACTAAGTATCCATTTTTTCTATGTTTACAAGGTGGAGAAACCCTTGTTTGCAGTATATACACATTCACTCACACAACAGCCAAACACCTCAGAGTACCTACAGTATATCTGCAATCACCCACTAACCAGAAAACACCCCTGTAAATGTGCCCTCTCTACCCCTTGAATCTCATTAAATATCTCATATGACAAAATGAAACATATTTCCTTTTTGCATGTGGGTGCAGTTTGAGATCCATGAGTGCACCCAGATAGCATTTGGCTAGGATCATCCCAGCCCCCACCTGCTGATGCCACTGTCTTGACACAGAGACCCATTGCCTATGTTTGATCATGTTTTAAAAACTGTATTTTTTCTACCTAAGGCTTTTCACAGAGGAGTAAGTTAATGTAAGGAACTAGATGGATAGACAGACAGATATAGTGACTTCTCTAGAAAATTGAGTTTGCAGGTGCACAATGAAATCTACAATATGTGTGCTCAGAAGAATTGAGCAACATTTCCAGTGGAAATATTCACCTCATTTAGCATTGTTGATACATAATTTTGCTAATTTCTTTGGTTGAATTTGTCCTTAAGAAGCCTGGATTGGATCCTGCCAACCGCACCACAGAGCAGAATTAACACTATAGCCCCAGCTCTATTTATAGACTATTAATTCCATGAAATGCAGAATTCACAAATGCAGTGCGGCATGTCCATCCTGCAAAAGGGGACACAAAAACGGAAATGGAAGATTATCTCACCTGATCTTTATCATGGCTGTAAAATTCCATTGCAACTTATTTCTTCTGCCCACCATGTTTAACCACTGTCACCAGTCAAAGCAGTATGCAAAATAATCCATTCTTCTTTATTCCTAATAAAGATTACTTTCTCAAATACTTATTTATTTTGCAATCCAACCCATTCCGCAGCCTGAGCTTAAGAGGCTGAATGGGAGCTTGCTTTGCATGAAGCAGCTGTGTGCTGACTGCTGTTTGTACAGTAAGTGATACCTAGAACATCTTTAGGAGAGGGATTCATCAAATTACTAAGTGTGTCAGTGAATATAAATAGGAGGATGAAGGGATTACTGCAGATTGTTACAGATGTATTTTTTAGCTAAGCAGCCATAAAGCTGCTTTGTATAGAAATGACAAATGTCATTTTGATGTAGAACTGACACCATATAATGCTTACAAAACTTCAAATGCACTGCAAAGGTTTTCCATTTTATACTTTAGACCAATATATAAGCTGTTCGGAAAAAAACATGGCTTGTGGACAGGGGATTTGTAGAATGCTAGAGTGTGTTAGTTAATATGCAGAAACCATAGTAACAGAAGGTATCGACTTAAAGAATACCAAAATGTAAAATACATAGTTTATCCAATGTGAACAGACAGCTTGCAATATTTACAAATATGTGCCTATAAATTATCAAGCGAGGATAAAAAAAATAAGGTATTTGAAACTGCATCAATTATTCCAAAAGCCGTCTTTTCTGACAAGATTATGGAATTTATGCATATATATCTATGGTGCTAAAATTGCCTGTCTCATATAAATGTGCTTGTATTTCTGGCCTGTTTTTATTTCTTCCAGGAAACAAAGTGTTTGCTAAATTTTAAGATAAAATAAATTATGGCTGAAACCTATAGGGGAACATATGTGCACGTTGAAAGATGTCTGTTTGATCATATTGCCTCTGCAATCTAGCTATGGTGAGAGTTGTTCTCAAGAACTTTAAGACATTCCTCCCAGCTGTCCCGATTTAGACAGGACAATCCCAACTTAAGGGCTCTGACCCACCATGATGCCCGTGGACAGCTTTGCCCCACAGCGGGAAAGTTGGGAGGTTTGTCCCATTCACGTTTGCTCTGCACACCCTGTGCAAAAGTGCAGCTGTCATCATGATCAACTCAAAAACATGTCTATGGAACCGGCAAAGATACACCTCCTAAATATTGTATCTTAAAGGTACACATAAGTCAAAATCGGGTGCATCTCCATACTGTGTTGAACTTAGACATGAATGCCCCTGTCCTGCCTCAAGCAGATTTGCACACCCTTTATTCATTAGCAGCAGGGGTTTTAGTTAATTTTAGGTTAAATATAGAAATATATACAGTAGTCCACGTGGAAAGTTAGAAGTGACTGTATGGAAAATGAGACTGAATGCAATTTGATAGTTTTACATTAAAACAGTTGGAGAAGTGGTATATACCAGCCCACTTAGACCATTGAATAAAAATATATATCTAAACTGTTTTTCTCTCTACAGGTCATTGCAGGACCATATGGCAGGGCCGTAACTAGGGCTGTGCGACAGGGGGCGACCGCCCAGGGCGCAAAGCTGAAGGGGGGTGCAATTTAGGAATATTTTAGGTTAATTTGGTTAAAATTGAGGGCTAGGGGGGCGGCATTTGTCTTTCTTGCCCAGGGCGCTAGAATTCTAAGTTACAGCTCTGCCATATGGGAATATACAGGACCAATATTTATGCCAGGCTGCCAAATGCAATAGTTATTTGCTACGTTGCTACTTTTCTCTAGGTTTAAGGGAGAAATTGGTGATTTATTGTGTCAGCAGTGGCACTTTCCAACTCTGTCTGGTTATGTGGAATACGTGAGCAGTCTGCTTTTTATCAAGAAGGGCGGTCAGAGAAGGCCACATCATCTTAAATTGGTGGTAGTGATTGCAGAAAGATGGTGATAGGAGTGGCAAAGATAGTTTTAGCAGCTTAAATCAGTCATGGATTACTATCTGATCTGTAAATTTAGACAATTCCTTTCTGGGACTAATGACAACTATCTTACACTGTGTGACAGAAATGGTGAAGTTTTACTTGAGCTACCCAGTTTTGCCTTCTGCATATCCTGAGCAGACCCTATAGAACGCTGCATGTTCAGAATACAAACATGGCTGGAGCTAGGGGTGGTTCTATATATGTAGGCAGTTGGACCTTTGATTTGACATTTACACTTTTGCACAGTGCGTCTCTTCAGATTTTTCTACCGTCCCACAAACCTAGATCCACTTCTAATTAGGACCAATGCATGCACCCTGGGCCCTCCACCACTCCATTGGTCTCCAACCCCCAATGCATGTCCCGCTCCATATGCACTGTACCTCTCCCACCTCCTGCTTCTTACCTTGTGGGCACTCTAGTTGACCACCTAGGTTCCCTAGTGATATTGCCAGCTGGAAAGTAGATATGTAAATAAGTTATTCTAATCTGCCATAGCTGGCCATAGCCATTGAGCGCTGCTTGTAGTAAAGGAGTTGGTAAGGCTAAGAATGGAAACAACCCATTAAGGAAGCCACACATCATAGTGAAATGCATCTGGAACCCACCTACACACTTTGAAATTTACATGTTTTAATAATGTATTTATCCTTCCATTCATCTATATCAGTGTTAGCTAACCTGTGACACTCCAGGTCAGCATACTTTGCCAACATATAGCAGCTTATTGTTGGAAGGGTATGCTGGAACTTGTAGTTTCACAATACCTAGCGTGTCACAGGTTAGCTAACACTGATCTATATATATATAGAAATATTGACTTATCAACTCCTCTATCTATCCTTTGATTTACTGTCATATCTTTTTATTTACTGTTTCACTGATTTGTTTATCTGATGATTTACTGTATGCATTCCTGTAACACTCCTCACTTAATTTCAAGTCACTTCATATTCTTACTGCTGTCTCAATCACTGCTTTACCCACTTATAGCTATTCCTACACTGTCCTATACTAAATACATTCCATTAATCTTATTTAGTCCATTACTAGACTTCACCCTACCCCACTTCTTCCAATTTGTCCCTCTGTAAAACATCTCTCCCCTTTTAGTACTACTCCTGCCCATTATCTACCTTAAGAGTCTATTCAAATTACACATCTCTCCTTAATGATTCCGCGACTCATCGCCACCCTCACCATCTCCCACCCACTAATACCCCATATATTCACCACACATATTCCCAAAAGCAAACCACCACACTCCATACCCCTTACCTTTCCCATAGATATCCTTCCTTCCTCCATCTTCTCTACTTCTACCCACCATTACCCAATGCCTCCACTCCCACTCATACTACTGCCTCCTCTTCCTCCACCTCCAAGTGACAGTATAAAAGCCTCATTACACTGTAGCTCACACATAGCCTCCCAGCACAATTTACACTATCTTGAGCTACACCAGATGTTGAACCCTGAAAATACCTATTCTCGACTCATGTAATTACCTCTAAAACCCACAGCTCTGAAAACAAGGAACTACCCACTAATCCCCCTCTACATATGACACTCCCACACCCATCCCCTGTAGACCACAGCTCCTATACCACCCCACGGAAACCTCTTTCAAGCAACTTCATGGCTACAGACAAATAAGTATAAAGTTTTTATCTAGATTTACTAGATGGAGGAATCCGTGTCTGCAGCGCACATACATTACCTATCACACTAGCCAAGCACAATAATGTACTCTGCAAAGGTCTTGTTGGGACAGCTGAGTAAGATGGTAACACTTTTATGTATAGGGCGGAGAATCTACTTTTTGACAGCAATAGGGCTTTTCCCCTTCTTACAAATATGCCTATATCAGTATCCACAGGCTGCAGCCAACAAATGTTTTATGGAACTTTTGTTTTCCTATGTGTAACTTACTTTTCATTTTGATATTTTCTGAAGATCCCCAGAGCCTAACATTAGATTAATAGCAAGGTTCTGTCAAAATAGGTTGGGAGATAATTGGTCCAAGTTATAGAAAGGAAAAGGAAAGAAGTAAGAACATGTTTAGTACAGAAATAGAGTAAGAAACAAACATCCTGGAACTCTGTAAAATCTATCATGCTATGAAGGCTTTGTTGAGCACTTGAAACTGGGAGAGTGGGGATCATTTACATAGCTGCAAATAGCAATGTGACACAGAGGAGGAACTAGCGAGCTATGGGGCCAGTGCAGGGAAGCTGGGAGGAGGGAACCGTGGAACCACAACACTCTAGTTCCCCATACATTATCTCCATGGGCCCCGGGGGAACCGCACCTGCTTCAACAATGGTAGTTCCACCCCTGATGTGACATCATTAATCAGCAATTGAACTGTGTTCCTATATATGCCATACAGAAACCTTGCTTGTATTTGAATAACAAGATGACTACTGTTACAGAATAAGTAAATATTGTACCTATTTATGAATGAATCAGACAGGTGAGGATAGGTGTGTCACCTAAGTCCAATATGTAGAAATAAACAGATGTTGGGTTGTCCCTATCCTGTGGACATAAGCACCTTTGGGCTTTGTCAAGAACTATTTCAAACAATTCTCTCTTAACTTCCTCTGAAGAAATCACCAGGCAGGTGATGAAACGCGTCAGGTGATTTGGATGTTCACTGAGCCGCTGGATAGCACTATTCCATGACCCAGCTCATATCCCTAGTGGATTTTTGGAGGTTGCCTTTTTTTGAGCCATATCATCGCTATACAATTGGTGCCACGATTGTGCTAGCTGCTAATTTACCACTTACACGGATTGCCGTCTTCACCTGCATATCTATCACGGAGGTCCCGGTGTTCGTTCTGGGTATGAGGTGCGTGCGCATACAGACCACAATACGGGACTGAGTATCGGACCAGGTCTGTATTGCGCTTTCTACTCAAGCAGTTTAGCGACTTTGATTTCCATTCAGGAGTGGCGGTTTTCTCATTGTGACATATATGGCATATTCTCCTCCATACTACATGCGTTAGAAGCATTGAAGTGGGGTTCACCATCATCGCGGTGACGTATACTTTCCACCAACAGTGTGGCCACACTTATTTTGAAGCTCCACTTCATGATCTTCAACGGGGTCATTGGACATTAGTATCTTTACGATGTGGGACATTTAGCTGGTTCTCTTTAGGAGTGATTGATTACATGGTTCATCAGCCTTATTGATGGTTAACACAGTCGGTTCATCTGATTTTTTATATGTCAAGTTGTTATTCACTGGCCAGTGTTGCTTATTTTATGGTTCATTTTTAAATAAAGTGTTTAAATACATTTATTACCCACGGATGGTTGTATATTGATTGTGTTTATCAGTCATCAGCGCTGTTTTCTGTTGTGTTGTAAATTCTCTCTTAACTCCCTGGATGTATCTGTATTCACTAATCTTCTGACATTGGGGATCATTTAATAACCATAAAATTTATGTCATTGGGCAAATATTTGAGTATGGATAAGTGCAGAACTGAGCTGCTGCACAAACATGAAACACTGATGCCTAGGTTGTAGCTACCTACACGCCATAGAGTTGCTCTGCTTGGGGATAAATCTCTCCTACCATGTAAGACCTGGGAGTGTTCTCTATATGAGCACTCCTGCCAAGTCTTGGCGGTCCTATCAGTATCTGTTATATTGGCTAACATCAGCTCATTTTCCTTCCTACTCTGACCTCCAGAAAAAAGTTCGGCAAAGGAAATAAAATAAACATTATAAACCTTTAATATTGGCTAATAGCGTTCAGTTTTCTGTCTTCCATTGAACTCCAATTGGCGGCCGGATCTCGGAGGAAGATTAGGAGCCTGTAGACACCGTTACCTTGAGGGTGTTCAGACTGTGCATGTATTTCTACCACCTGATTGATCCAAAGAGAGACAGGCTTTACTTGGTCAAGTAGGCCACCACTAAATAGCCTCTATTGTACACTAGGCTACCAGAGAATGGGCTCTTTAGTGTACTGGACCACTAAGAAAATAGGGCTATTAGAGTGGTGTAATTGGGCCAAGGCCAATCTGGATAATATTGTGAGTCTTCAACTTTGTTTATTGACAAATGCATAGGGCTCCCTTTTTCTCCAAATGTGTTTTCCTTAATTAGCCAACTGTACTGGAAAATACTCCATAGAGTTAGCTTTTACATTATCTTCATTTCAAGTGAGTTAATCATCCACGTGAAATTAATGGGCCCATTGTTTTTTAATTCTGGTATATGCATAAAAGTTTTTGGTGATTTCAAATATCAATTTATTATTATTATTATTATTATTATTATCGTAGTTTTGTAAGGCGCCACAGTGCTCCGCAGCGCCGTACAGTAGGGAAGACAAGGACATACATCAATCAGTACATACATAAAACAAGAGCAGCTAAGGCAGACAAAATGAATGGAGACATGAAAACAAAGGATATGAAGAACCCTGCTCATTAGAGAGCATACATTCTAAGGGGAACAGGGCACAGCTGAAACAAGAGAAGCGAGTGTGGCTAAGAGTGGAGATTGGGATAGTTATGAGGGTGCATTAGTGTGAATAGTGTTATCGAGAATAAGGTCACCTCTAAAAAAGAGATGAGTTTTCAAAGAGAATCTAGAAATTTGAAGGGTGTGGGAAAGTCTGATTGAGTGTAGTAGGGAATTCCGTAAGTGGGGAACAGCACGGGGGAAGTCTTGTAGGCGGGAGTGAGAGGTGGTTATCAGAGACGAGACAAGGCGCAGATCAGAGGTAGATCTAAGAGGTGGGAGGGAGAGTATTTTGATATGAGATTGTAGATGTATGCTGAGGTGTTGTTCTTGAGGGCTTTGTAGGTAAGGGTGAGTCATTTTAATTTGATTCTGGAGGACACAGGGAGCCAGTGTAGGGATTTGCAAAGTGGTGCAGCAGATGTGGAGCAGTGAGAGAGGAAGATCAGTCTTCCAGCAGCACTTAGGATGGATTGAAGTGTGGCTACTTGGGTGTCAGGAATGTCAGAAAGCAAGGATAGCAGGAGCTTGCAATAGTCAAGACGGGAGATGATGAGAGAATGGATAAGAGTTTTGGCAGCATGTTGAGTAAGAAAAGGGCTGGGAGAAAGTCTGGATGTAAGGAATCAAGCAGAGGGTGGAGTGAAGTGTGACACCAAGGCAGCAAGCTGAGGAAATTGTGGTGTTATTGACAGTGAGGGAGATTTGAGGGCAAGTGGTGACTCTGACAGGAGAGAAGATAATAAGCTCTGTTTTGGACATGTTGAGCTTTAGGTAGCGTTGGGACATCCATGTGGAGACAGCAGAAAGACAGTTGGTTACACGATAGTACAGAAGGAGAGAGGGGAAGAGATATAGATTTGGGTGTCATCAGAGTACAGGTGGTATTGGAGGCCGAATGAGCGAATTAGTGCCCAAAGAGAAAAGGTGTACAATGAAAAAAGTAAAGGGCCAAGAACAGAGCTTTCAGATAGTGGGAGTGGAGGGGAGGATGTACCAGAGGTAAAAACACTAAAATAGCAGTTCGATAGGTAGGAAGTGAACCAGGAAAGGACTGTGTCATGAAGGCCAATGGAGTGACGGGTGTGTAGGAGAAGAGGGTGATCAACGGTATCAAAAGCAGCAGAGAGATCTAGGAGAATGAGTATGCAGAAATTACCATTAGATTTTGCAGTAAGTAGATCATTGGTTACCTTTGGGAGAGCAGTTTCAGTGGAATGTTGGAGGAGGATGCCTAATTGCAGAGAGGTGGGCATACTGCAGAGGAGAGGAAGTGGAGAAGTTGGGAGGGAATAGGGTCGAGTGAACATGTTGTAGGGTGAGATGATAAAATGAGTGCAGAGACTTTGTCTTCAGTTAATGGAGAGAATTAATTAAGGGTGGATTGGAGAGTGTGGGTAAAAGTGGGTAGAGTGAGTGGAGAGAGTGGAATTTGGAAAAAGGAAATATCTTGTCGAATGGTGTCAATTTTGTCTTGAAATAGGTAAAAAAATAATGGGCAGTGAGGGAGGAAGAAGGAGGAGGTGCAGGTAGGCAGAGAATTGAGGGGAGGGAGGAATAGAATGATGGAGTAAAAAAAGGAGTTTGGAGAGAAGTATGGTGACAGTAAATAGGAGAGACTGTAATGTGAGTAGGTGCATAATGGAGAGATGTGAATGAATATGCATTAGTTAAGGTAGATAATGAGAAAGTAGAAAGGAAGAAGTGATCAAAATTGTGTGGGGTAATGGAAGAGGTGAAGCATACTTTACCACCCCCTGACAGGGGTTAATGGAGTAGGCAATTTCTGCTGCTCTGACACGATGAGGTCCAGGAGGATCCTGACAGTTGGGTGCAGAGGAACTAGCAGCCAAACAGAGATGGTATCAGCGATCACAACTGAGCACAGTGAGTAGCTGAACAGACCTTGAAACAGCAATGACAGTTGAGCTCTGTGGGTCCCATAGCTGAACAAAGATGGGAGTTCTGTAGATCCTAAAACAACTTTGTTTTTCAGTATGAAGTCGATCCTGAGCACTGCTGTGACGTTTTCAACAGTATTTAGAAATACCCAAAGTCTTATGTTTGTGAGAATAAGGAAAAGTGAGAGTTTGGGCTAAGAGCTGTATCAGTGTACAGCTTACTCCAACTGCCGTCCGCATGCCACCATCTAAGTTTGCCTCATTGATAATTTACTAAATAAATCTTTCATAGATTCCCTTGATCTAAACTTATCACTGACAAATCTGTAATTTTGCGATCTCCGGCAAATATTTTTCTTAGCTTTGGTTTCCTGATTAGGAAATTGACCTGGAATTTGCACATAAAGCTTTAGTAGATGACCCTCCATTTTATTTTTCAATCCTTCAATCTATGCATACAGGATTAAAATATAGTGACACTGACACTCTGCAGATATCAGACGCCAACAGCTTCTTGCTTCAAATCAAACGGTGCTTTATTGTTTACATCACAATAACAGCAATACTTCTTGTCAGGACGAAACCAGTAAGCAATGTAACAATGCCTACAACAGCTGGTGACCCTAATGCTAGCTATACACAGTAAGGCTTTCTATCAACTGTCTCAGGCTTCAGTCAAAAACTTAAGTGAATAACACAGCCTTTTATCCCCCGCTCATACACCATGGCCTTATCTGTGAGGAGTTTATATGTTCTCCCCGTGTTTGCGTGGGTTTCCTCCGGGTCCTCCGGTTTCCTCCCACACTCCAAAAACATACTGGTAGGTTAATTGGCTGCTAACAAAATTGACCCTAGTCTCCCTCTCTCTGTCTGTGTGTGTGTTAGGGAATTTAGACTGTAAGCTCCAGTGGGGCAGGGACTGATGTGAATGAGTTCTCTGTACAGTGCTGCGGAATCAGTGGTGCTAAAATAAATGGTGATGATGATGATGATGATGGATATCAATCAAAACCACCCATGATGCACCTGTGTGTGTGCAATGGAAAAGGCTGTGTGGGAATTAATCAAGTCTGCAGTCTATACCTGCAGACTTTTGAAATATTTCCTGTCCCTATTCAGGAGAGGTGTGACCAGTAGGCATCCTTGCCACAATTTAAACTTCTAACGTACCTCTGGTGTTCACCAGGGATCCCCGCAAGGGGGTTTGGGCTTAGCTGCAGAGGGTACGCAGGTCGCGGTTCTCCAAGACAGTCACCGGTGTAGCGACAGTAGTAGACAGGCGTAGTCAGGCAATCTAGGTCAGAGCCGACCGAGCGATGCAGTACACAGGGAGGATCCAGAGAGAAGTCAGGGCAAGCCAAATAGTCAAACAAGACGGGCAGCGAGGTACCAAAACGAAACACAGGAGAGTAGTCACAGGAAGCTGAGTCAGAACCGAAGAACACACTGGATCAGAAGTTCAGGAAACGCTGGAGCAGGAGTGAACCAATACTCTGGCACTAGACATGTGTCAGAGGCTGCTAAATATACCCTAAGGTGCATCCTGATGGGGTTAGGGAGATTTTGGCGGACAGACATGCTGGCTGCCGACAGGTGAGCAGAGATAGCGTCCCGCTGCTAGGCAACAGGACGTGGTTGCTGAGAAGGTGCAGGCGTCTGTCTCCTGCACCAAGTGTCAGTGAGGAGACGACGCCTGACACTCTGCCTTGTCAGTGAAGTTGTTTTGGGGCAGGAATAATTTTCTGAGTAAGCACTGCACTGAACAACATGTGGTAAGTCCTTTGATAAAATAAGGAAGCAGATACAAAACCTGGGCTAGCTAAGAGCGGAGTTGCAATATTTAAATATGGAGAGTCTGTCGCATAGTGTATGATAAGTGTTGTATTATTGCACTAAAAGTTTATTGTGATTGATAGCAGCAGCAATTAGTGTACTTGTTTATCAAAGTAATTATCCAGTGAAACCCATTTCACTAAAGCACTAGTGTCTAACTTCAAAGTGAAATATATTTATTCAGTGACCTAGGTGTTTTAATGGTTTATGTTTGCACATTGTTGATATTGTTGAAACAAGATTCCTAAATTGTTATTTATTTTGTGTCAAGCTGAATAACATTGCATATTGAAGGTCACATGGTATTACTTCCTTACACTACTTCTACTTATCTGCTGTTGTGGTAAAACTTTACACCACAAGCAAAGAGTAGAAACCCACGTGTTTATGCAGTTTTAGCCTTGTGTCCCCTGTTTCCTTTCAACACCACTGGGGGGATCTTTATTTCTCCACCATGCCACCGGCTCTGTGGAATACTGTCTTACAATACTTCTGGGGGCCATTCTCCCTGTTAAAATATATATATATATATATATATATATATATATATATATATATATATGGATGCACTGTTCTGTGGTGATTTTTAATGAATGGCAGCTCAATATCAACCCTTATTGTCGCATGAATGATAATTAACAAAGGACCCATGCAGCCGTTGTGTTTAAAAGACAATCAGAGCAGCCGGGCAGCATCCCCTACCTGCCTCTCGGCCGGACATTTCCCCCCTTCCCCCTCTCCTCTGGATCCAATAGTGTCCTTTAGTCTCTTTTAGCCAAAAATGTCTCATATCACAGAATAATAGGATTCACATATGTTTATTTGAGTTGATGTTTAATGCACCTTGCCATACCCCCCACCATTATCTAACCAGAGCACACTCAAATTTACCTGAACTTTGAACCTAAACCATGAGACACCACCCATCAATTGTGAAGTCCAGCTCTTTCAGACACGGAAATCAGGACTGTCCAGACTGTGGTGGCAACTCGCTCTCCCACAGTGTTGGACTAGGACATGAAGGGCACACAAAGCTTCTATAGATGACCAAGTGTACCTAACACTTTGGAAATCTTTGGAAACATACAAAAGTTAAGAAGTCTTTGGAAACTGTAAAATCGATCTGCACCAATTATTTAACTTTGGCGGACACTCAAACATACATGCAGCATTAAAACAGTAAAAACATTACATAAAAGTCCTGCCTTCTTCCTAGAAGAAGGGGCAATCCCTTCATTCATTTAAAGGGTTTGATTTTTTTAATGAAATATTGCTTAGTTTAGCGAGATATTAATTTAAAAAGGAGAGAGAGGTGATATTTTGACTGTCTTCATCATGTGTCACCTTTGAGTGAAATTCTCTATTACATTGTTTGTAATGTACCTAGCAATGCACTTTCCCACAGAAATGCAAATAGAAGATGCAAAAAGGATAATTAGTATAGGAATAAGATCCGAACTTCAGGACTTCAGAGGTGACTGATAATTTAAATCGTGTTGCAAAACGAAAAGGATGAATGACATCCTGCAAAGCAGGAAAGTCCCCTTTATCCCACTTAAATAGTCCCACAAAATTAAATATTGTTTTTGCAAATTTAGGCACGGCCATATTCCTAATCTGTATTTAGCAAAGAATGGATTTGGTCCACTGAACTCCTCCAATTGACTGTTACAAGCTTTTGTACCCCGCAGACACGGCCCTCTTGGTCTACAAAACCATGTGCATCTATCCCAGGTGCAGCTGTACAAAAGTAGGTACATGATGTCACAAAAGAGCATTTGCTATGCAGTTTTAGGCTCTTGCAGATCATAAATGACCCAAATATCTCATTATTTGCTATAGTTTACAGCAAATGTTGTACCTGAATGCAATTTCAGTAAAATATCCTTTCTGTCTTTCTCTCCATGAGAGTGTACAGTTACCTGTGTAACCTGAAAATTACACACAACAACATGCATCCTGTGAAAAAACAGTTTAATAAACCTTTCAAACAATTTTTTTTTTTTTCCATTCGGAAAAAACAGTTTTGTTTCAAACAAAGACATGAAAGTTTCACTCATCTCTATTTAAAAGATGTCACCTACAAAACATAAATCATTCAGGATATTAAATTTTCAAATGCAAAGGAAAAAAATCAACAGAAATATAAAATACTAGATCATTTATTAGCCCTTGCATGATTTATTGTAAAGCATTTATATGTGTTATTTACAGTGACGTTTAACAATTGCAACAATTTTGAGCAGTTGTTTGTCTTTTATGTGAGCTCCTTTGAAAGCAAATATCAATAAATATTGGATTTGATTCCTTTATTTTTACTACAAGATTGCTGTTTTTTAAATCGTTTGCATTCTACATAATTGTTACTTCGGTGGCTATGCACCATAGTAAAAGAAAATGTTTGTTTAAAAACATATGACTGCACTTCCAGATTTTAATATTATTATTTACAGTTTATAATAACTTATACCCAGATACCATTATTTAAATACTATTAAAGGAGAATAATTCTAAAACGTTTAATTACATAACAAAAAGATATATGTTTGTGCGCCCGTGGTAGATAAGTTAGATTGTAGAATACATCAAGTAGATATTTCAAAATGATATAAATAAATGAATAATAATAAAAGGTTCTCAATGATCAAAATCCTTTTACATATTTCAATAGTCACTACAAGACAAGAAAACATTTCTGCATTATATTGCAGAGGAAAGTCATTATAGCAAAACAATAACGGTTATATACAAACTGCAAAAAATGCAATGCTTGTTTATGTGCATAAGAGCATCTGTGTGCCTGACAAGCGCATTTCACTGTACTTGTTCTCCTCCAGGTATTAAAAAAAAGACTCTGTAAAACAAATTTGCACATAATTTTGCAAGTTGGAGTGTACATCAGAAAATATGTATGGTGGAACCTGTAAAAATGTCACATCAAAGTCCAACCTACTACCATTTTAGAAATGCTCTCTTCATTCATTTACATTTTCTCAATTTTTCTCCTAAAATACTACTCAGATCAGCATCATTTATGTATGTTAATAATGAGAGTGAGGATATATGGCACTGTCTTTATAATGTGTCATTTTGTGTGTTTCAATGCATTTTTACATTAGTCGAACAGCACCTAGAAATGTGGTCTCCTGCAGAAGTGCAACTGCAAGGTGCAAAATTAGTACCATTGCAAGACCTGGGGCTAGATTTACTAAGCTGCGGGTTTGAAAAAGTGGGGATGTTGCCTATAGCAACCAATCAGATTCTAGCTGTCATTTTGTAGAAGGTGCTAAATAAATGAAAGCTAGAATCTGATTGGTTGCTATAGGCAACATCCCCACTTTTTCAAACCCGCAGCTTAGTAAATCTAGCCCTTGATCTTGGAACCTCAGCGGTACTACGCAATTTAAATACTTTTGAAGAAAAAGGTTGTGTGACTGTATCGCCTTTATATAGTGCTGTCCTGTAAAATGAAACTGAATTATTTCACTTCAGTACAAAAGTAGATGCACTCATACACAATTAGCAAAGGATCTGCCAACTCCTCCAATCAGTGGCTGCAAACTTTTGCACAATCGCAGATGCTGCCATTTTCACCTGCAAATCCATGCAATGCCCCAGAAAACCATGGGGTAAAAGTATCATACCCCGATTTGTACAGGTCGCCGGAAATCGGCGAGATGACAGCTTAAATTTAAAACGGCGCTGTCTTGTAAAGGGAAACTTCCCTTTACAAGGCAGCGCCGCTTTAAATTTTATCTGACAACTCGCTGAATTCTGGCGACTTGTACAAATCGGTGTATGATGCATTTACCCCCAGATGTTTTTATTGACAGTCAGAATTACAGAGCAATAGGAATCGAGTACATTTGTAAAGAAAACAATGTGTACAATTAACAGTAATCTCCGTGTAACGAAGAGGACATTGTACAGATTAATATAAGAATGAGAATGGAAAGACCATAAGTTTACAAAATATTAAAGTAGGTATCAGAGCAGAAAAAAAAAGGGAGGAAAGGGCGAGAAGAGGTTCTGGGAAAGGAGAAAAGAGAGGGAGTGAAGGGAAGGTAGGAAGAGTGAGGGAGTAGAAGAGCGAAGAAAGAAAGGAAGAGGGATTGTGTGGCAGAAACCACCCATTCTCCTTCCTCCACCCTGGGGTGGAGGAAGGAGAATGGAGATGGGAGAAGAGGAAAGGAGTGCGGGGGTTAGTTGAAGGGGGATCAGTACTGGAAGTAGGACATCCAGATCTCCCAGACCATGTTGAAACTTTTAGAGGAGTTACGTATAATACAGGTCATGTATTCCATTTGGTGGATCGGCCAAATCCTGGTGATCACTGATGAGAAAGTGGGGGAGCGATGTGTTTCCAGTCGGAGGCGATTTGACAAGTGGCAACTTAAATAATGTGGCGGGCTAATTTATTTTGGCATTTAGTGGCCGAAGGAAATCCAATAGATAGGAGGAAGAATTTAGGGTTGAGGGGGGTGAGATTTGAATCACAGATTCCATTAGAGACTTGACCTTGAACCAGAAAGGGTTTAATTTCGGGCAATTCCACCATATATGTAAAAACAAGCCTGCGGCGGAGCATAAACGCCAACATCTGTCAGAGGAGTCAGGCAACATCTTATGAAGGCTTGTAGGCACATAATACCAACAAAATAGGAGTTTATAGACATTTTCTTTTATGCAGACGCAAATTGAGCTAGAGACAACATTATCCCAAATTTCAGCCCAAACTTTCTCAAGAGAGTCACCCAGGTAGCGTTCCCATGCTGCTTCATGGGGATTGCGTGAGAAAGCAGAAGGGGAAGTCAGCTCAGAGTAAATAGTGGAGATAAGACCAGGCATTGATAACCAGTGCAGGAATAATGTATCAATTGTAGTAAGAGGCGGGAAGTGAGGTGGGGTTTGACAGTAGAGAGTAGATTAAGAATTTGAAGGTACTGATAAAAGTATTGTATTGGTAGACCAATTTTCTCTTGAATGTCAGCAATTAGGGGAAATAGGACGCTGCGGCTGATATTGTTTAAATACCAGATCCCTCTGGTATGCCCGGAAGAGAACGAGGAGAGGAGTACAGCAGGAGAGAACCCCAGGGTGTTGAAAAGAGGGATTATTAGTGAGGGTTGCAGAGAAAGACCGTACAGTGTGAAAGACAAGTCCAAGATTACCAACGAGTGGGAGTTCTCAACCATCCCAAGCATGGGCCGAAAGATAGTATAACTTAAAATTTGGGATACCCAAACCTCCGCCCCAGGAAGACCTCTGAAGAACCCGCAGAGGTATGCGTGAGCCCTTGCCCGCCCAAATAAATTTGGATGTTTCATTCTGAAGAAATTTGAAGACAAAGGGCTGTAATCGAATAGGGAGGGTTTAAAAAAGATATAATAATCTAAGAAGCATATTCATTTTGACCGTGGTGATGCGATCAATCCAGGAGATAAATCGATGAGACCAAGTAGATAGATCTGATTATATTCGGAAGAGGGTGTGGGAAAAGTTAGCTTGAAAGAGATGAGAAGGATTTTTGGTCAGGAAAATGCCTAAGTATTTTATTTTTTGGAGGTGCAAAGTAAACAGAAATGTACGACCTAAAATTAGTTTATCAGATTTTGGGATATAAAAGGCTAGAGTTTCCGTTTTGCCAGGATTAATTTTGTAGCCCGAAAAATGCCTGTATGTGTCTAGTTCGGAAAAGGAGGAAGGGAAGGGAGGTGACCAAATTAGATATGATGATGAGAATATCATCTGCATATAAGGCAATCTTATCGTCCGTAAATCTGACCCGAATGCCCAAGATGGACCTGCTGACGTGTATTCTGGCCACTAGTGGTTCAATTATAATCGAAAAAATTAGAGGGGAGAGGGGGCATCCTTGACAAGTACCATTAGCAAATGTGAAGGCTTTGCAAGTAAGACTATTAGCAGTGACGGTGACGGAGGGAGTCATTAGCAAATGTGAAGGCTTTGCAAGTAAGACTATTAGCAGTGACGGTGGCGGAGGGAGTCCGGTAAAGAGCTGTGATGCCCGTTAGGAACCTGCCAGAGAAGCCCATTGAGTCAAGTACACCAAACATGAGCGCCCAATAGATGCGATCAAATGCCATTATTAACAAAGCCAACTTGCTGCCATGAATGGAGTGTACCAGATCGATGGTCCTCCTGGTGTTGTCAGGGGCTTGCCTGCCCGGAATGAAACCAACCTGGTCTGGATATATCAAGGCTGGATACAATATGAGGTCTACGCTGTGAAGGGCAAATAATGTAAAGGGTCTTTTCCAGGTTTTCAGAATGACAGCAATGTTAGCGAGAGTAGTGTCAGTGTCGAAGTATGCCGCCTCAAGAATTTGGTTTGTTCAAATTAAGGAGGGTGGAGATTTCATCATCATAGCAGTGATAGCGCTTTGAGCTACCTTTTTAATTTTTTTTAAACCTAGAGTGTCACAGCAAAAAATATATGCAATGACTTTGCAAAGATCAATAGACTGAAATTGGGCCTCAGGGTGTGAAACCTTTTATGCACTGCGTGTAAAAATAGATGAAATGTTGCACTAAAAAATGCGCTGTGACACAGTGGCGGATCCAGGGAATAGAGCGCCCTCCCTCAGCAACAGATCTTTAAATTGTGTCCAAAAGGACAATCAAAACGGGGAGGGGATGGAGCCAATCGTGGGAAGGGGTGGGGCGAGCCAATGAAAATTAAGTAGGGGCGTGATTATGCTAAATCGCCTCCCCTAAAAATAAGGTCTAGGTCCGCTCCTACTGTGACATGATATTTCTGTAATGAAATGAAATGCTCGCTTTATATTCGGCACCTACATGGAGCAAATGGTGCACCATTGAAAGTAGCAAATAAGATTTGGGTAATTGAATTGGTGTTAAAACCTGGACACTTTGCGTGGGTGGAAATCACCTGCAAAATGAGGAATATCATCAAATAAACAGCAACCGTCATTTTAATATCTTGCCCACAAAATAACATTTTTTATTAGTAATTTTCTCCAAAACCTACTACATCTTTGTAACTATCTTGTTATTTATAAGGAACTCATATACCTGCCATATTCATCCATTGTCCTTGGCTATCTCGTCAGCATGTATTGTGGAATAACGATAGACTGCGCAAGCACAAAATTATGTCAAAATAGCTTTGTGGGACTTCAAACACAATTCATAAAAAAACCTTTGGTTTCCTTTAATAATGTCATCTAAATAAATTACTTGCTAATCTCAACAAATTCACACCTATCTATTCATTCTCACCTATCTGCTTTTTGTGCTTTTCACACATTAATAAACGCCTGAAAAGCGCATAAAAATAGGTAAAATAAGTGTAATTGGTGCCGTTACAACATTTTAAAATAGCGTTTACAATTTTACAACACAAAACAACTTACTTCTCATGCATTGAAGCGTGCTATCAGTACAATAGAATTAATTGTTAAAATGGCACATGCATACGTTTGCTTGACAGCTTGCACATGCACAGTGAAAATGGAAACCCGGATTTGAGCTTCCAGCTTCATTACTTAAAAAAAAACACAAACACACATAAATAACATTATATAATGTATACCTTATATATTGCTGTGACATGATGGGTCTGACAGACCTTATTGGTCACCCTGAATATTCAAACTGGAGTGTGTATTTATGTGTTATGTTTGCTATTTGTTACCAATTCTTTGGGATATGACACAGTCTTGGTTCTTAAATGATGACAGGTGGGTTACATTAATACCGGATGGGGTTTCATTTTCCCTTTGGAGTACAACATGGTAGATGTGGCACTTCATGGCATTCATCCCGCTATCTTCAAACACACAGTAGATTTGCAGCTCCTTCAGCCCCTTCAATGTCAAAAATGCTTGTAAGGGGTTAAACAGAGGCGTTGCTCATCGTCAACTGGGATTAGGAATCTTATTATCCAGTGTTGACTACTATTGTTCTCCCCTAGACTCTAATAGACTTGGGGGCACCAGCTCACATGGGGAGAATCCTAATCCCTGCCCATCACCAATCTATCTTTTCACCCTCTTCAATCCTGAACCAAGCTGATTAAGGACTGCCCCTGCAAGGTGGGATTCCCACCGTGTTAAATTTGGACTGTAGAAAAAGAGCCTATAGGTGGGACAAAGGGGTGTTCCAGGATTTCTTCAGCTTGGTGTAGAGTTTTGTCACTCACCACCTATATTGTGGTTCCTGCGTTAGTTCCTGCTACTAAGATGCATTTGCAGTACGCATCCTGTATATCCATCTTGCTGACGAGAACCTTTGCTCCATCCGGTTTTGGTCATGGATCTGTTCACTTGGTGAGCCTGCTTTAGCAGGGAGACTGGGGTTCAGGGCCCTACCAAGTCAGGACTGAGTGGCCAGGCCCATCAAGCAAGAAGAGGATCACTGCCAGAGCTTGGCCATAATAGTGTTTTTGGAAGGATCCATCCGATATGAAGGGATGTATTTCTCCAGCAACATCTTCAGCACCCACCCACTGGATTACAACTTCTGTGAACAGCATAACGCAACTGGGTTCGTGCACAGTAAACACTATTCATCTTAATAACGGTTTGGATTTCAAAGCACTGAGGAATTTTGAAAGTGTTGTTTGGTGTGTGGTGAGCACTTGGGGTTGTTTAAAGATGTATTAATCATTTTAGCTATTGATTGCAATTGAAGTTCATCTTTTGTAATAAAGATACTGTTGTATCCTTTTCATCTCTCTTTGTCTGTGTGATCCTGAACCCCTGTATATCAGGACATCCCTTTAGGTCCATGCTGTAACATCCCTGTAACATCACAATTGTCTTTTTAGAATTGTCTTTGTCCTTAGAACCCTCTCGTCTAATGTCTGCTCCCACATTGCCCACCTCTTCAACTTTTCCCTCTCCACTGGTATTTTCCCCTCATCCTTCAAAAATGCACTTGTCTTGCACATCCTTAAAAAAGCTAATATTGACCCCACCACCCTGTCCAACTACCTCCCTATTTCTCTCCTCCCTTTTGCTTCTAAGTTGCTCAAATGGTTTGTCTACAACCGTCTCACTCGCTACTTCTCTGACAACTACCTCCTTGATCACCTCCAATTCCACACCCTCAACTCCACAGAAACTACCCTGACCAAAGGCACTAATGACCTTCTAACTGTCAAATCCCCCTCCTTGCTTATCCTCTTGGACCTATATGAAGTCTTTGACACACTTGATCATCCTCTCCTGCTGTACTCCCTTTGCACCTTTGGGTTTTTTGACACTATCATCTCGTGGTTTACCTCCTATCTTCTCCTATCTCTCTAACAGCTCTTTCTCTGTTTCTACCTTGGGCTCCTCCTCCCCATCTTTCCCACTTCCCATAGGAGTTCCCCAGGGCTCTCTGCTTGGCCTTCTGCTCTTTTCTTTGTACACCTCTTCACTGGATGAACTTATCAGTTCCTTCAGCCTTCAGTAACACCTCCATGCCGATGACACCCAAATCTACCTCTCATATCCTAGTTTCTCCCATTCCCTCCTCACTAAAGTGTCATGCTGCCTCCTTGCAGTCTTCTCCTAGATGTCCTTTCTTAAACTGAACATGGCCAAATCTGAATTTATAGTCTTCCCTCTCTCTTGTCCCACTAATCCTCTCCATCACAATTGGTAATGCAACATCTCCTCTTTTTCCGAAGTTGGAAGCCTGGGTGTCATCCTCAACTCCTCCCTTTCCTTCATCCCCATATTCAATCCCTCACCCAATCCTGCTGCTTTCATCTTAAATTTACTTATACTTTCGATTATCATATGGTTAACTTCCTGGATATCACCCTCTCTGTCCTTGGAAATAAGGTAGTCACCTCAAATTTTAACAAACCGATAGATGTGTGCAATTATCTGCATTATGATAGTGGACATTATCGTCCGTGGGTGGATAATATCCCCAGAAGTCAGATAGGCAGACTGACGTAACTACTCTGAAAATGCGGATTTTTTTAAATCGACACATAATATGTTAGAGAATTTTAGGGGGAGAAATTATTTAGAAACTTTGCTTGGTGAGGCTGAAGAATATGCTTCTACTCTAGACAGAAATCTTCTGTTCAATCCGATAGGAGATAAGCAAAAGAGACGTCACAACAAGGATATCCCAGCCTTTGTGTCTATATTCAATAATAAATCAAGATAAATTAAGAATTTTGTAGAGAATGTTTGTATCCTGAAAGAGGACAATATTCTAGGAGATATTTTGGAAGATAGACCGTTAGTTATTTTTAAGAAGAATTTAGATCTCAGCCCCTAGTGTGCTGAAAACTGATGGGAAACGCACAAGTGAATTATGGCTTCCTAAGAAACCAAGCTTGCAAACATCTTTTTGAATAAAACCAACAAGATTATTGCTAGATCCAGTGGGGTAGAATGCTCTATCAAATGTTTTATAAACTGTGATATCACATATGTTATTTATGCATTAGAAAGCAGTTGCAAATTGCAATACGTGGGAAGGACAACCAGGCCATTAAAAAAGACGCATAGTGTTCCCAAACACTTTTCTGATATACATGCAGGGAATCCAGAATTTTTGACTCTGGTTGGTCTGGAACATATTGAAACTACCATGAGAAAAGGTGACAGCTTCAAGAAATTTTGTGTTAATGATCTGCTTGGATTTTAAGACTTGGAACGTTGTCTCCAAGAGGTTGGAATGAGGCATTGGATTTCAACTGTTTGGATTAAAGGTTTATGGGATATCCCTATATGAACAATCTAGTTACCCTGGTCTGGTCCATGTGTGCATGTGTGTGTATATATATATGTATATGTGTGCACATGTATGTATGTTTATATATATGCGTACATGTGTTGGTTATGGCCAGAGTTAGATGCACACATGTATATTTATGTGTACATCTGTGTTTGTATATATTTTTGTTCTTTCTGTTTCATGTTGTGTCTTGGGTCTCTGTTTTCTGTATATGTAATGTTCGGCGCTGCGGACCCTTTGTGGTGCCTTATAAGTTAAAGATAATAATAATAATACTAATACATGTGTATATGCGTGCTGGTATTTACCATGACATTATTTGCTAATCCTTATTTTTAATTATGGACCGTTTGTTGAGTACAATATGGTAGATTATGAGATAGGTTGTCTACTGATATACTATTATAGTTCTTTGGAAGTTGGATTATAATGCCCCTCCTCTCTTCTCTTCTCTCTCCCTCTTGTATTTGCGTCCCCCCAAGGTTTAGTTTTTTATGTTTTTTTATATTATTATATTTTTTATTTATTTTATTATCTTTTATGATGTGTGTGTATATATATATTGTTCATTATTCTGTATTTTTTTGTATTTTTATTTATTATTATATATATTTTTTATAGTTATTCAATATTATTATATTTTTATTGTATATGTATTTATGCTTTTTTCTGATTTTTATTACATTTTGATTTATTATCAAGCATGATTTGATTAAATTGAACCCTTTAAATTGTATTTATGTTTTGATAAACCACACCGATAGGCCCTTTATATAGGGGCTGTGTTTTTACCTACATCAACTTTGAGAAAGTCCTGAGTTAAATGGGACGAAACGCGTCAGCTGTTTACTAGGTTCATCAGAGTGGTGGGCTTTCATGTTTTATACTACAAACATTTCAAGCACCTTTTTCAATTGGAACCAAATTTCACCTCTTTGTTTCCACCAGAGGTAACATCTACCAGATGGTAGATGTACCAGAAGAGGTAACATCTACCAGACGCGACAGCAAGCAGTGAGTACATCACACTCTCACTAGATCCACGTGTTGTGGCAGCGTCTGTTATTTTGTTGAACCAGGACATGCTATTGTAAATCCCTCTGGAGGGTTGTTAACAAAACATACCAGTAAGATGTCCGTTTTCTTCTCATACCTATTGATTCTGGATGGAGTAGTCACATATGGAAAGAGGAGCTGTATGTATATAGGTACATTGATAAGGACAATATACTCTCTTTTATGTGGAAACTAGAACACATTTTTTAGTTCATTCACTTTATTTGGGATATTCTCTCCGTAAAACAGAACTGTTGACAGGATTCCTAAGGAGAGTTTGATCTTATGTAATTTCTTGCGGAGCTTCTCGCATGTTGATTGATATTTAAGGTGCCTGGACTATCATCACAGTCCCCACTATTTACTCTGATTCAAATGCAATATATTCATTTATGCTTTTGTTTATATATTTTTTATTTTTAAATGGTGTGTTTTTTCATTAAATATGTGTTTATTATAGGGTCTGTTTATTATTGCTATCTAATCCCTTTACAAATATTGTGAGTTTCTATGCAGTCTTAATAGGCTGCATTGTTCTATTACGGTATATTGATCTGGATTAAAAGATACATTTCAATATTTCTTATGATTGTCGGATAGACTTCTATTATATGAGAATTGGTATTTCAAATGGAATGTAAATAATTTCACAGCACCTTTATGCTTTTGTTTTTTCGTGTTTTGAATTGGGTTTGATGGATCCGTTAAGAGCTGCAGTGCAATTGTTTCCACTGTTTAATCTTTATTTCTCTTTTAATGCATATCCTTTAAAGAATTTTTATATCTTGTATTGTCTACTAACGCCAAAGGTGTTTTACCCTAGGGAATAAGCTGTTGTTAGTCTTCTCCTAGATGTCCCAGCGTTTCCTTAAACTGAACATGGCCAAATCTGAACTTATAGTTTTCCCTCTCTCAAGAGTCTTGTCCCACCAATCCTCTCCATCACAACTGGTAATGCCAACATCTCCTCTTTTTCCCAAGTTCGAAGCCTGGGTGTCATCCTCTACTGCTACCTCTCTTTCGCCCCCATATTCAATCCCTCATCCAATTCTTCTGCTTTCATTTCTGCAATATAGCTTGCATCAGACCCTTCCTTTCCACTGATGCCACCAAAACTCTCATCCACCACCTTAGTTGCTGCAAACTCCTTCCTATTGGCCTCCGCCACACCCGTCTCGCTCCTCTTCATCCATACTCAATGCTGCAGTGATACTAATCTTCGTCTCGCGCTAGACTACATCTACCTCCCCTCTCTATTAAGCACTGAACTGGCTCCCGCTCCTTTACAGAATCCTCTTCAATCTTCTCAGCCTCACCTACAAAGCCCTTTCCTAACAACACTGCTCCTTACGTCTAGAATCAGCCAACGACCGCTGCCTCACCTCCCATCTGGTTACCACGACTAATTCCCGCATTCAAGATTTTAGCCATGTTTCTCTGGAATGTTCTCCCTCATTCTGTCAGGCTAATCCCTTTCAAACGATCCCTTAAAATCCACCTGTTCAGGAAAGCCTACCCTTCCTCTGTCTAACCTATCTCCTGCTCACAACAACCCGCCTGTTCATGATCCTTCTTCACTAATCATAGTACACTTCTCCCTCATTCTTCATTCATTACTTATACTACCCACTCTTGTTCGCCTCTCCCTTCAGATTTCTACTCCCCTCACCCTGATTCCCACTTTGTGTTTCTTGTTAGTCTGTCCCTTCTCTTTAGATTGTGAGTTCCCTCGAGAAGGGCCCTCTAATCCTGATCCTCCTGTTACCTTTGTCTTCGGCATCCTAACCTCATTTTTGAACCTCAACACTAGGCCCCTGCCCTTGGTCTCAACTTTTCCCTTGCCTTCGTATCTTGCAGGCTTTGATCCTGTTAGTTGCGGCCACACTTCTGGAAACAGGTTCAGCTTGCTTTAGATCATTCCCCACCTCCCTTCCTTCCCTTTTCTAGCTTCTAAGTGTTAAGGAATTAACTTATAGCTCTTTGCCCGGAGTACCTGCTCTCGGCTGGGTTGAAAACATAGCATATCTGAGGTTGAGGTCCCCTTTAACTCTTTGGATAAAAATGTCTATTAAATAGACTGCAAATTCACACATGACTACTTATGAGAAAATAAAGGAATGTTCTCCTTCAAACATTGATACCTGAAACCACAGGAAGCAGTTCAAATTGTTGCTGGAACAGTCAGATATTTTTTCAGTCCTACAGTCTCTGGGGCAATTGAATCATGGGTAAAATAGAAGTCAAAAGAAGTGTGTACTGAATGCAGCACATAACTGGACAAGCAGAACAGTCTTTCAATCAAGTTGCCTTGACTTGAGACTCCCATGGGTCCCAGTTTTACTATATTTTCCTTTCCTTCCTACCAAAAATCTTAATCCTAAATTCTTATTTTCTCATGATTTTAACTTCTGATGGACCCAAATTGACTGGACATGTGGAATAGGTTCCTATACCTGAAAGTATGGTATGGATTTTAAGAAATTAACAAACTTTACATAAGCGACCCATTTTTTATTTCCAAACAGGTGTTACCTTATAAGCAAGGTAAGCAGTAAGCAACTGCATAGAGCCCCCAGTTGGCTATGAGAGCCACCGACATAGCTCAAGTTATATGCAAATAGATAGACTCAACATCTGAGTTGCAAATTGCATTATGCTAACTCTCGGATAGCTACCTTCATAGAGTTTCTCTATCTCAGAAGTGGTAACTGTAAAGAACAGGTCTGCTCATTTTAGAGGCCTTAAAAAAATAGTTTTGAACACTTCTATTAATATATAACTCGTCATGGGCCTCATTACTGTGTTGAAAACTCTGAACTGTATATGGTTTAAAATACTCCAGATGCACAATTTTTAAAATGCTTTATTTTGGGAATCATGTGGGTTTTATTTTTCTATAGTAAGGTTCATTTACAACATGCAACACATTACAGATAATTTTAACTTCCACCCACTGTAATGGCCAATCCCTACACCTTGTCTTCTATCACTTTTGCTCTATCTCTGGTTTCTCCAACTTGGTTTTCATACTGTCCAACTACAATCTCCATTCCATCAACCTACTTATTCCATGCTCTCCCACATGCACCCAAATCCACAGGCACACAGCAATACTAAATATTCTCAGCTCAATCTACTTCTTGTTGTCACTAAGTTCCTCGTCCTATGACTACTCTGTGCTTCCCTGGTCATGCTGAGTCTTTCTACAACAAAACACTCGCTTCAGGCATAGACAATGCAGCATTAACCCTCACATATAGCCTCAGACAACCCAGACCTCCACTATGGAACACCAAACAGACCAGGAGCACCACTGGAGGAAATCTTGCTATCTTGACGACTTCCTGCATTATAAATTCATCCTTTCAATACTGCCCTCTCACTTGCCACGCAAACACACTTCACTTCTGAAAATATTCACCAAGTCTTCTAACCCCCATTGCCTATTTATTACCTTATTTCACTTCTCTGCTTACCTTCACCTTCTACCCTTCCTCCCTCACAGTCCACGATTTTGCTATCTACTTCAAAGAATAAATTAACACCCACCATTCAACAAAATATGCTATATGTAGCACACTCCACCCACCTTATTCTGCACTCCCTAATCCACCTTCAGTTCATTCAGTCCAGTAGCCAAAGACAAAGTCTATGCACTCATCTCATGTCACCTACAACCTGCCACCTTAACTCTATTCTTTTCTCTGTTCCCTCTGCCCCACTACATGCCTACTTCGGGTCACCTCTTAGTATTAGTATTTCTCTCCACTGGCACACTTCCATCGTCCTTTAAACACACGCTTATGTCAGCAATCCCAATCATCCTGACCCAGTCTCACTTTCTCTAACTACTGCTCTTTTCTCCGGTTTGCCTCCAAACTACTTGTGTATAACTATGTATGTCACTTTCTCTCGTCTCCTTCTCGACTCCCTGCAATCTAACTTCTGCCCCTTACATCCCACTGAGACTGCATTAACAAAAGTGTTTAATGGTCTACTTAAAACAAAGTCTGAGGGTCACTTATCTTCATACTCATAACCTTGGACCATTCTGCTGCACTGTTGAATACCCTCCTCTTCTACACACCCTTCAATCCATTCGCCTTTGTGAGACAGTTCTTTCCTGGTCCACTTTCTACCTATTAAATCACTTGTTTAGTGTCTTTGGCACACCCTACACTTTTTATAATTGGCGTTTTCCAGGGCTCTGATCTTTGCCCTCTGCTCTTTTCACTGTTCACCTCTTCTCTTGGGAAACTAATTCACTAATCCAGCCTCCGGTACCACCTCTACACTGACAACTCCCAAATCTACCTCTCTACCTCTGACCATTCCCCTTCTGTACTATCTTGTGTAGCCATCTGTCTTTCTGCTATCTCTACATTTATGTCCCAATGCTACCTAAAGCTCAACATATCCAAAACATATCGGGCCCGAGTCATTAAGCACATTGTGCAGTTGTTCTCAAGGGCACATAAATCGGCTCTGCATACTCACAGAGTCAGCAAGGAACAAATCTCAAGATACGTATGGTGTTGACTATGTGAGTAGGTTCACTCTGCTGTACTTAACCAGACACTGCATGATGTGTACAATACATATGTGCAATATGAAATCTCAAAACAATGCACAGAAAAAAAAAATATCAATCAATAAATGTTACCTGTCAATAGTTACCTGCTCCTTCAAATGGGCACTTAAAACTCACCTGTTCCTTAAAGCCTACCAACCATCCACCTAACCCTTTCTTATCTCCTCCGCTCGTAATCTCTTCTCTCTCCCGGTCCCTCTCTTCACTCCTCCTTTGCTATATCCCCTTAACTGACTCCCTTCTGTGCCTGATGTCTGTTTACTCTCCCTTAGAATGGAAGCTCTTATGAGCAGGGCCCACTTACCTCCTGTCTCTATACCTGTTCTTCTGCTCCATCTTTACTGCAATAGCCATGCCTGGAGTTTCTGAAGTCTTGGTATTATTTGTTTATTGTTCAATACTGTTTCACCCTGTATAGTCTACTGTTTGTACTGCATACAGCCCTGTGAAAATCTTGTGGCGCCTAACAAATAAAGGATAAAAATAATAATAATAATAATAATAATAATAATAATAATAATAATAATAATAATATAAATATATATTGAATAAAAAAAAACATTTATATCATTTTTTTTCCATTAAAATATTAGGGTTAGGTTGCCCTTAATGTCTACTGTACATAAAATACATTTTTACAGTGTCTCATGATTACAGACACATGTTATAGCATGCATACGGTACTGACCCAGGACTTAGACTAGCCCCTTAGTTGGTGCAAGAGATACGGCAGAAAAACAAGAAACTTTCGTACACGCAGAGCTTCATTCCAACGTGGCTGCATTTGCTTCAGTTTGGCACACCCACATTGTGGATCGAATACGGGCACATGCCCATTGCCTGCCCCATTCACTCCCTGAAATCGTAGACCAGCGTAACTGTCATTTGTGTTGGCATACGCAGCGGACTTGCTTTTGTTGACGGCTGAGTATCCTCATTCTGGACATGTGCAGAAGGGAATTGCGTACGATACGCACAAAAAACAGAGATATGTTCTTTAATGACTCAGGCCCATCATCTTCCCTCCTCCCTCAAGTCTCCTATAGTCAGTAATAGCATAATTTTCTCAGTGTAACAAGCTCGCTGCCTTGGTGTCACACTTGATTCCACCCCCTGCTTTATTCCTCACATCCAGTCTCTCTCCCAGTCCTGTTGCTTCCACCTTTTAAATATGAATACGCCAGAATACGCCCTTTTCTTACCGAAGATGCTCCCAAAACTCTTATCCACTCTCTTATCATCTCCCACCTTATAGTGACCTCTTCCTCTCTGACATTCCCCTCACCCACCTATCCCCACTTCAAACTTAAATGCTGCAGCAAGACTGATCTTCCTTTCTCACTACTCCCGTATCTGCTGCACTACTTTACATAACCCTACACTGGATCTTCTTAAATCTTCTTAGATCTACTTCTGACCTGCACCTCATCTTGTCTCTGGTAAACACCTTACACTCTCCCCCTACTAGACTGCTCACATGCTGCTACTCAGTTACGGAATCCTTACCATGCCTTCAAATCTTTAAAAGACGCTCTGAAAACCCATCTCTTTATTAGAATTTAACCTAATCCCACTGATACTACCAGGAGAGGACTGGCAAATTTTAGCCCGAGGAGCAAGACTTGACTCAGCAGTCTACTAGTGACATTTTAAAGGGAAAAAATGCAGATGGCCCAGTGATCCAGACCAAGATAGCCCACTATGGGACCGACCCAGGGGAGAAATGCCCCCATGCCCCCAGCCCAGCCTGCCCCTGGATACTACTTACACTAACCACCCCCACAACTTTCCTAATCCTCAGTGTTAGCTATAATTGCCCCTCTTGTTTCAGCTGTTCCCTCTTCTAGTTAGAATGTAAGCTCTCATGTGAGCAGGACCCTGCCTACCTTTTGTTTTCAGTCTACATTTATTTTGCATACAATGTGGACCTCATTTAGAGTCGAACGCAAAGTCCGTTTTAGGCGCATCGAACAAAAAATAAACACTATCACGCATGTGCAGCAAGCACCATATCCGCCTGCATCTTGGACCCAATTAACACTTGAGACAGTTTGCGGCTCACTACGAGAGAAAGGGCGGAACACGGAATTGTGAATGCGTGACCCTGTAAGTAAATCCTAGGAAATAGGTGGCACATGCAGTTAGTTAGCTGCAGGAACTGCTCGCAGCTCGGTAGGATATTACGAGTGGGACGCAACTGGGGTCACTTGCCACTCGTAATACCCTACCAAGCTGCGGCACACTCCCACTCCTACACTTCCTACACGGACTTTGCGTCCGACTCTAAATGAGGTCCTGTATGTTCAAGTTTTATATATGCCCTTTTTCCCAACTGCCTAGCGCTGCGGAGCACTGAGGCCTCTTATAAATCAATAATAATAATTTACAAAGTGCAAAACCGCAAACGCACTGCGCAAATTGCTTTTGGCAATACTGTGTGCCTCAATATGTACATAGATGCTTAGATTTTCCCCAAAGTGCATTGGTTTGTGGAGTATGATGACAGCGATTGAGGAGGAGCAAATATTAATACTAGCTGATGGGAGGAGTTGGTCGGAGTAAGAGTGTTCTTTGCTAAGCATAATATGAAAAGTTTAATTGAATAACAGTGGTGATTCTAATATGGTAGTAAGTAGGACCTTGGTGTGATGTTTACACTTTTGTACAGTGCGCCGGTTAATATATTTCACCTCCCCTCAAACCTAGGTGCCTTCTAGTAGAGGCATCTTCAAAGTCCACAAAATATGCTGGGAGAACTATACAGATGCACTGGTGAAAATCCAAAGTGATTTGTGTTGCACATCATCATTATCATCATCATCACAATTTATTTATATAGCGCCACTGATTCTGCAGCGCTGTACAGAGAACTCACTCACATCAGTCCCTGCCCCATTGGAGCTTACAGTCTAAATTCCCTAACACACACACACACACAGACAGAGAGAGAGACTAGGGTCAATTTATTAGCAGCCAATTAACCTACTTGTAAGTGTTTGAAGTGTGGGAGGAAACCAGAGCACCCGGAGGAAACCCACGCAAGCACGGGGAGAACATACAAACTCCACACAGATAAGGCCATGGTCAGGAATTGACCCCAGTGCTGTGAGGCAGAAGTGCTAACCACTAAGCCACCGATGCACAACCAGTGCACTTTATAAAAAAGACTCTGTGTTTTATGTCATTGTGTCTCTTTAATGTTAATGTGCTTTAACATATTATATAGTGTGCTCCAATATAAGTCCCTGTGTAAATTGTGAATGCTCTGTGGTTAGACATAAGTTGTACTTGGAAAATGGAGCCTATGTATGAGTCACACAGACCAGCTTCATAAGGTAAATTACTGTGCACTGTAGGCAACAATTGAAGTGAGAACATCAATTCATGTGATAAAACAGACATTTTTGGTCTGTGTGTCTCTTTGCATTTTGAAGCCAGAAATGGGGTGCCATTGTAAAATAATTTGTAAAAACAAGAACTCAAGCACATTATTATCACTACAAGCAGAATTAATGATACTTTTATAAATGATAGGTAAAGATGTGCATCATGAATATTATTTAATCATTAATTTCTTATTATTTATATTAGATGAATGCTAAGGTAATGAAAAATAGAAAAGTGTGACTTTAAGTGTCCCATTAGAGAATGTATGAAAATTGTGAAAAAAAAATACACTTAGGGCCTAATTTAGAGTCGAACACAAAGTCCGTGTAAGAAGTGTAGGAATGGGAGTGTGCCGTAGCTTGGTAGGGTATTACAGGTGGCAAGCAACCCCAGTTGCACCCCACTCATTATACCCTACCAAGCTGCGAGCAGTTCCTGCAGCTAGCTAACCGCTTGCGCCACCTAATTCCTGCCGCACAGTTTCAGCCCTTGTTTGACATGTGATGCGTCTGCACCTCACTGCGTCTAGGATTTACTTACGGGGTCACGCCTTCACAATTCCGTGTTCCGACCTTTCTGTGTTAATTGCGCCCAAGACGCAGGCGGATATGGTGCTTGCTGCACATGCGTGATAGTGTTTTTTTGTTTGACGCGCCTTAAACGGACTTTGTGTCTGACTCTAAATGAGGTCCTGTATGAGAATTGTGGAAAAAAACACACTTAGGGCCTCATTTAGAGTCGGACGCAATTTACACTGAAATTGTAAGTGTAAATTGAATCCCGTAACTTACACAGTATTTAGAGTAGTGGCACAAATCTTTAGATCCCTGTGGCTTAGAATACTGTGCAAATTGCACAAACACACCTCTTTATCTGCCTAATGGGCCGGCGTGCAAGTGTATCATGCACAGCACCCTGTAAAGCAGATCATTAAAGAAAAAGAAAAAATGTAGAGGTGAATTGTTCTTTTCCCCCCCCCCCCCCCAAACAGCACAAGGGTTGGTTATGCTGTTTGGGAGGGGGTGTACACCTTTTTTTTAAAATTTAATTTTATTTAGTTTTTTTTCTAATACACCAAGGTCTATTGCACCAGCTAAAAAGTACCCACAAAAGATGCGTCTCCTAGAGACATATCTGCGGTTGCTTTCAACTCAAAATAGCATGTAAAGAGTGTGAACACACCTTTACATTGCTAGGCTCGCCCACTACCACCTCTCTAAGCGCAGAGGGATGCAACTGGGAGATCCGTCTCAGTTGGAGTGCATACGGGTCTTGGGCCAAAAGTGCCTTTTACGCTGAACAGAAGGACTTGCGTCCGTCTATAAATCAGGCCCTTAGATGTATAAGCCACATTTTTATATCAGTTTGAACAATGAGCTCCATGCAATATTACAATAAATCACTTTGCATATAATAAATCACTTTTTTTATGCAGGAGATGTAATGTAATAGTGTTCACATGCCAGTTCTGTTTAAAAAAGTATGTGATACACAATAGAATCAACAAAATATGTTAGGGCCACATATAAAGCCAAGTATATAATAAGGCCACATTTGTTTTTCATGCTGTAAAGAAATCTTCATATAAATTGTAAGCAGGCCTTCCTGCATATCGAAAAACTATATTTAGACTTAGTCTGACATATTTCACTACATTTTACCAGATGCTTCATAATCATAAAACGGTAATGGTTTCTTCGTATAGAGGTTAGTAATGTTTTATGTCTAATATTAGCCATAAAAGCTTAACTATAATAAATATATTATGAAATAGTTTCTTTATAACATTAATCATGTTACAAATATTGCTTTATGTTCTGGATTTTGAGAACGATTGAATAATAACAAGTTAAATAGCATTTTGGCACATGCAAGTGTAATATTGTACAGCACTATCATAAATTAATCTTGAAAAATAAGCACTTGTTATTTACATTAGATGAATGCAAAGGTAATAAAAGATAGGAAAGTGTGACTTTCAGGGGTATATTTACTAAACTTCGGGTTTGAAAAAGTGGAGGTGTTGCCTAGTTAGCATTTATTTAGTACATTCTACAAAATGACAGCTGGAATCTGATTGGTTGCTATAGGCGACATCTCAACTTTATTTAAACCAGCAGTTTAGCAAATAAGTGTTTGTTTTTTATGGGGAAGATGTAATGTAATTGTCTAAGTAAGTACATCAAGTCTAGCATTCTACGTGAATAACTGAATCTGCTTATGAAGTAGTAGGCAAAATAAATATTTAAGAATTAAACCTTTCACAACTTCACTTAAAATTCCTGATACAGGGCATTAATAAAAAAAATGATGAGCTGAATACACTGACTTAGTGAATCTGGATTTTTTTTCTCTCCAGTCTATTAGAAAACACATAGCCATTCACGCTGTCCCACACATTTATCCCTTAACACTGGTGAACAGACAGCGGGTGCCTCGTTTAACTCATCCATATTAATAGCTAGAAATATGAATCACTCTGAAATGAATCACATCACATGTGGAGTGCTAACTTTTTGTATTGTATTATTTTTCTACCAGGTCTCTTCCTCAGCCATCAATTCCCTTCCCTTAAAACACAAAAGCAATTAACAAATAACCTGTTTTAACCCTGGACATCTGCCTGGTAGATTTTAGGCCTAATTTCCCCTTTTTTGTCCTTGTCAAGAGCTTGTGAATAGTGTCAGGTCCGGATTTAAGGCAGAGTTCCCAGCTCAGGCTGTGCAAGTTGTCTTTAGCCTTTATTCCCAGAACAAAAGCACTAACAGGTTTGACAAAGAAGGTTTTTCTGTTCCAGAGGAGAGAAACTCATGTTTAGACCCCAGGCAACCAACTTGGGCTTGTTTGGCTCCCATTCTCCTTCCATACAAGGGCACAGGGAGACTTGTTGAAGAATGTGTGTATTCTGCTGTTGTCCCATTCAGATGTCCCCCTGGGAAGTCACACCTAGTGCTGTCATCAGCTGCAGATATGCAGAGCTCCCGGGACTGTCATGAAACCTGGGTGAAATGATGAACAATACACTGAAATAGCTTCTCATTAAACAAGTCAGGAAAATAGCATTTTTATCAATTTGAAAATAAGTTTAATCTTTCAATTCCAAATACCTGCCCTGAGAAAAAAAACTAAAACACACAAACCAATGTTATAATCAAAGGGCCTGATTTTAAGTTAGGAGCAAAGCAAAGAAAACGAGCAAATTTGCACCTTGGCAAAACCATGTTGCATAAGAGGGGAAGATACAATTAAAATGTGGGGACAGATTTATAGTTAGGATACAGCATGTCATAGACAAACTTTAATTTCAGTGTAAAAATAAAGCTATCAAGTATTTGTGTGCTACATGAAAAAACAGCCAGATTTTTCCTTGCGTGCAAAAAAATAAGTCAATTTGTACCTCGCATTGTAACATGGTTTGTCCAGGTGCATAGTTGCTCCTTTTATTTGCTTTGCTCCTAACTAAAGTGAAGTGAATACCAAAATACTGCTGAGATACCTCTTGTTACTACAGCATGGGGTACACATAACGCTTGCATTGGTTGCTATAATACTGTATATTGAATACACAGGCATCCAGCACTCCTCCTAGTGGAAGAGTAGGGAAATATGTACCAAAAAGATCCATTCACTGTGACAGACACATAGCTCACATTTTCATCTGCCCCAGTGTTACATACATCTCATCTCTGCTAAAACAAAAGCTATGAAAACACTGTATAGTCTGACACTGTATCAAATATAAGCCGAGAATTTGAGATTCCAGTGATTCACAGACATGTAAGCAGTTCTATTATGGAGTCTCACCAAATACATAATACACCTTAACCCCATCCATTGGTACACATCATTAAAAATAATTGGCGGTGCTGTATTTTAAAATGTAATATTATAAATGTATTTTTATTTCTGTGTACATGGTGTTTATTAAGCTGCAATTGGTCTACATAGTTAAAATTAATAATTAAATGCTATTTTTACTATTGGTATCTGTTTATAATCATTTAAATATCTACCTAGCTCTATCTAATGTTTTACTTTATCGCATATCTTACTTCTCATATCTATCTATCTATCTATCTATTTATCTATATATCAATGTTTATTTGTTTCTATCTAGTGTTCTACTTTATCGCATATCTAACGTCTTCTATCTATCAATCTATAGCTATCTATCTATCTATCTCATACCTATATATATATATATATATATATATACATATATATATATATATATCGTTCTATCTAGTGTTCTACTTTATCGCATATCTAACTTCTTCTATCTATCTATCTATCTATCTAGTGTTCTACTTTATTACATATCTAAATTCTCATCTAGCTACCTATCTATCTTCTTAAATATCGTGTAAAATTATCCACAGCTTATTAAGATGAAAATATCTTATTTGAGTTTTAAATTAAATCTGCCATATTACAAAGTATTTGAAATTAGTCTAAATAAATATTTTACATGCATCCTGAGCACATTATTAAGTCACTTTACTGTTGCACAAGCTGTATATAATCTATTTAATTGCAAGGAAATGGCATTATATTTAGTAACACATCACTTGTGGGAAAGATCTTAAAACCGAATACAAAGCTTTTAAGCGAAAGGTCCAATGGTTAAATAAATAAATCCACATAAATAGTCCACATTTTGAAGTAAATTTCCTGCTATCAGCAACAGAGGCCAGCCTCTTTAAACAAACATTTCTCTCAGATGAAAAATGAGATTTTATTTCGTCTTTGTTCAGGTCATTCTGTGAAGAATTTTAACAACTTAAAGGTATATATATATATATATATATATATATATATATATATTTAATTCTACATAGCAAAATAAATAAAAGGACTTGTGTAATATGTATATATCAACCCTACATTATCTATCTCAATTTATTTTTGGAGATTTATTTAAGATAATAACAACATATAAAATAATAATAGCAAGAATCAAGATTATATTATCAAAATATTATATTATCAAAATCAAACCACATATTAGCCTTAGCTTTGGTAGAAATTATGAGTACTTTTGCATGATACTGTAGCTGCAATTGTCTCAAATTAATTCTGTATTCTAAACGAAATCTGTCTGAAAAATATTTGCCGTTTCAGACCTCAAAAAAATCTTCAAGTAATCTCAACTCCCAAAAATGATGTTTTTTTCCTTATTAAGGAGATAGCTAGAAATTCTGTTGCCAGTATGTGTAAGAATCATTCTAGTGTATTTTATTCTTTTCTTGAAAACCGTCTAGATGTAAGAAGAGGATAGATGAGGGTCTAATTACAAATCATTACAATGATCTGTCCTTGTTAGGACAGCTGATCTTGTTTCTATCAAGACTATTCTGGAGGTGGAATTCTGTGCCGTGTCCAGTAAATGCTTTTAGAAAATCCCATTTGGAACATGTCAATATTATCCTGAGAAAATACATTTTATTTGGTGTTATAATACACAGAACAGATCTAATTACTCCAATAGCGACTATAACAGGTCTATGCTATTAACAGAGCCTCAGCTAAAGAGAATGTCCTAGCCGGCATGACTTTGTAAAGTGGTATTCACAGCTCCCTAAAAGGTGTTCTCCAAGTTTATGCCTCATTCTTAAATCTATTCATCCTGATGATTTCTCCCATGCTGTGCCTATGGGAAAAATCCCTGCTGAATGGTCACCCACTGGCTGGATATTCTATATCTGCAAGACTTATTCTTACATAGAGATGCAATGAGGGGTTCCTAGTTTATTGGTATTAGTTTTGTCTACCGCTTGCCCTTGTTCCAGAAAGTATACATACACTAGGCTATCCGTCTCTGACAGTATGACAAGGGTGCAAAAATCATATTGACAGAATAAACTCAAGAGAGACATTTTGGGTGAAATAGAATAGAAATTAACAGAAGGCAGTGCTAATAAGGACATTAGAAGACCTTATGGAACCCAACCTGTTGCTTGCAATACAATTAGACTGCATTATAATATCCCACTACCACTATATGAACAATTCATTTTTATTATAAACAAAACGTTAAGTGCATTTCTTGTCCCTGTGATGGGAACGATGGATGGCAAAAGTTGAAGATCTTTGGGGCTGTACTTTTCAAACCTGCTTTTTCTGTTTATATGTAGATCCGTATGAAGCAGGCAGGGTACATGTAAGACAGTGTAAATGTCCTCATATCTTCCTATACGGAGAGTTGGGTAAAAACTGAGACAGACACACACACACATAAACACACACAGACACCCAGATACACACACACACACATAAACACACACAGACACCCAGATACACACACACACACACACACAAAGAAACACACACACATAGACACACACATACGCTGTGGCTGAGCAACGTGGAGAATAACTAAAGGATTTCATATTCACACATTGTCAGTGGTTCAGTATATACATGTGAGTGTCACTGTGGCTGTCATATGAGCTTTCACCCACACAAACCCTTATTTATTCGCACAATGTCTGCATCGGATTTTGCATCAATATCATATAAAAGCTTCAATTCCATGATAATGTTTCCAACAATGTTGCAGTAGCAAACAATCCACTGACGTTAGAAATATAGATGTGTTGGGTGGTTTGTGGCAAGCTATTATCCATATCATATATATTTATGAACTCTTTCATATTGTAGCAGTGCAGCACGGGGAGTAGGGAGTCTTGACAGAAGAATGTGTATGTGTGTATATACATATATATATATATATATATATATATATATATATATATATATATATATATATATCATATTGTTAACAGGCTGACAGGCCAGATCGAAAGGAGCGATCAGAAGGAATTTCACCAGATAGAATGAGCTCATATATTTAATAATGACAATAGACTAGACTCTTACAAGCCATTTTCCCCATTTCTACCAACCCTTAGGTTTTACATGTCACTCCCCCAATCGAACGACGCTACAGAAAATATTGACGCAAGATAATAAAGCGTTAACAAAGAAAATCGTGACATGAAACAACAAGAATTTGTAGCACACACAAACAATAGTATCATATTGCATCACGGTTAAGCAGGTTTATCACAAAACTGCGAGTAGATTCCAAGGCGTTACAATATGACAAATAAGAATGCTATTATGTCGGCCAACCTGCATTGAAAATTCTGTCCTGTACTATAGACATGATCTAAACATAAATGTCTACCAATATAATAAGAAGATCATAACTGCTTATTCTCAAGACAGTATATCCCGTACGCACCATTCCGAATTATATACATATATATGTATATATATATATATATATATATATATATATATATATATATATATATATATATATATATATATATATATATATAACATCACCATTTACATTCTCCTAGTCTGAGGGTTCTACAACATTTCACATCGCAGAAAGAAATCTCTTTATGTTTCTTTACAGGTCAGCAAAAGCCGTTTCCACAGCTAAAGCAGTTTCCATAATTGTCTCTTGTTTTGAGAAGTCGATTTATGAAATACATTTAGCAAATGAGATGCCTCAGAAACCAGCCGTCCCACAGCAGCCAAATCAGATGTTCTTGGTGTGTAATTATTAGTAAACATCCGATTCAATTATACTGAAGATATAGACACGTTAAACTTGGAGATCCCTCCCCTTCCTTCGCATAAACAAACAAACACAGAGGGCTGGGAATCTTCTGCTTCTACAATAACATGCAAATAATATTATGTACAGATTACTGACATTTAGATCAGAACTGGGGTATAACATTTCAAATAAAATGTCAACCTAACGCTAGTCATCTCTTCCTTCCTATCATCAGTACACTAAATTAGAGCCATTACCCTTTCTGCACACACAAAGTTCTCTGCTCATTGTGTAGGTGAGTGTACGTCTATGAAGAACGGAGAAATAGTGCGACATTCAGGGATATATTACACCCCACGCTTTCTCTCAATTTATTACGAAAGAGAGAACTTTGTGTTATAATACTGCTTGATGACAGCAGTCAATATAATAGAGTATATTGTTATACATTATACATGTGCAAAGTTGTTTATTGTCGTTCGTAAGTAAATAGTTACACAAAAAGAGAACGTGTAATTGCTACAATATCTATCTATATATATATATATATATATATATATAAAAAAAAATATATATGCATATATATATATATAATTCCAGATATTTGTTTTAATCAAATAAGCAAATAAGGTACAGAAAACAAGACTAAGTAATGAGAGATTTGGGGGAAAAAATTCTGATGTCTCATAAGGGTCACAGATTCATTTGAATTAAAACCAAAAGCCCCATAGTACCTGATGTCACCACAATGCTATACTTATGAATTTTTCAATAAGCTGTTAATCCTATTATGCATATACACTATTTGCTAAATGTTGTACTCCATTACAATATACGATGGTTTTATTAACCTGTTTTGTGCCAAATACTGTTCACTGTGAATTCCTGCATGGCAGGCAGACAGAAGGATTTTGTTTCTTTATCACACGCTGCAAATCAAAATGAATCAGTTTTTCTTTGTGTGCTTCTCTGTTTGTAACCCATTATTTGCTGGAATCGCCTGTAGGCTGCCAGCTATTTTCCCCGCAGTCATTTTAATCTATTTACATTGCAGACTCCCCAGAAGAGGTTAATCCTACTCTCAGATATTCCTCTCCCCTCTCGTCTGCCTCTTATCATTTTTTCCATCTCGGACTCTTTGAAAACCTCATTTCACAGCCTCATTACTTATCACTTCCCCATACTGTATGTCATTATTTATCCCTCTCATTAATCCTGTCTACCTGATAGAGCAGCTTCCACCATCTCGTTATCCATCTATTTATCTATTACCCCTCACCTCTCCAAATCTTTACTCCATCTTGTGATGGGCTATTAGTCATACAAGGTGCTACTGGAGTTGACTTTTTTTCCCTTGAGTTGGCAGCAATCTGTAGACTGCATTGAAATCTTGATAGAAATTATCTCTGATCTTTTGCTATGTAACCAAGCATAGGATCTAGGTATAGTCACAGCGTACACGGTAGGTGAAATGAGCATGCTACCATCTCTTTTCTTTGACTAATTTGCCCTTTACTTATATTTGCAATCGTAACATTATATGATATCCCCCAAACATCTACTATGTTACTATCTGTATAAATATGTGTATTTAATATATCAATAAAAAATATTTCAGTTATTCAAACAGCTTTGTTTTTGTATTGAAGGATGTGGGTGGGAATATATGGTTTCCTCTATTATGAATTTAGGCGATCATATATATATATATATATATATATATATATATATATATATATATATATATCATACAGCATAGAGTGGCTAAATAGCTCTCTATCTATAAAGATTAGATAGATAGATAGATAGATAGATATTAGACAGAGAGAGATATTAGATAGACAGATAGATATTAGATAGATAGATAGATATTAGATAGATAGATAGATAGATAGATAGATATTAGACAGATAGATAGATAGATAGATAGATAGATAGATAGATAGATAGATATTAGACAGAGAGAGATATTAGATAGACAGATATATATTAGATAGATAGATAGATATTAGACAGAGAGAGAGAGAGATATATTAGATAGATAGATAGATAGATAGATAGATATTAGATAGATAGATAGATATTAGATAGATAAATAGAGAGATAGATAGATATTAGACACAGAGAGAGAGAGAGATATATATTAGATAGATAGATAGATCGATAGATAGATAGATTCATCTATGTACACGCATCACACTTATACACACGCTTGCGCACGTTTGTGTGGGAGATTTGCGTATCTACGGGTGAGATTTTCTTATTGACTTCGGCTAGTCACTGCCTCTTGTATGATTTATAACGTATTTATTGTAGCCTTAATGCATAATGGGCAAACAGCGTTTGCCAGCGTTGAGCACGTCTGCTGTGACGTCACTATAGGGGCACATAGAAGCCCCTCTAAACATGCACTTGGTGAAAGATGTCGACATAGTGGAAAAATTCAGGTACAGTATCTATCATGTTTTCTGTATCAGTAACACAGTGTTTGCATATCTACAATTCGTTGTCCAAACACGGCTGCTATAGTAGTATACATGCCCATGACTCCACACACTATAAATAGGAGAAGCTCAAATGAATGCAGAGCATAACAATATCATTTACATCACTGTAAAGAACGGTGCTGCAATGCAAGACTATAGCTTTATAATTGTCACGGATTAGGTACAATAAATATATATAGGAATAACAAGAGAACTTGAAGACATCCACAAGGACACTAAACGAGTATGCGCAATGTTACGAATATGCAACCTAAATTTCGTTACGTGTTTAAAACTAGTTACATTATTTTTGCACTGTTGCATTACTACTAACTTTTTCACAATGAATTTTAAAATAACCAGGTTACTGCTTAAGCAATACATGACTATTTACCAATTGGCGTTACTTGTAATTGTACAGATGTTCTATGAACCACATGGTCGCAGTTTTGTTTTACACAAAGTAGATTATACTGCTTTGTAAATTATATGGGAGATGCAGCTATTGATTAGTAGAACAGTGCCACCTGGTGGGCAAAGTTTCATGAAAAAATAGCAGCATTCTTGTATATGTCTACCCAGCAATAAAATTTGAACAAAGCATCTCTCAGACATGGAAACATCCCTTGTTTTATTAAGTAAGCTGCAATGTACAAACAGACTTGGAATTCAATCATTTGTCCCCTGTGCCAGTTTGGTTGTGCTGTCCTACCTCACCGCCAGTCCTCATAAATACTGAACTGTATGGTCACATCCTCCACCAGGTCTCATTTACAGTGTGTATCAAATTAATGAAGGAATAAAATTGACCACTATTATTATTATTTTTTATTGAAGATGAAATTAGGGGTAGCCTGCCATCTCTGTATTTCAGTCACTCTAGGGCTTTCCATGGATCCTGGTTTGTATATAGCAAATCCTTATTTTAAAATTACTTTCATTGCTTTAATTAGGCTTTAATTAACATGTATTTTAAAAGCATCTAGTTATAATTAATTGGTAAAGGTAAGGGTAGAAAGATGACCACCTGCACTCTGCTTGTTCCAGAGACTCATTTGCAGTAGAATAAAATAGCACCCAAGTTGCTGTCCAAAAATCTTTTTAAAGAGGGAAAGAAGATTCCAAGGACATTTACTAAAAAAATAATTTTCTTCTGGAATATCCTAGGTAAACCCTGGTCCAAAAAGGTTACTGTCTGATGGTCCCCAATATCTTCCATTGCTTCTGTGTGTTCCTGCTGGATACTTGTTCTTAATGGAACACATGCTGCCTGGTTAACAATGAATGGGTTGGCAAGAGCCAGAAGAGTCCAGGAATGTCTCTTTAGTCCTGCAAGCTTGGTCTTATTTCATGCAGGTGTGTCAGCAGAAGCGTGCAAGGAGTGAGCAGAGTAGTAGAAGGTGTTAGCAGGATGTTGTGGGCTCACTGAGTAGTTTAAACACCAGACCCCAGGTTAGTAACCCTTTGGCACTGAGGTTTACTTAGGATATTCCAACCAAAACTGATTTGGGTGGAAAAATCTTTTACTGCACTATGTAGTAAGAAAATATGGGGTTCCCCCAGAAGCCAATTCACCCAAGAGAGAACATTCTTTTCATTGTGGTATCCTCACTCCCAGGTAAGCATGTTCTACATAGCAGTAAATCATTTTGTATAGGAGAAGCAGGCCTGGGAATGAGCATTCTAGTCTGACAGAGTTTCAAAGTCGAGCTGTCAGACTACACTATGCTCACTCTCAGACTGGCTTCCTCCACAAGTCACAGCCCTACTGCTTATGGGGCTGGAGAGTGCAGAATGTGCTCAATACAATAGTCTCTCCCAGGTAAATTGAATTCTTTTTTGTTTTGCCTAATATACAATGCACAGGTCAACAAAAATAACACTTCAAGTAGCATTAAGTAACATTAGAACACATAGCAAACTGTAAGCATTGCAAGATAAGAAAATAAATCCAGGAACATGTTATTACTACTATCAACAGGATGCAGCTATTTGTTTTTTATGTCTGCCCCAATATCTACCAGGTGCCAGTTTCATAAACGTCCTCAGTACACTTAGTACTATTTAACAAACAACTTCTATGCAAGCTGCATGCTAATAATATATTTCATTATGATTCTGTAAAGGTACTAAGGGAGGCTGTATTGCTTATTTATTTTTAATTCCCTCCTCTCTCCAACTCATTCTTATGACTATTGATACAGATAACAAAATCGCTGCCTCCTGCTGCTTTCAATTTAAAATAATTAAAAATGTCTATTTATGCCTAAACATAGCTTTAAGACTATAGTTATCTTCTTTGCCATTGCACATGTAGTAATGTACACGTGTTACAGTTTTAATATGGGGACATATGCATCTAGTTGAGTGTTGCATTACATTAAGCATATTCGTGCATGTATAAGCATGTTGGTGATTCTTTGGTCATGCCCCAGTGAACAATACATGGGCCCATTTCCCATTTGATCTAATCATGTACTTGTCAATTGAACTCATGATATGCTTTAAAAAATCTCACATCAAAGCGAAGTCTGTTTGCTGATTTAAACCAATTCCTGCCTCTATATTACAGATTGTTTAAAATGTAGGGCTCATTTAGCCATCATTTAGGTATTAAATAACTGACCTGTTAGTAAAATCAGGGCCTACTTCAAAATGCAAAACTTGGAAATCATGGAGCGCCTTCCAGTTGACTCTGTCTCCATACTTTGTAGCTCTTTATAAATTCCTGCATGCAGATTGAAATCTTGTTTTAGCGCTTTTGAAATGCAGATCAGTGGCGGAACTACCAATGGTGCGGCAGGTGCTGTGCATGGGAGTGCATGGGGATAATGGGGCCCGCTCATCGCAGATGCGGGGGTTGAGGGCCCCGGTTTCATTCTCCCAGGCTCCCTGCACCAGGGCCCACAGCTCACTAGTTACGTCTCTGATGCAGATGTTGCAAAATTGTCACTAGATCATAAACTTCCTGATCATAACTGATTTACTTATTGTCAAGAGCAAGGTGTCCTTATCTCTAAAAAGTAACCATCTTGCTGTGCTGATCAGTGAGCAGCTGTGTAAAAGCAGTCATGGAATTAATGGCTTTAACACAGCTGTTATCCAGGAGCACTGAGAGGGGAGAGGTGGGGCAAGTACAAAGGGCTTTCCTTGGGGGCCTGGCTATGGCAGATTATGGTGGGGGCAAATGGGGCTCTGGCTCAATCCGTGACCCTAGCTGAGCCACATTAAATAGCTTCTTATTGGCCCACATGGTCACACCCCTCTTAGGATGTATACACATCAGTGGCTTTTGTATACGCTGCATGCATAGCCTGGGGCAGGGGGTGCATGCGTTCACCCGTACCAACTCAATGCACCAAGCTTGGGAGGCCACAAGAAGCGGCAAGACAAGGTCACAAGATCACTCTTGGTTGCCCGGTTCCAATTTTTGTTTGTGACCCACTTTAATAAATCATTTTATTCAAATAATGTCTTGAGTGTGATCGATGAACAATCAAATATGGGCAGCCTATCTGAGCGCAGTGTACCCCAATTAACCTATAGTCTATTTATTTATAAGATGTATAGTTCAACCTTAAAATACGTCTATCAACTAATTTATGTGTTTTTAAAATTGCAATTTGTTATGAGTGGGTCTATTGATTATGTACCATTGTATTGTATTCAAATCATCCACCACCCCATTGTATGTTGACTATACCTGTCTCCTCTACCGAGGGCTTCAGTACTGTAACTGCATAGTAAGAGGAAGCACAACTTCTGCTGGCCAGACAAGTCTGCAATTTACGTGACCATATTGAAAGACCCATCTTGTTTTCAGTTTCTATATGGAAGGGGGCTGTAGTGGAACACCGGTACTGCAAATCTTACTATCCTGCAGCACTTATCAATATGTGGCTATGTTAAACAAAAAAACACAAAAACAAATGGTGAAACAAACAGTGCAACTTTCATTTTAAGGTAATTGTTTAATAACAGGATAGTAAATATATACCGTAGGTAAATGGTACCCAGCCATTACTTTGCTCAAGAGCTACAGAGCTTATCTATTGGATAACGCAGAAGGAAATAATATTCTGTCCAAAACAAGCTGCACAATATCCAAGGGTATGTCTACTTATTCTGCTGTATGAGACAGCAGCTGGTATGGCGCCCTTCTAGTGCCTTATACAAGTTACTAGAAACATTTATATAACAGTTGTATGAACGTAAAAGTACAAATATTGTAATTTTTAATCAATGTTAGATCTACCAATCGAAGACCACTAATTTAGACTGTTGCATCACAAAAAATATTTTTTTAAAATTAGGTTATTACTTAAATAATTAAGCTACATTATACATACACCCCTGACAATATCCACCATTTTTCCATCCTGTACCGAAAATTTTTATATTTTGTTAAAGGAGTTGTACATTGGGACATCCTACCTTCATTTTCATCTATCCCCCCAGACAGGGGAAGGCTGGCAAATTTTAGCCCAGGGGATAAGACTCAACTCAGCTGCCTATTAGGAACATTTTAAAGGAAGAAAAATGCAGGTGGCCCAGCCCAAGATATCCCACTATGGAACCGGCCTGGGGGGCAGAGGCCCCCTGCTCCCCAGCCCAGCCTGTCCCTGCCCCCACATATAGCAAATGGACTGTGTAGAGTACCCTGTCCCCCAGCCTCCCACTGCCCTCCCGAACATGAAGCTGTGAGCTGCCATGAGCCAGAATGAAATTCAGCTCCAAATTCATCCGGTCCTCTTCAATAGCATGCTGAGAGCTGACTGTGCACATTGGCTCCCAACAAGCCCTGGCATGGGCAGGAACACTAATATGAAGGCTAATGCTGTGATCCTTTCACCTCCATAAGCAAATATTGTATTATCTCAGGGTTTCCTCAGCCCCTTATAGTAGGATTTACGTACTATAAAGATGGTGTCCACTCACCAGCAAATGCCATACCCCAGCTGTCAGTGAGAATTTTCGTCAGTTATTTGGCAAAGTTGTTACAGAGGCAATCATGATTGGGATCATGCATGACTCCCTATACTCTATTTGCTCTATATTGCTGTTAAAATATAAAGATATTTGTTCACATACACTACCAAAATAAATTATTATTCATCCAAAAAAAAAACCAGGAAAACAATATAAAAGTGCTTATTTTATGCAAGCAATGAAAAAGTTATTATTGGTGAAACCTAAATTATTCTGAAAAGATGACTGTTTGTTGATCATCCACTGGTGGTCTACTTGAGTACATCATTAATTTCCCCAACAGAGGTTAATTCTCCAAACATGGCTTGTCTGGATACTGGAGTCCAGTAGACATCTATTAGTGTGTCCTGTAGCCTCATCTATTTTTTTTTTTGTCAAATGTAAGGAGGACCTTTCGTGTTCACTCAATCCATCTTTCGCTTCTAAAAAAAGAACAGGCAATGTCTACTTGTGTCACATCATTTGGACATGTTCTGTGACAGAATGTATAGCATTCATTCAAGGCAAAAAAAATAGGTCTAGATAGCATATTCTTCTAATAGAAGTAACTTTTCAGTGGATAAATCATGATATTTTTTCTTCTCTGTATATAATGAAGTTATGAAGTACAGAAAATGAAACAGAAAGCACTAATAATTCACATGGTAAAGGAAAGTTAACAAATCGAATTGGATGAATAACCAGATGTGTCCGTTTGTGAGCAATATTCTATTTATTTAGAAAATAAAAGTCCACAGCTTTCGCAATTGGACTTTGAAATCACCATTATTATCATCATTGTTAATTTGTAAGGCACCACAAAAGTACACAGCACTGGAAAGTTTTAAAAACAAACTATACAAATTAAAAAAACTAACATAAAAAGAGAACAAACATATATGAGGTTGCTGTCTAGAGGGAGTGGGCAAAGCTGAAATAATGGGCGATAGTATGGCTCAGAGAGTAGATGAAAATGTAGTTGGTAGAACACACAGGGGTAGTATCAGGTTGTGGTGAGATATAGTGAGGAGATGGGAGGGTTTTGAGAGTTTTTGAAAGAGAGTCTGATCAGGAGAGGACAGGCATTCCATAAAAAGGGAGTAGCTTGGCAGAAGTCTTGGAGGCAGAAGTGGAAGGTGGTTATCAGAGAAGAGGTAGATCTAAGAGGGCTAGATGGAAAGTATATTGTGACAAGGCTAGCGATTTATGAGGGATGAGGTGTTGGTGATGGCTTTGAAGGGGAGGGTGAATACCTTGATTTGTATTCTGGAGGTAAAACGGAGCCAGTGCGGGAATTGGAAGATTGGTGCAACAGATATGGAATAACGAGAGAGAGATCAATCTCGCCACAGCATTTAAGATGGATTGTTGCAGTAAACACAGTGGCTGATAATGAGAGAATGGATAAGGGATTTTGGTAACATCCAGAGTGAGAAATGGGCAACTTCCAGCAATATTAAGAAGGAGGAGGTGACATGACAGAGCAAGGGACTGGATGTGGGGAAAAGCTGCAGGTGAGTCGAGGATGGCAACAAGGAGAGAAATGTGCCTAGAAGACAAAGAAAGAGAAAGGTGTCCATGAAAAGAGGGTTGTCAAGTGTATCAAAAGCAGCAGAGTTCTGAGGTTGAGTAGGGAGTAATAGGGATCTTTCGACTTACCCACAAGTAGATTGTTTGTTACTTTAGTGAAGGCAGTCTTGAAATGTACAGGGCATAAACTCAATTGCAGAGGGTCACAAAATGTAAAGGAGCGGGAGTGGAGAGAAACTGGGTCAGTTGATTGTACACAACTACTCAAGTAGTTTGGAAACAAAGGAGAGGAGAGAAATGGGATGGTATCTGGAGAGAGAGGTTGGGTGGAGAGATGGATTCATGAGATAGGAGAGAAAAGTATATATTTGAAAACAGATGGGAAGTCAAGTGCCAGTGGAAAGGAACAGGTTGAAGAGATGAGCTAGATATAGAAAAGCATTGGGGGCAGGGGCAGGCTGGGCTACTATGGGACCAGTCCCATAGTGGGCTACCTTGGGCTGGGTCACTGAGCCACCCACCTTTTCTTTCCTTTAAAATGTTCCTAATAGGCTGTTGAGTCGAGTCTTGTCCCCCAAGCTAAAATTTACCACGAGTATAGTGGAGGGTTTGGGAGGGAACATGCTTGTGGTGAAAGAGGAAGAGAGGATTGTGAAGACCCAGTTAGAAAGAACTAAAGGTGGGTAGGGGAGTGGAGGAGAAAATGGGTGTTGAGTAATGGATATGGTGAGATGAGATTTCTTGATAGATAGTGTCTATTTTCCTTTGAAGTATGTAGGGTAGTCATGAGCACTGAGGAAATAAGAGAAGTGTGGTGTACAAAGAAGTGAGTTGAAGATGGCAATGAGACAACTGGAGAAATGTAGTAAGAAGACAGAATAAATTTGTAGTGGAGGAAGTCAGCGCTGGTACAAGATTTTTCCATTGGCGCTTGGTGGTGAGGGGCCACTTCTGCAGGTGGTGGGTGTGTTTGTTGTCAGTGTTGGAATGTGTATTGCTGAAGATGCATCAGGGAAAGAAATGGTAGCAATAGCAGAGAGGAATGATGTAAGTGGCAAGATGATTGGGTCAGGGACATTTAATTGTTGCTGTGTGTCTACAGACTTATGTGCAGGGTAGGGTGTGTGAGGAAAGTTGATACACAAGAAAAAGAGTTTATGGTTGGTCTGACGGTGGAGATTGGCCTACTCTGCAAAATAGATCCTCCTGTGTGTAGGCCCAATTTTATCAGGGGTCCCAAACAGGGTAGGGCAGGGTGGTCCAGGGGTGAGACCTTGCCGTTCAGCTAAGTGGGGTAGGTACATAATTTAAATCCATTTTTTTAAAAAAGTGTAATTAGCCCTTAACACATCAATCCTGCCTTTTTACCTATAATTATAGGTTTTATACCCACCGATATAGTTCTATTCTACTGCATTTCCAATGTCACCCTTCTTATCCCATACACTAACTACCATAAACATTTTATATAAATAAGACAAACATTGATTGATTATTAGACATTCCAAAAAGAAGGACATTTTAATTTTGCAGCAAGAAAATTAACATTTTTAAATGACTCCCCAACATTTCGCTCACCTTAAAACAAACCTACAAACCCCTTAGATTGTACTCTCCTCCTGTTCTCCACCACCTTAACTATGCTCTCCAGCTCATTGTCTCTTCCGTGAGGTCCTTATGCCCTTCTTCCCCTCTTGCTACCCCAATGGGGGCCCTCACCTTTCATCTAGCTGTACTTTGAGCTTCAGAGTTACTGTGCTTCTTGTTAAATGTACCGCGCTGTCTCTCCCTGTACTGTGATTCTGTCTGTCCCTGTGCGGCACTACGGATACCTAGTGGCGCCCTATAAATAAAAATTTATAATATTAATAATAATAATAATAATAATAAAGAGACAGCTGCCACATGTTACATCTCCTTGAGCATGAACATAAAAACCTGATGAACTTTGATGTGAGAGGGGCACAGTTCCCATGAATTTCAGTCACCAATTTACTCCAGCTCAACTTTTTGCTGTCTCAAGAGCAACAATATGTATGTTTATATTTTAGTGTCACTCTTTGGCTGGGTTTAATAACAGAAAACAATGAGGGCACTAGTTCCCTACAGATTTCCAGGCATGTACACTTCACTTAATAGAAACATAATTCTGCCAGCTAGCATTGTACTAGGTGCCTATAACAAGTGATCTTGCATTGAGGTGCAGTGGGGATATAGATCAGTTTCCCTTCATGTCACCACTGATCCAAAATATATATTATGGGCAGCACGGTGGCGAAGTGGTTAGCACTTCTGCCTCACAGCGCTGGGGTCATTAGTTCAATTCCCGACCATGGGCTTATCTGTGTGGAGTTTGTATGTTCTCCCTGTGTTTGCGTGGGTTTCCTCCGGGTGCTCTGGTTTCCTCCCACACTCCAGAAACATACTAGTAGGTTAATTGGCTGCTATCAAAAATTGACCCTAGTCTCTCTCTGTTTGGGAATTTGGACTGTAAGCTCCAATGGGGCAGGGACTGATGTGAGTGACTTCTCTGTACAGCGCTGCGGAATCAGTGGCGCTATATAAATAAATGGTGATGATGATATTATATATACATTTCTGCAATGGCAAAAGTGAAATTCAGTTGAAAAAACTGAATAACAGATTAACAAATGGGAAGCAAGTTGAACGAAAAGCATAAAAGCAATTGCTTCTTTTGTGACATCATGAGGTTATTTCTAAGCATATATGACCATTTTTATGTAGTGCAAGAGCACAGTGATTGTGGGAGGAAGCTGGTCATACATCGGTGGATCAGGGCTTTCTTTAGAGAATGCAGGCTATTTGCAGCACAATAGATACTGAGACAGGCTAATGATCTTCAAGGGGTGGAGGGTGTAAATCTGTGGATGAGCTACTTTTAAAGCAGGGACTTGTGAAGCCATTTTAGTTGTGCAAAACTAGTTTTTTAACCACCTTGGAGCTGGCAGTGGTTGGACCTCAGTCACTATTTTCATTGGGACACCTTTTGTGCCATATAAGCAAATATCAACGTGGAAGCGCATTAATATGCACACATAACAAATGTAAATAAAAATTCAAATGTTCAGTTATGACACTTGAAATGCTCCAAGAACCAAAATTTATTTGGAAAATGGAAAAGTTAAAAATAATTAAGAGAGTTGATCTAAATGTGAAATAAATTATTATTTTTATATTTTTTAGGACATGCAATTTCTTTTACCACCAGCCTATAAAATATGTTCTAAATGGACATGACAAAAAAAATTGAAGTAAGCTACAATGTATGCACTGCACTTTTGTGTTTTTGAAGGTACAAAAATGCCCCCCAATGCATGCAAATATCTGCACAGTAAAAGTAATATTACACATTTTTCTTAGCACCTACTTTCTCCTGGGGATGTTTGATTCACCAAATTTAAAACTTTCAAAGACAGAGTTCACTCAAAAACACTGCATATGACAACCAGGGAAAGTGGCGAAAGAGGAGGGAATAAATTGTAGACAGACTGAGGGGTAAGAAAGAGCAAGAGAGGCATAAAGAGGTTAAGAGGGGGCAAAAGGGAGCAATGAGGGTTAAGGAGAGGATTAAGGGGGGAAGAATCCTGAACCTGAAAGCAGATCAAACTCACGTTTGTAAAATATTGTTATTTTTTCTTAATGGGAGAACACTGGACACCCCTGCGTTTGATCTGTAGGTTTTAGGAAGAGCCGGGAAATTGAACTGACACTACTTTGCACTTAAACAATGGGATTTGCTCTGGGTACAAGTTGTTTGTTTAACCCGACAGATCCGAACACCCCGTCGCACGCTTTACACACTCATTAAAATGATTATTCACGAGCTGTCGAGTGTTTTCTGCTTCATTCACAAAGATCAGGCTTAGCCCCTGTGAGCTGAGCTCTTGGTAACCAGAGTATCCAGGGCAAGAAGAGATTCTGGGCCTTGCTCTGATCATATCCTGCCTCCAACCCACTCTCTACAGGTTACAAGGCAACTGCTCCTCACTCCCTGTCACTTTTCTAGTACTGTTTATTCCAGCTGCACACAGATTCCTCTTGATTGTTGTATTGCTATATTTTTGTTAGGTTTCTCATGCTTGATTTGCTTGGCCTGTTGTGCATTGAGTAGATTGCCTGGCTATAGTAGAACTTCAACCATGACGGTGCAAACCTGTTCAGACTTATTAAATGGTGCTGTGCATACACTAAGTGGGATGGAATTACATTTCTGTAAAACTACAGGAGACGGGAGAGACTCTAAATTTGAAATATATATATATATATATATATATATATATATATATATATATATGTATGTATATATATATATATATATATATATATATATATATATGTATATATATAATATATATATTATTATTATTATTATTATTATTATTATTATTATTATTTTTATTTTTTTGGGCTCAGTTTTGAATCACACATAAAAACATACTTTTTAAAAAATATAATATTAGCTAAAAGTGAACTTTTTTTAATTAAAAGGTGACTAGGATCATATGCATGTTTACTTCTTTAGTATTGATGCACCCAGTTTGTGCACTTTTAGACAATACCCTCCATGGTGCAGATTAATTTGAGAAGCAATCTGTGCGAGGTGTCTCCAGAACGGGCGCAAGATTTTTTTTGCAGAAATCTCACTCATTTTTTTCCGTACTAATGGTAAAGTATGCGCAGCCGCAATGTGTCCCCAAATGTGTATACATTTTCTTAGTTGCCTAAATGATTTTATGTGCACATTCCACCACTACTTATACTGCTGTTCAGCATATACAAGAAATAAAAAGTTAAGTCAAAGTACTTCTTCCTTTTTCTCCCCCAGGAATATTGTTTTTGAGATATTTACTGTGGCAATGTACTATTATTCCTAGGTCATCATGCATACAAAGATTGGTCATCATTCAAAGAAATAATTTGGCATTTTACTGGGTCAACCTCTGCTTAATGATGCAAAACCATTTGCAGTTGACCTCACAACATGTTAAAAAATTGCAATGCACTATCTGTTCATACATGACCGTACAATGAGGAAACAAGTTACCGATGTGATGCTTACAAAGGTTTAACAAACTTAGGGAGTTTAACCTACTGGGTCTATTTACTCTAAAATGGACATTTTATACTAGTTTGGTAGTTCTGTGTTTGCATCAATTAGGTTAGAAAACAAAAGATTACGAATTCTGCAATAAAGGGCAAATTAATCATCACTTTATTGTAGATTCACATCAGAGTTCTAAGAAAAAAAGCTCAATATTTGCATAGAACAACATAATACCCTATGAGTTTTAAGGTTATCTTATGTTTCATACTTGCAGATAGTTCATTTTCTAACCAACATTCTAGTAAGTTTTCTTTCTGTGCATTTTAAAACATAATTAAAAATATCTGTAATCAAAATACATAAAAAGTGTAGGTTGTATTATATGAGTAAGGTTAACTAAATACAGATGCTCTCTGGCCAATCAGCTTAGCAACTTTTTTTTATATTTTCCCCTAACATACACAGATGCACCAATTTATTGGAAATCATATGTCTTTAATAAATCCCCTACTACTTTTGAGGCAGATGTACGTAGAGTTGAATGCAATTTCCATTGTGTCCAAGAAAAAGACACATTATACATAGAATGAGTCTGAGGCATCTAAGCTGATCGTCATCATTATCAGGTTATATCTTTCCCCAGGGTCAGAGTACCCTCAATGTTTACTAACAGGCTTATCTGCATCTGCATACAGGTCTACATCATTATCATCATCATCATTTATTTTATGTAGCACCACCAATTCCACAGCGCTGTACATAGAATATTTGTCACTCACATCAGTCCCTGCCCCATTGGAGCTTACAGTCTAAATTCCCTAACTCACACAAGCGTTAATTTTTGTCAGCAGCCAATTAACCTACTACTATGATTTTGAAGTGTGGGAGAAAACACACGCAAACACGGAGAGGTCATGCAAACTCCACACAGATAAGACCATGGTCGGGAATGGAACTTATGACCCCAGTGCTGTGAGGCAGAAGTGCTAACCACTAAGTCACCATGCTGCACATAGTTTACTTAAAAACACCCTTATTGCACTTGGCATTTGGTTGCACGCCCCTGGTCTCACCCTGTCTGTCTCTATAAGTATATTTAAAATGAGATTGCCTATGCATAAAGATGCAAGCATAAATATTTTTGTCTGCATGCGCACTGTAGTAGTGGAATTCATAATGTATTATACGTATTACTCTACATAAAGACCTAGGTGGGTGTTTTTGTTGTGTTTTGTTTTTATTTTTTTCCTTCTGCGTGTTTATCCCCCTAATTCAAGCCCACTCCCAATGGAAAACAAGTTGATAAAACAGCTGGAGAAATAGTGTGGCATAGAGTAATAGTGAGGACCAGACTATTTTCTGGTGGTCTCCTAGCCTCATATAATACTGCTGTCCATATGATCAGAAGAGTTGGTGCTGCAACAGCAGACTATGCTACATCTCTACAATGCTCTATTTCTCTGGCGGTTATATCTAGTTGCGTTCCATTTAGAAAACAGTTTGGAACACTAAAAGCCCAATGGGATGGATGATCCAAAGTGTGTTTTTTTCCAAACTGCAATATAAAATGTGATTTTGTCTGGATTTCAAACCGTGCAATTTATCAAAGCCAAGTTTTTTCAAAACGTTCGACCGCAATGCTGGCCATACAAACAAGTACAATGTATCAAGCTGTGATTTGTTCAGTTTGTAAACCAACTGTTTATTCCACAGTTTCCAGTAAATCTCAACCAATTTGCGTCTTTTAAAACCGCCACAAATCGGATGCGATTTTAAACAAACTGCAGATTAATAAATACTGTATTGTGTGTTTAAAAACATCCAATTGATAGTTATTTAAAAATATATGAAATTCCAAACAGCTTTTTGATGTACACCCTTTAAGCTTTTATATTTCATGTCTTAGCAGAGATAGATTTTTTATCATTTTCATGCAAATTGATAGACTCACATTCATTATCAATGATAGAAGCAGATACCACTATGATAAATTAGGAGAAACAAAAAAAAATGTAGGGTGACAGTATATGGATGGTATGGAAACTACAGGAAAGATTTTAAAAAATGATTGAAGAAATTACTAGATGTAAATTTTAGAAAGAAATACATTATAGGCAGTCAGAAATGAGCTATTTGGCAATATGTGTGTCATTCTGCAAAATATATTTCACTTCCTTTTTGTTGCAGAAATACAATGCAAGTAGAAAAAGTGTCAAATCAAATGTTTTGTCTGAGAATATGTCTCTCTGTGGAAATGCATTAAGATTTTTTGTGGATTATTCGATTCGTTCTAATGTTTGCTTAATTGCTAATTTTTGAAGTGTTTATAAGAAGAATTTGTTATGAGTCACAAGTAGTTGTGTGGCATATTAGCGAGTCACAGTTAAGCACTATCATTAATATTTGGGTGAATTACTTGAATAAAGCAGCAGAAAGAACGCTCAGACTGCACACAAGTACGTGATACAGACTCCCATAGATTTGCTTTTAACCAGGAAGGTATGAGGCACTATGTGCCTCCTTCTTCAGGTGCTGCACGGTAACGTAGTGCCTCATACCCTCATGATCAGTCACACTCCTATGGGAGTCTAAGCAACACCTTCCTGTGTGCAATTTGACCTAACCTACTGCTGTTTCATTTGAACCTCGGAGGCGGTTCTGTTTCTCATCGTTATCGAGCGATTTCAATGTGAGCGAAGCTACAGGTATGCTACGTGGCCTCTTTCACATTAGAGCATTAGGGTCAGATTTACCCCTATTATCTAGTACCCTTACACTTGTGTGTCGCTATTTTTTTTAATGCATTAAGTCATTGTAAAACTCCCTTCTGAACAGGCAATATGATATAAAGCATGGCAAGCTTTAGTAGGTATAATTTGGAAGATTTGGTAACTTCAAAATGCAGATTATTTCTGCCCCCAAAATGCTGCAGATCTAGGCCTGATCATCTTCATCGTCAAGGAACAAGTTTGGGTACTGTACATACCATCTAAGCAAGGCTTGGCTATGTGTCATATGTCTCACTACACTTAGTTATTACACTGGAATAACATGTAAAGCAGACCAGAAGTGCAGCTTATTCAGAGCAAGTACTTGAAGGAATTAAAAGGGGGATTGCAGTGGTCATATTTAATTGTTTGGAAAATATTTTAGGAGCACATTTGAATATATCTAATTTGATTGTGTTCGTTATTACTGTATAAAACACTATCGTGTTTAAACATCATATTAGAGCAATTCATCTTTCTGTATCACAAAGAGAAATACACTAGTGAATATGGTTCTATTTCACTCTCCAATGCTAGATCTCAAAGGGCCATTTTACTTTTAAACTACTATAAGCTATGCTGAGTCAGTGGGCTTAGTGGTGTGTGTTTTTTATCAAGGCTGGAACACGGAAATGCAGGGTTTATATGGGGGGGGGGGGGGGGGGGCACGATCAGAAGTCAATAAACAAATTCCCAAATTTATCCATGTCCATGTGACTTAATGTCCTGCGTTTAGGACACAACAGGGTCTACTTATTTGCACCATAGTGATTTTGCTGATACATTGCTGTAAATCGCCTATTTATTAAACAAATGTTGGTGTGTAACAGCAGTAGGCGGTGAAGCAGAAAAAAAGTAAGATGTTGTGATACTTTGCAATAAACTTTTGGAAACTAAAATGCCACTGAAAAAAAATATGAAAACAAAAGCATTTTTCGTAGCCAGTCTCAAAGCTTACCATTGCAAACAATGTATTTTGTCAGGTCTGTCCTGGCAAGTCAATTCAGCAAGGTTTTTGGGAGATATTTAATATTATTTGCTGTTGAATAAATTAAAAACATATATGCTTTCTTATAAACATAACGGATACGCTAATGAAACAACTTTTTGTTTTTTGGGAAAATTTGGGGGATAAAATTACAACGTGACAAATGACTGATAAAATGGTCACCGCGCGAGATTAGTGTATATATATATATATATATATATATATATATATATATATATATATAGCATAAAGGCGTCACAATTTGTGGTTGCAGTGTGATGCCTATCCTTTGAAGTGGACATTAGATAGATAGATAGATAGACAGAGAGATAGAAAGATAGATAGATAGATAGATAGATAGATAGATAGATAGATATACATACATATATATATATATATATATATATATATATATATATATATATATATATATATATATATATATATATATATATATTCGGTTCTGGAACACATTTTATCGACACCTAGATGCAGCTCATACTGTATTGTGAAATGTGAATACACAATTGTCAAGTCTACTTTAGATATGTGATAATATAAAGATACTGTACAAGGTGATTCAGTGCACTGGGTGATGTTAAATCGGTTAATTAAATAGCTGAACATCAATGGATGTATAAATCGTGTTGGGGTTTTTTCCTCGCCAAGTACAGCAGAGGTATTTTAAGATACCTGTCAGTAATTTATAGCAATTCTGACATGTGACACACCTCTAGTGTTTGCTACTCATACATAAAACAATAAACATTTATAAATCCGTACTTGCTTACATGCGAATGTTCATAACTCTATTAGGCCTTTTCTCAGCTTGATGTTTTTTTGAGGTGATCCGCGACTTTACACAGGCCCAATAGGGATAAGTCAAATATACTCTAAGTAAATTGATCTATTTAATTAAATGTTTCATATTATTTTATAGTTTATACATACAAACGATAAAGGCCGCTTATGAAAATATTACAACAAAAGCCCTGACTCATATAAGAACTATTTTGAGATATTTTGCGCTCCGCGTTTTACAGTTCTAGCAAAAGAACAAAAACGTCACTTATATTTGATGTCTATTTTTCTACATAACCCCAGGCTGGGTGAAAAGGCTTCAGATAATTCTGGTAAATATATCTGTATCCGTGGTGATGCAGTTTATAATATCTAATGTACCGGACATATGAACTCATTTCTCAAATTCAGAAGAGTGGTTGCATTGTACGTATACATTGTGGTGTATGAAACGCAACAATGGGTACATATGGTAGTTTAAAACTATACATCAGAGGATTTTGGATCCAACATCCTAGGTTAATCTTTGCCCCTGTTCATTCATTTCATATTACCATAGGTCAAGAAGTGGAGGAGAGCAAGAACAACATGTATGATTAATCTTATATCTGACTTATCCTCATTTTTTGTCACAGTATATATATGGGATGACTAGGGGCATATTCACAGCGTGCGCTAAGACGCAATAAGCAAACACATTGCTTAAAGAGGCCCTCAGTTTCAGACGCTTATAATTGATCATTACATATGATACACCAAAATATATCAAGTGTAATACCGATAATGATGGATATGGAAGTTGAGGCAGCCGAACAATGGCAACATCTCATAACATAGGCATCGCCAAATTTTGCAATAATTTGAGACAGGGGAATGGTTGATCTGTTTTGCGCTAAAAGTAGAAAGTTCACTTTTCCGATATTTTCCACTACCTTTCTCGCCCCTGGTTGTATTGCAGCAAATAATAAGGTTGTATTTCTGTAGGCCCTATATGCTCTTGTATGACAACCAAATGAAATAAATAATCAATGCAGCAGATTGTCGTTCTGGGACAAATTAAACACTAAATGGTAAAATTAGTTTCACAGCAATGCCATATTAACGTCCCTACAAATAGTTAATGGTTTTGCTATGGTTGTAATGATTTTTAGAGGGGCAACGTCAACGTCTGTATGTTTAATTAAACGCAAAATCACTCCACTAGCACATCATATATTTCCTACTTCTACGGAACAAATTAATCTTTTTTGTTGATTTTTTTTTACCTCGACCAAACACGTACAAGTGAAATTGCAATAATCACGGCCATATAAACAAAATATTGCTGGAAATCTTTTCAAGAGCTCCTGTCATGTAATAAATATATATGTAAATCGTTAGGCAAATCCACACAGAATATTTTTAGGAATACATACTTGTTAAAAGAACATCTCAAGCCATCAGGCTCTAATTAATGTAAAAAGGGGCAGAGTATAGCAATATTCTTTATAAAAGAACATCTTCTGAATTTATTTCGTCCCCATGGTGAATTTATGCTATAATAACACCCGTGGGCTCTGGAAAAATACAGTAATTTCTCATGAGAATATAACTGCAACAGGAATTATTTTACAAATAAACAGTGTAATGTCTACAACGTGCACCCCAACTACATCCTGAAACAATTAATTCTATATTATAGTTGTCTAAAATACATCGCTGACTCACCTATTAGGGTATATAAGCTTTAATGATTTTACTTATATTTTTACTTTTACACAAAAAAAAATTCTCTAAATTAGCCTAAACGTAATTACAAAATAAATTATTGAAATGAAATAGAATTTCGATGCATAAATAATACAAATTTGAAGTAAATAATGTAACATACACAATACATCTACATAATTGTCTACCAAATAAAACACTAAGCAAAATATATAAAAAATAATAAAGAATAATTTTCTGTATAGGGTTAAAATACACCTGTGGCAGAAGTACAAATGTATTTTAATGGTAAAAGACTGCTATTTTATTATATTTATTGTTCATTATAGTATCGAAGCATGCAAGACATATAGGCATACCTATATCTACATAAATATACGAACTGAGTATTTGTGTACGTCTGTGTCTGCGTTTAACTAAGCCTAGTTTGTATGCACACATGAGCAAAACATCAAAACAAAATGACTAATTTAATTTGGTTGTAGATATGCTTACGTAGTAAGTGTACTGAAACCTTGTTTATATGAATTGTATATGCCTAATCGCTGTCAATGCCATCTGGAATATGGAAGATATCTAAAATACGAATAGTGTATGTGTGTATATATATATATATATATATATATATATATATATACACACACATATATATATATATATAAATATATATACACATGTATATATATACTATTTGTATCTTGAAGTGCCTAATATTCCGAGGGAGGTTTCTAAATAAACCTTAATTGCCCGAGAAACAGTCATGTATAAGTAATTAACTGTCCTCACTGGATTGTGATAATCCACAGTCAGGTTTTTCTGAGAACGGACCAGCCCCACCAGTCATGAGTTTAAGTATAACAGACAGCCAAATATGGAAGCAGATCTCAAAAGCTTGTCACTAGAAACACACAGATCGATACATATTGCAAACACTCGTTTTATTGATGACTATCAACCGACTTAACTCTTCGAATTGTAATCAGAACATTCTAGATTTAATTGCAACTAATGATCGTGGTGCAGTCACATAGAATTCAGTAAAAATGTTTCTCTAAACAGTGCATTCAAATACTCAGTAGTGTTTTCTCGTGTGTAATGTGCCATTAAGGATAAAGATATTAGAACGGTAATCAATTGCACAAAATTCTATATTTCTATTGCATCTGTCAACTTAGCTGGGGTAATGGTATATACAGGAAAATGTGTCTTCTTATTTACCAGAAAGTTTGCTCAGAAGTGTAATTGTACCTAGAGTTTACTGATGAATGGATGATCAAGTCACAGTTCCAGATTTATGATAGCATGTGATATATAAGATTTCGCTTCTAACTCTGAAAGCTACACTGGTATTTCCACTAAGTAATTCGTACTATTGTTTCCCCATGAACTGCCCAAGGGAGTAATGTTATGCTTTTTGCCCCTAAACAATATTTTGTGTATATGTTACAGAGTTTTCTTCAACAGAGCTTAAAGACAAAACTGTATAGATGGCCATAGGACAACCCAACAATGAAATGAATTTAAAATGTTAAAGCTAAATCCAGGTATTGATTATTCTGTGCAGCGATGAACCGTACAGTATCGTTGTATATTAATTTATCAATAACCAAAAAAATCTAATGAGCAGGCATTTCGCCAATAGTCGAAAATCATGTGTCAGTCACTATATATATATATATATATATATATATATATATATATAAAACGTGCGACTTGTACTACATTTTAACAGAGCAGTTCAAGTCAAGGAACCAAAGTTGTTAGATTTACTTTGACAGATTTATAATCTAAGATCTGTTATGTGGTAATTGAAATATATCCTTTATGTATTTTTAATATTTATATATTTTGCATATGTTGGCAAACAGCTGTATATGCCTAGAAAATGAGAAAATTAAAATGTTTGAAATTAGTAATAGTCCTCCTTTCTCCCAATAACCGGGTTCAGAATATAAAACTATGGAAAGTAAAAGGTACAAACAAAGGTACGTTGGAATCTTGTCAACATTGAAAATGGACATTTAAAAATTGCTCAATAGTCAATTTATCTGCAACCTTAGCATGAACCGGCAAAGAGAATAGAAACTGTACATAAGTTTACCTGGCATAGATCGCCCTCTTCTGGCAGCGCCGTTCAAAGCTCCAACGAAACTCCCAAGGAGACAAAACAAAACAAAAAAAGCATTTGAATTCATACATTGATCCATAAATAAACCCATTCATAAAAATGTATAATTCGCAATGAAATAGCCAATATAAATAGAAAACTAAACAAAGTAGAATTGGGTACATTTAAACGGGTGCAAAAACTGTACCAGACTGTATCCATGCGAAATAGAAAGGACTATAACTAATCTTCTCGTCTGTGTATAATCTAATGTGATTATTGACATTTTTTTTCAACACACTAAGTAATATTAGGAAAAAATGCCAATACAACCGCATATAAATACATACTATATACGTATTTCATGCAAAATAATCCAAAATAAAGACTATTGTTTTAAACTAATAAGTGCACTCAAATTACGTGACTATAAATCACTACATAAACCAAAATTAACCCCCCCCTACACCATTCCTACATAGCATTGCTTTGCTAATCTATCTATCTATCTATCTATCTATATATCTATCTATCTATATATCTATCTATTGTTTTGTGGGAATGGTTCCAAAAATGTGTCTCATTACGGTTAGAATGACAATGCCAAATGATATACACATATACACATATACATACCAACCTAGAGAGATAGCTGAATACAAAGCCAATCTCCTTTAATCTGCTGGTCAGAGGGTGTCTAGGTCATCGCCTCTATCTTATAGAAGGTCACATATATACAAAAGTTCTACTTCTAAGCCACAATTTAAATAGCTTTTAAAAAGTAAAGTTAAATTGTACAGAAGTGACGATGTCTTGTCCTATGTAGAACACGCTTAACAGAGCCCCAATAATGTAACGTCTGCATAAGGGTGACATTTATTCAGAGAAAGAGTCCTAGATCACATAGAATGACAGAACGCACTATTGCAGTATTCTGGGTACACGATTTGCCTCTAATAAGCTATTGGTCACAATAAGTGGAGAGGTTCAGCATTTTGCTCAGACATAACTGTGACTTACTGGTTCAATCAAGAAATTCGATGTCTTCAAAGTGAGGATCGCAAAATTGGACGGCAGGCTAGAACAGAAGATGCAAACAGTACAGTTAAAAATTTGCTTTTTACATTTTTTTCTTAAATCTCTTAAAAGTGGGCCTGGGTTTTATTAGTATGTCATTTATTACTGGGAAGTTGTATTTGTTACATTTGTTGCATGATAATGATCTTCAGAATAGCTCATCAAATACATGAGGGTGTAATATATAATCATAGGTCTACCTCTGGTACCCAGAGCAGCCAAATTTGGTACCACCTTACCTGCATGGCAGTGTCTGTCCGCTTAGCTGCTGAAATTTCCATCTGTTTGAGGGATGCCGTGCTATTGAGGGATGGTTCTTGCTTGAGGTATGTTCAGGGGCTCCGCCCTTTGGGGCAAGTCTGACAATCCCAGTAAGTCAGCCCCAACCACCAGTCCTAAACCTTATTGTCCTTCACCTTCACCTTTCTGAACCCACTTCCAGAACAGACATCAGGAATCCCCATAGATGTGGCGACTGCAAGGCTGGGCCCAAAGTTTTCTCGCCGGGCAATTCACTGTCGTCTATTTCATTGGACAGCACAACATTACGTCTTGGTCCGTGATTCAACCTCAAACCTTAGGAAGAAAACAATACAATCCTCCAACAATATAAGCTACAAAATTATTTATCTATGTTGTTATATAATCTGATAAATTCCAATAAAGCTAAACGGTGGCCACTATGCAGCATTATATTATAACTATATATTTTTATATAACTCTCCATATTTTTAAATAACTCTCCATTATTTCCATATATCTCATAGATTGAACTCACTTTCCCTGAAAAAATGTCACATGTCGCCCTTCTCTAGAGTTATTTAGCTATATAAATATAAAGTGAAGGATATATAAATAAATATATATATATATATATATATATATATATATATATATATATATATATACATATGTGTGTGTGTTTGTGTGTGTGTGTGTGTGTGTGTGTGTGTACCCACACGCACACACGTCATACATGATTTGGTCTTTGACAAGGCTTTCTATAAAGATGAAAAAAGAAAAAATACATCCCCGTCCAGACGCATACTTACACAAGTCACTAGCAGACGCACATAGAATATTTATTGCCAGCGGGCCTGTACGTAGCAATTCATACACATTCTGAACGCTAGTGCTGATCATATTATATTTTCGCTTCGCAAGGCTCAGCTTTTAAATAATTAATCATCTTAGAAAAAAAAAATGTTTACATCTGAAAGGACTTCAAATGACCGTTGTATAAAAGATCATCCATTTCCTAAATTTTACAATTTTCATACTATGTTTTAAATATTTTGTTTATTGTTGCAGTAAATTGCATGCTCTATTTTCTAGCCAAAACTAATGAAATGACGCAATTATTTTATATATGAATTTCAAATGATGGTGTTAATGCAGAAGAAAGCCATACATTCGTAAATTCTGCTAATCCTTAAATCTGAAACATATACTTGGTTTATCCTTTAATACAAATCCTGGGAGATTTTCCTAGATGTCAACCCTTTTTTTTGCTGGAAATGAGCTGCATTACAAGTATGTGACTACACACACACACACATATATATATATATATATATATATATATATATATATATATATATATATATATATATATATATATATATATAAATATATACATATATATCTGTCTATATATATATATATATATATATATATATTTACCCCCAAAACATGCATGTAACTTTTTTATGCGGTATTAAATCTTATTTGTGGATTTAGCTGATTGGATAAAGCCAGTGTCACACACTGGATAAGAATTTCATTCAGATAATATCTCCTGCACACAGCTTATTTTTCATTAGGCCCTATTGTAAGAGGAGGCTGCTCACTGCAGAACAAATTTCATACCCTACAACAGTGACAAATGACTCATTTGTAAGGAAGGAACTCCCTGCGGGCTCCAATTAGCTGTAAAAGTTTTTTTTTTCCCCCAGGTTTGTAATGATTTTTTTTCTAGAGTTTGAAGGTTGTTTGGGAGCGCTGACAAGACAACATATATATTAAAATACTGATAAACATTTAATACTTTAAAAGTGTCAACAATCAGCTGCAATCGCTTTAGCCAAGATCTATTATAACGTTTATATTTTGGTCTAATATTGTGCAGGAAAAAAATGTTGCCTTTACTTTCACCACCTACTTTATGTGTGCTGAATCTACAGGCAATAACGTTTAATTGCTATATAAAGCAATTATATATAAAGCAAACTGTTAAGTGTGTAGTCTATCATAAATTTAGAAAGAAAATAAACATGAATCTGATTGTCATGCGTTACTTAGTAATGTTAAACTCTGTCGGGGAAAGCTAGACATGATAGTGTTAAATCACCAAATTTCTGAGATATATATATATATATATATATATATATATATATATATATATATATATATATATATATAGCACAGGTGCATAATTTTTTTTAAAAAAACAGTTGTGCTGAATGTTTTATACCTTTACTAATATACTAAAAATTACTAATAAATAAAAATACATTTCAATTCTTTGTCTGCATGAAAAAACACATACAACCCAAAGGAAGTGGCTACAGGGTCTTACAGGCCTAGTCGAAAAAGTTCTAGTAATCCATGATAATCAATTTAAAAGCTTCATATATGTAGTTTAAAGAAAGACAGAAACTATGATCTATATGAATTTGGCCTATTTTTATTTCTGTGTCTTCATAGTAAACATTTGTATAAGTGACAAACACGGGCATATGACCACATTATCACAATCAAGAAATTTTAAGACAACAATAACAATCACTCAATTTTATGCATTTTTACTCAACACGGGTTATACATATTTTGCAAGGATTACCTAGAAGTACAATCGGTTTTAAACGTTTCACTACATTAAAAAAAATGGTGACCGACCGGTTAGTGAGCACATACACTGTATTATACACAACACAAATTGAAGGCAGTATTCATTTGTCCCCCTTAAACTCATCTTTTTTAATATTTAGAAACGGACAGTGCTGCAGACTGATATATGAATTGTTGTAGTATTATTTGTCATTATTGTTTGATAAATCAGTACTTTCTGCATTGTTCTACTTCCCAATCTTTGGTCTAAAAGTAAACAAAATAAAAACCCATTTTTTTTTTATTTATGGTGAAATGATACAAAAGCGAGTGGGCAAAATATAATGATTGTGCAGTTGTACTTTCATGACAGATAAATACAAATTAACAATTGTAAAGTCTTGAGTATATCATTTTAGTAGTTATTTGCAGGTCTTTATTTTAATGGCTAGATCTAGTATCCATGAAAACTTATAATACTGCAGACATGGATATCTAGACACTAGTAGTAATAAAATGGTACTGGATAACAATAAGATGCAAAGCTGTCACTATTTAGAAATCAATTATACATTCTAGCATCAAATGTGATTCCCAGAGGTCATTGTGCACCCACATTGCTCTCATTTTGACACCACGCCTCATCTCAATATTAAAGAACCCTAAGACTGAACAGACGTACACAAAATAAGGGGGGACTTCATTAAAAAATACCTGGGCTTGTCTTTTTTTGTATGTTTGTTTTGTTCGCTTGCTTTTTCCTTTCAATTTTCATGTACAATTGAAATTTGTGTAAAATGTTCACTTACAGTCTGCTCCCCTGGATGTTAATGTATCAAAGAGTTGGTTGATGAACCCTGATTTTGATGTGTAAAGTAATCAGACAGTCCTCCCGTTAGTCCCGTTGTAAAACTTGGCAACGATGGTCTGAGAGAATCACAGGACAGGGTGGAGGGAGCCTGGGGTGAGGTGGAAGAAGAGGCTGCTCTAGCTGTCATAGAAGTGCTGCTTTGTGAAGTTATAGAGGGGTGTGGTACATGGGGGAAAAAGTAGCCCGTTTGTCCAGCTAAAAGGTTCACAGAGCAAGGGTTTAGTGAGTAGGCACCAGAGCAAGGTACTGGCAGACCACATGGCACAGAGGCAGCCAGGGCTGCGGCTGTGAGATGATGGGTGGCATA